>NC_053160.1:71478974-72078974 GCF_016835505.1 Polypterus senegalus | reverse complement strand
ATTTGAGATTGTTGTGGTGTAAAACTTTGTATACAAGTTCATAAATATTTTGCATGTCTGTATTTGTAACTTAGACAAAGCAACGTAATATTAGTGTTATATCATTGATAGGAACAGCAGTGGTTTGATATTTAGTTAACCACACCCCACCCTTCCCTTTTAGGACAGAGTCTTGGTAAGTTTATGACAGGGTCGTCTAAGTTAAGTGTAAAACCAGTTTGGCAAGTGATTCTCTGCAGGACTCTATCCATCAACCTCCACAGGAAAGCCAAATTACCTAGCTGGCAAGCATCAGCTCAACAAATGGTTTTGGGGGCAGGGGTGAAAGGTATTGTGTGCCCCCATTGGTCTGAACTATGGCTTCTTGGGATTGGTTTGAATCAGAGGCCATTCTGTAGCATGACGCCCTACTGATGTAAGGATTTGGACAAAGAATGTATAAATTTGGTTGATTTACTCCTCCCTATCTCTCTCTCACCATCATGATGAAGAAGCATCTGACACACCAGGAACTGAAAAGAAGACCACATCGAGAAGTACAACTCGGCAGCCATATTGAGACAGGTATGCGGCCTGTCCTTAAGAAAGACATAAAATGATGACTCAACCAAAGACATTGAAAGTAACTAAAAGTCTGTGTGCCCCCTAAAGCTACATATCAGCATTTGTCAGATTGTATGGTTGCCAGCATTCAAATGTATTTTGCTTATTATTATTATTATTTTATGAATATTACCAATACTACATTATTTAAGTTGTAACTTAACTCCTGCTTGCCCTTTTACTCTATGTAATTACCTGAAGTTATAGATGTAGAAGGGAAGGTGGGGAAAAGTTATAAAGTTCAATACCTTATAAACAGTGGTATGTCTATCTAACAAAGGCTACACAATAAATAATAAGGGGAAAGCAGAGTAATATAGAACTCTACCAAGACAAAACAGAGATGGAAAGAGAACTGCCCACATATTGTTCTGGAAGACACAAATGCCTATGTGTGATAATCTTATGTTGGTTCTTTTGACAGTGTAATATTCAAGAATATGGTAAGCTGTCATGTTCTCCTAATTATTTCGACTTTTTATTTTGCTCTGTTCATTATTTATTTTTTTACTTTTTATTAACTTCATGTATTTGTTCTGCACTGGCTTGGAAGGGTGCAACTGTTGCTGAGAATGTGGCACCTATTGCCCATATGTTATAGTAAGCAATTGTACAGTTATTTGTATTGGGAGCTCATCTAAGTTTTGCATAAAAGGGAGGCCATAATGAGCTAAACAAATGAAGGATTTCTCAAACAAGTAAAGAATTTAAGGTGTAGAGTCTTGGAATATTAATAATAACTGAAGCTTAGCTGTGGCTTTTTAAAAACACAGTTTTTGATTCTATGCTCTGACCCCTGCCTATGTACTGTCCTTGATTTTGTGTAGCATCCTGACTTTATCACCTCTAATAATTTTTTATCGGTTCAAACAGGTCTGCTTGGAAAGATGTGAAAGGACCTGACAGTAATGCACAAGTTAAAACAGAATAAATAAAAACAAAAGTTCATTTTCCACAATACAGCTTTTGCTCATCGCTGTAACATTCAGATGTTGACTAAAGGCTGCAATATCTGAGTTTACAATGAAATGTATAATGATTATTAACTGAATTTGCCAATGAAACTTTTGAAGTCTATGTACATTATTTTTTCTGTAAACATCTCTGAGCCTCACGATGCAGCATCAACAGGATAAACCACAACTTTCACACAATGAGATGAGTAAAAGGGGTTTAAAGATTAAAAACAAGAATATTCTTTATCACACCATTCAAAGAAGAATAAATGGTACAGAACATTACAGGGGTGAAGGTGCTGACCTTTAGATCCAGGTCACTGACTACCACCTCTCTTACTACTATAGTTTTATTTAAAAATAAAAAAGTTAAATATGCAACGCTATGGTCTAGTAGACTTAAAATAAACACTTTAATAACAGAAAAGGCTTTGTGAAAATAAACTGATTTCATTATTCAAGCCCACATACCAATATAAGGAGATATTTTTCAGTTCTGCATTTGCATAAATGGAGCATGTTTGCAAAGGAGAATGTTCTCACATCACTGCGCTCAGTTTCAATTGGCTGCCTTTCCACAACACTACAAAATGTAGTTTCTTTTTGGACGAGTTTCCTATTGTAGCCCAACTGTAAATAGGTTGCTTTGTACAGTAAATATACAAGTAAAGAAATTGTATGTATGATCTGGATGCTTGAATGCTTCATAAGAGCCGCTCTGAATAAATATACAAACCACAGTTACACAATGACAAGCCAAGGCCAGCAGTTGCACCCTGTAAGAAAAAAATCAGACAGCTGCAAACAAGCCATGTTTCAGTCACATGCAGAAAACTATCTCCCACAACAACAAGGGCTGTCAGATATTTGGAAAGATAACTGCAATTATTTTATAATAAAAAAAAAGAATCTGCGTTCATGTTGATTTTAATTGCATATTCAACTGAGGGAATGTGTATCGAGCAAATTATATTTAATTATTTCCTTTACTCTTTTACGGGTTGAATTTACTTCAAAACTGGAAAATGTCATCAATCATCAATGCCTCCCAGCTAAGGGTGATGCCTACACCTTCTTAATCAGAGACCACTGAAAATAAATATACGTAATTGCTGAACCGCTATTGTACATAAACATTTCTAGTCAGAATGAACTGTTTAAAAATGAAAACAGCGTTAACGTGCTGAAGTTGTCTGCAGAGGCGTTTGGCAAACGGAAAACTTGACGGTCAGATTATTATTTCAAAATTAAACCAAAACAGACAAGCACTAAAAAATATTCTTCTCACCAACTAGGAGACACTACATAAAAATGCACACAAGTGTGGCCACAGCATTCCAGCAAACAAGACTGTTTTTGCTTCTCAAGCTGACAGATGCTACTATGTTTATAAATTACACTTAGTGAAAGTGAGTTTATTCAGATTAATCTGAGTAATTTCAGACAACCCCATCACAGATTTGTTCTTGACTTGTGTGATCATCAGGCTATCAAGCTTCATTTCAGCAGAATTTTCTCATGATGTCCCAATAGATGCTGCATGTTCAGCAATCATTAGATTATTGGCACAGGCACACAAGTAATAAAGCAGCTACAGACAAATACCAAGGCAGAAAAAAAAAAAACAGATTATTGCAGACGTTTTAGAACACATGCAGGCATATGTCACAAACTAAAACTGTATGTCAGTACCATATTAACAGAGGGAAGAACAGAGTTAAGTCCACCAAACTTGTTTGATTAGATAACAGAAAAATGACCCAAATATCTAATTCAAACATGTCTCAAATCTCATTACCCTTTGAGTGAAGAAGTGCTTCCAGGTTTCCATCCTGATAGTCACAGCTTTGATATATTTATGGTTTTTTCTCAACATAAACTTGGACCACATCCAAAAGATAACTCAATACATTTAGAATAGTAAAAACATGACAAGTAACATTTCCAAATGCTCAGAGGAAAATAGAAGAGAGAAAGGAAAACAGATTTAATAATAACTGAGCACCAATATTCCCATTTCAAAAACCCAGATCATTCAAAATTGTGTTAGGTTGTTGTTGAATACACAGACAGAAAAAAACAAAGCTACAGGTTTGAACTGTTAACGATATTTAATTACATTTAAACTGTGGGTGATTCAGCAGATGTACTGTACCTACAGTACACTCTGCACTTTCATTTATACAAGCCACACAACAATCTTATAACACTTCAGATAAGCAACACATAGGAAGTGTTTTTTTTTCCAGAGGTCAAGTTCATCTTCCTTTGTACAGAAGGCTGCTTCAACAAGGAGGTAAAAAAAAAACCAATAAAAAAAGGGTGAGTATCGCTGCTGCCCATGGAGATAGATCCCTGCTATTAAATCTCATTAACTGTGCAAAACACGGAAAAGAACTTTATATTCTAATTAAGACTAGCACTGAACATAAACTGCTGTTCAGTCCAAGTATTAAACTTACAGTATGACTTTACACCAGGCACCACTGCAATATAGCGGCAACATTTAAAAATTTAAAACATATATATAGTGGGGGAAATAAGCATTTGATCCCCTGCTGAATTTGTAAGTTTGCTCACTTACAAAGAAATTTATACATTGGTAATACACCATGCCATAATGGATTGACATTTTGCAGCGCCCGCAAGGTCCCCCTGCTTAAGAAGGCATATGTACAGGACCAGATGTTTACTGGCAAACATAAGATGGGCCTATACATGTGCCTTTTTGAGTATGGGGAACTTGCGGGCACTGCAAGATGTCAATCCATTACAGCATAGTGTGTTATCAATGGTGTTCTTGGTGACTGTGGTCCCAACTTCCTTCAGATCATTAACAAGCTCCTCTTGTGTAGTTTTGGGCTGATCCCTCACCTTTCTCATGATCATCACCCCATGAGGAAAGATCTTACATAGAGCTCCAGACAGAGAGCGATTGTTGGTCATTTTATATTGCTTCCATTTCCGAATAATCACATCAACGGTTGCCATTTTCTCACCATGTTTCTTGCTCATGGTCTTGTAAACCATTCCAGCCTTGTGCAGTTCTACAATCTTGTCCCTGATGTCCTTTGACTGCTGTTTGGTCTTGCCCATGGTGGTAGGGAGGTTGGAATAGAAGAAATTGATTATGTGGACAGGTGTGCTTTATACACAATGAGTTGAGATCAGGAGTATCTGTAATTAATCGATTGATTGTAATCTGTGTGCCACATGGGCACACAGCCAATCTGTAGGAGCCAGAATTCTAGCTGGGTTGTAGGGGATCAAATACTTATTTCTCTCAATGACATGCAAATCAATTTATAACTTATATGTAATGTGTTTTTTCAGGATTTTTGGTTGTCTCTATCCATTAAAATGAAACTACCATAAAAATCAGAAACTGTTCGTTTCTTTGTAAGTGAGTAAACCTACAAATTCAGCAGGGGATCATATACAGTGTTATTTCCCCCACTGTATACTGTATATAGTATACATAAGTATATATTTATATCTATATATATATATCTATATATATATATATATATACATATATATATCTATATATATATATATATATATATATATAGATAGTGTGGACTTGAACCCAGACAGACAGACGGACATCGTAATCTCACCCAACACACGTTTATTTACAAGTATAATTATATTTACAAGAGTTCACGTGCACCCCCCAGTGCCTCTTGCACCGATTCCCCAATATCCAGGCCTCACAGTCTTTGTGCCTCTCTCTCCTGGCCGCCTCCAGTCCTCTCTCCAGCTCCGTCTCTCTTCCACCCGACTTCTGCCATCGACTGAAGGGAGGCGGCCCCTTAAATAGAAACCCGAATGGGCTCCAGCTGCTTCCCGGCACTCCTCCGCAGACACGCCCCAGTGTGGCGGAAGTGCAGGCTGCGCACCCGGAAGCCGTCCAGGTGTCCCCAGTCGACTTCCCCCCAGCACTTCCTGGTGTGGCAGGTGCTGGGCTCCAGGGATATCCAGGCACCGGGGCGCCGCCTGGCGGTGGCCACGGGTCCCTACAGGGCTGGGCTTCCAAGCCCTTTACCCGAGGCCCCCAAAATAACCAGGGTGGATGCCCCCTCGCGGTCTGGAGGAGGCACAAGCCCTCCTCCGGTCCTCCTGGGCGTCCCAGCCAGGCTCCAGCCCAGGCCGGATGCCACAATAGATAGATAGAGAGATATACACTGACACACACACATAAACATACACATATATGAGCAAGTTAGCGAAAGGAATTCAAATGGAAATTTACTCACTGCAGCCCCATCCACCTACCCTTATATAATCGGAACTTGCTTTTTCCATTAGAATTGCAGCTCGGTGGCTAGTTTGTCAATTACAGGGTGGACAGGAACTGACACCTCCTCCTGCCAGCGTCAAGCACAAGGCAAATGCTAAATGGGAGGTAGGCTGCAAAGCAGACACGATCTCATACTTGTAATGAATCATGCATGCCCAATTTTAGTGTCACCAATCAACTACAGCACTTGGAGAACTTCCCGAGCAGGCATGAGAAATGTCCACACTGATATCAACCAGGCTGGGATTCAAAAACTTATCTCTGAAGGGCAGTAGTGCTAACCTCTGGGGTAACAAACCACCCAGTAGTTGAAACTAAAAGAGTGAAAAATTATTGACTTGGGTGCAATAAGGGATTCATTATCGACACCCAGTGACGGATGAGGCATCACTTTCTTGGAAATGACAAAATAGGAAACAGCTCTTTGATAGTAACAGAAACTGATGTATATTTCTGAGAGATGCCCCACTCCAGCAGCGTGAGAGGGTTTTTCTTTAAGAAACTTAACCTCAGATATTCAATATTCTATATCTTTTTAGATGTGGGGATCCATTCAGCCTTTTCAATATGGGCCAACTTCGGAAACAGAAAAAGGTGATCATTAGTGAAGAAATTGTATCATCTGCTTCAAAAAAAAAAAAAAACAACTTACTCATCATCCAGACTTGCATCCCTCCTGATCAGACAACTACTGTTTAAATCAAATTATGAAGGTAGAATTAACAGTGAGTTTAACTGAGCTAAATTTGCCAAAGGAAAATCAACTCACCATTTAACTTGTTCCCATTTACCCCTATATGTTCATCATTAATATCTGTTTTAATAAAATATTTGGAAAGAAAGAGGTGAAGAAAAACAGAAGGAGTGAAAAATACTGATTGGCTCCAGGCCACAAATCATTCGGATGATATCTCGGAAAGGAAAACACTATGATATAAGAATGACCAGATGTGGGAGAATGAAAACATTCGACACTTCATAAAATGAAATAGGCTCTGTTATTAGTAAGGGTTGGACTGTAATTAAGAAATTGAGTTGGAAGAACCTGATGCCACTGTGGCTCTCCAAGACTAAACTTGAGGAACCCTGCAATATGTGAATACATTTTAGGCACAAAAAACTTTGGAAGTCATATGAGCAGTAGGATTGGTTATGCAAAGAGTTAATCTGAGAATGTAAATTAAGAGCAAATTTAGGTTTTAGATGTACCCAGAAAAATGTGGCCACTGGAGCCCACCAGGATAGGGATAGTCTACTGTTGCATTAGGCTGAAAATTTAAAATAATTTGCATAGTCAAAAAATAACAAAAAAGTTGAATGGAAATCACATGACCATTATATACATTTTAGTGCCTCTTCTGTTAATTAATGTCTAAAGTATTTTTCAGATTAAAATCACACATGGAACTCACAGCAAAAAAAAAGGTATGTTCAAAAATGGGTGGATGATTTGTAGGTCCCCATAGAAAATCTGAATTATTGTCTCCTAAGAGCATTGAGACAGACAGGTATAGTGATGGCACATTAAAACAAAATGATAACTGCATTGCACTTCTACAAATTGCACTAATTGACAGCACTATTCATAACCACTGTGAGTTAATGTGAAGTCTGTCAAGGAAACTAGATCCTGACAAATCATATCATATAATGTAAGCCATTATGGGACAGCTATGGGAGGCATTTTCAATTAACAGTGAAGAAAGACACAGGTATCACTCATGCTGTTCAGAATGTTCAGCCCAACAAATGGCAAAGAACACAGTGGTGTCAAAAGATCACAAAGTTAAAACATCTATTTATTTAATCCAATGAGCAATGGCAAGAAGCTAGTTGAAGACATTCTGTTATTGCTATACACAAATACTGAATAACCACAGAGGGGAGAACAACTTAACTTGCCTAATCAAATTTACGATGCAGGAGACTGGAGCCAATTTAGACAGCTCTGTGCTGAAGGCAGCAGAGAGCAATGGACTGGGCACCAGTGCATCACAACGTCCACCAATACACAAAGACACATCTACCGACAGGGCCAAATTGGACTCATCACTTAGCCTACTAACCTCTATGTCTTTAGGGTTGTGGTGGGGAGCCATTCAGGCAAGAGCAGAATATGTGCACTCCACACAGATAACATCTGGGTGTAGAAATCAAGGGTCCATGCGGCAGAAGTTCTATTCCGTGCACCACTGTGCAGACCACTATTCTTGCCCTTAGTGAAAATAATAAAATTGTTTAAAAAATATACTAATGGGCCTGAAATCTTCTTTAACAAGTGAGCAAAGAAAGAATTCAGGCCAAGAAGAAATGAATTTGTAGTGGAAGCTGCACGAAGAAACCAGGACACTTTGAGCAAACATTTGGAAATGAATGGAGAGTTTGCAATATATTGGCACCCTCAGCCTGCCTTTACAGAAGAAAATCTAAAGACTAAAATGCCTTAACTTTACACAGTGGTGAATGGAACTGCAATGCAAAAGACCCAAAGGCTCAGAGAGATAAATTTTGTCTGACGGTACTTAATAAGGAGCCATATATTGCATGCTGTGTCAATCAATCATTTCAAATGCTGATTTACCGGTTTACTTAAAACGGCGCATGCCAACAGGAAATTGAATAGCTCTCCTCATCTCGGTGCTCTATCTTTCCCAAGTGATTACTGATTGAAGTGTCCAAACTATTCCCTGCTTGGCATGGACCAAACCCTGAAATTTATACTCACTTAAATAACTGCATAATAATTATCTTATGTGCTTAGAAAGGCATATAGAGTAAGGGTGTAATTTTATAAGCATGATTTAACACTATGACAGCATCATTTAGTGATCAAACTTCACATCACAGCAGAAAACAGGTATACATCAAGTTTTAAGCCTGTATTTAGCAAACATTTCAATGCTAATGGAATGTTTAATGCACCAGTTACTGCATTTGGAAAGAAAGCTACAATTGCCAATATAATAGAACATTAGCTTCACTTAAATGCATAAAAATCGGAGTTTGCAGAGCTGAGCAGGAAGGAAAAAAAACTTTTAATCTTGTAAAACTCATTTTTATTGATCTAATGCAAGTGGGGAAAATGGAAAAAACTTCCAAATAAAGGGTAATTAAAACAGAAGGCGTTCTGAAAATTACAACACACAAAAACACAAGCAGCAGAGCACATCAGATGACAACAAATAAAGCTGTAATGATCAATCATGGCTTCAAGTCTTCAGTTTTGTTCAGATTATTTGGTGAACCAAGAAATGAAATCAATCTGCAGTCTACATTGTTTTGAAATGGCATACAATCATGGAAAATATTTCACTAGCTCTTAAACCTTTTGATATCAGTATGCTTCATTCGCCAGCTCTTCTGGTGCAGATCATTTTATGAAATTATCGGTTGACACTGGATGACAATAAACTCATCCCAGTTGTCTTTCAATGGAAATCTTTGACAGGAACTACCCGTTCATTGTTTTAACTCTTGGTCGTGAGTAAGTGAAGACTATCCAGGTAGCATCACGCCAAAGTGGAGGAAACAAACCTACATACTGTAGTTGGCTACCAGGTCAAAAGCCACTGCCTTCTGTACTTAGTCATACTGGAGCAATTCTGAGCTTCACTGGATGGAGAAGGGAGCAACCTGCAAGCCGGGCACTGACAGTGCCCAGACCGGGAATAAAAGTCATTGTCTGAAGCAGCAGGAGGTAGAAATAATGCCACCTTGCATCAAACGCACTGAAGCATGAAGACCATGAGTTTTACAATATGGTAGTCAGTACAGTACTTTGATTCATGTTTCAACCAATACTTTCATTTGCAGTGACATTTACTATGTTTTGTCTTTCTATTATAAAAAAAAAAATCCTGGAGAGAAACACTAGGGTGACGAGACGTGATCTTCAGACAAAAGAGAATTGCCATGGAGCATATCACGGGGACCTTAAACATGAGACATTGTGCCAAGAGATTGACCCAGGACCGCCTCGCGATGACGTACATGAGATTCTTGGAAGACTCACCCTACTTACAACCAATATCAAATAAGAGTACGGGCAGCAACACACTCAGTCGTGTTTTGGCTTTGAGCACACACAGATCCAGGGATCTCAACGCATATAAAGTGTATAAAGACGATACGTTATAAATGAAACGTAGACCACTAAGCGAAGAAGAAAGCAGCGTGGAGAAAAGAGACTCAAAAGCATTGGAGAGACAAAAAAGAAAAAGAATAATCTAGGTACAAATTCAGAAAATAAGGAAAGCAATTTTCAGCCCGGAACAAGTGGAATTGAAAAAAAAAAGCACGTCCATTCCGGATGTTGGTGCTATACACATGCAGAGCAGGATAGAGATTATGAAAGCAGTGGAATTCGAAAGGCTCAACAAAAAAAACCTTGGCACAATACACATGTGGAGACAGTTAAAGAATATGAAAGTAGGAAAATTAAAAAGTATAAGAAAAAGAACATAAAGATCACAGGAGCACAAACAAATGGAAATTATTACTCGAAAAAGGGAAAATAATCACCATGGACTAGGTGTCACTGAAAAAAAAGCAGGATAAAGCGAGGTCAGAAATAAAAGACAGAGTAGAAAACAAAGTAAAACATCATAAAGAGGTTAAAAAACAAGGGGGCCAAACACATGCAGAGCAGATCAGAGGTAATGAAAACTGGAATTCAAAAGACAAAAAAAATGTAGGCGCGAAACACATGCAGAGCAAGATACAGAATATGAAAGCAGAAAAAAATGACAGTAAGAAAGTAAGAAAGTAAGCATCGCATTAGCGCAAAGAAAGAGAAATTATTACTCGGAGAAATAACGAAAAGGTGAACAGAGATCTATTGACACAGGTGATATGTCAGAAGTATGTAACTCTTGTTAAGGGTTTGAAGTTTAAGTCATGAGAATTTCATGCATTTATTGGTTACTTTGCAAAAACAATTATGAACTGCTGATGCTGTAGATCGCTTTGTCTGTGCTGAAATTCCAAACAGAGACACGTGTCCTGAATTATGGTACAAAGTCATTAAACACGTCTCACTGACCTCACTAAAAAGATTCGGCACATTGGGACTCGAAAGATTCCAAATATTGTTTTTACAGAATTTCTAAAATAAAAATGAAACTAATGAAATAGCAACAATTCAAAGAAAAAAATAATCTTAAAAGTGTGTGTCCGGAAAAACAAAACCGGGGGTTGGAGAGCGATGCGAGCTGGGGGCGCAACCCCCTAGTTTTATATAAAGCTCTGTTTTCCAAATGGTTGACAGCCTTATTTATTCATGTAGCTTCTTTTCTGAATGATTGACATTAATACAGTAATTAAAGTCATGCTTAATTAATCATACAAACAAAAATGTGCATCCTGAATTAAAACGGGACATATGACAGACACTTTAAACCAGGGGTGGCTACTGTCATTATTTCAACAAAATTTTCCCAAACAGCACCAAGAATTAGCAAGTGATATTAGGAAATTTTTTGTGCAGATTAAGCTGCTCCAGCCACATCATAAACTGTATGTCACATTTATAGATGTAACACAGACATTTGCAGAGTTGGGACATCCTGAAAATTGAAGTATGGTATTGGGCAAAACAAATGTAAATATATTTTATATTGGTTGTCCAGAAAATATTGTAGCAGTCAGCAGACAACTCTTCACAGGGTGGAGAGGAAGGCATTTGTCTGTGATGTGCTTCAAAGGCTGGGTGGGACCAGATGATGACAGCAGCCTGTCCATCAAAGAAGAAGAATGAATCCTAGACAGCATTCAAGAAAGAGGGAGGACATTTTGATAAGAGATGAATAACTGTGAGTCCCATGCACGTGCTTTATAAAAATATACTCCCAACTGATGTTGACTTGATTACATTGACCTCATTTGTAAGTTGATTTGGTAAAAAAAAAGACAGCTAAATGAAAGTGTTATTACTTGCATTGGCTTTATTGATTCCGTACAGTATGATGGTGATTGCTGATATCATAGTAACAACAGTTTTAACATTGCAGGGGAATAGAGTGATTCTAGCCATGCCTTGCTATAAATTTGTATTTGCTGTTTTGGAGGCATTTCCCTGTGGCATGAAACAATGACAAGGTGCAGTAAACAGTCCTGTTAAGCTCTTAGAATCTAATGTTGCTGTTTCTTATTGTTCAACACAAAAGCCTGTTACAGAGCTGTGTGTGCCTCAGTCCTTTCATCTCAGTGCTTGCTACAATATGCTCAAATGAGCACTGAGAAAAATGTAATTATTAAGGTAGTTCCCTCAAAATGGAGTGCTTCTGCCTCCTGTGCTCTTAAGAAACTACACTTGCAGCACTCAATTACCTTGATCCATATGATGAAGTGATTAATTTTGGATTTCAATTACTATGTCAGCATCTCTATATTTATTAAATCCAATGTCAGTCTGTCCGCTTTTAACGAGAGAACTACTTAACGGATTTAGATCTGTTTTTTTTCTATCATTTGCTTGAACATTCTGGTGGATTTTGCGACTCCTCTCATTGTGATATGTATCATAGTTCGCTTGTGGTACCAATTTATTTGCGTGAATCCAAGAGAAGGGGACCTCCTCACTCGTGCATCAGCCTCGGGGCGTGTAACTTACCTTCGCTTACCTACCAAACGATTGAACTACTTCACAGATTTAGATCGTTTTTTTTCTGTAATTTACTTGAACACTGCAGTTGATTTTGCGACTTCTCTTATCACGCTAAGAATCACAGTTCACTTGCAGGAGAGATATATACGCGCTAATCCAAGACAGAGACTATGGGCCGATGGGACGAGGAAGCATGACGTCCGGAGTGGGGAGCCGGGCAGGGCCATGCTCAATGTGCTGTTTCACTACTACGTGGGCGGAGCCACGGGGGACGGCTAATTTATCATAAAAATGTGTAGTTTGCATGATGCTGGTTAGAAACACAAGGCTGCATGGATTTTGTCTGCAGATTATTTTTCAGTGTATTGTGCCATTCACCTACCTAACATACACATCTTCTAAGTGATGACATTTTCTGCAGCTATTTTACGGTGTATTCTATAATACCAGATTACGATTTCAGAATTCAGCCAGTACTATAGCACTAACAGGACCTTCTAATTACCAATGTGTATTTCAAGCACTGCTAACCACCAAATGGAACAATGCGCTCTGACATGGATAGAAGAGACAAATAAAGCATGACTTAAAATGATTTAACACTGAATTCTTAGCCTATGAACCATAAAAATAAACCAGCAGCAATGTGCAAAAACACCTGGATGTTGCTCAAAGCATCAAAAACACTTGTAAAATCCAAGAGTACTATCTTCATCCATTCAACCATCTAACCATTCATCCATCTCCTGATCCACTTAGCTGAGAATCAGAAAATTAATGATAAATACAAGAACTAAAGGAACCAAACTCTAAAAAAAATTCTGATATTTACACTGAAGCAATATACTCATCACCACAATTAGCACAGGTAATGTCAAAAGGCAAAAGAAATGTCAGATTATATTGTAAAAACTTAAATGTATATAAACTGACAATATGTTTATCCTTTGTGACACATTACTAAGAGTGATCGCCCCCAGCATATACTCTAAAATATAGCAGAAATAAACTTGCAGAGAAGAGTAACCAAATGCATTCTGGGACTAAAGGGCATGTCTTACATTAGGCCAATGTCTCTCAGCTACTGGGTCATGGGTTGCTGTGTGTGGCTCACGAGTGGGCATCATGACCATGCAAACTTGGCCAAAATGATCAATAACATTGCGTGATATTTTTCTTCATTACAAGTTGTGCTTGTTTCACCATTGTGGAATACATTTTTCAAATTTATATTTTAATATTATGTTACACAGTCTGTCAGTTACAATTAAACCTGAAATGTTGTGATTTATAGTCCAAAAATGTAGTGAGTAAGCCACATAGCCTGCCTAGTTAAACTTTAATATAAAAGATTACATGTTACTTCCTCCTCCCTCAATGAAAGAGACACTAAAACATGTTTTTACTTCCCACAAAGCTCCTCTTCTCTCAAAGATATAGATCTCCCATTCTCAGGTGTCCCAATGTTATGGTGTGTGTTGTGATGAGCTGGCACACAGCGAGGATTGATATTTGTTGCTCGTAGGATATCTCTAAAACACACACTTAAGAAAAGTCATTGATATTTCTGGACATTTGGATGGCTGGACAGATGGATGGAAGGAAAGTGAAAAGAAACTGTGCAACGCATGTGGATAATAAACAGCGGATGAAGAATAGAGGAAGATAGATACATAACTCCCAGGGGGCCCACTGCCAAAGCTGCTTTTTTTCTACTTTTACAGTTAATGGCATTTATGAAAAATTGAAGTGCCATGCTACTACTACTTTTTTTGGTGGCCCCATCACTTATGTGTGACAGTCTTTAAGCATTACAGTATAATGTAGCTGAACATTTTTGTTTCAGAACACATTTGTAGAAAGGATTTTCAGAGTAATGCTCAGAACTAGTAAAGTTTTAATGACTCACACAGTCTAATTTATAATCACAGTCAACTAGCTTAAGTCAAGAACAAGGGACACAAAACAGGAGTCAGCCCTGGATAAGGTGCCAATTTATCGCAGCCCGAAACCAGACATGGCCTTTTACACTGGGGCAGTTAACAGACCATTCACACTCCAGTGTCTGCACGCTGCTAATTGCTATGCTTGGAGTGGTGTTAACAAGAGCCAAAGAGCAAGGCACTCACTCACTCACTCACATAGTGGCCGATCAGACTGTTCATTTATAGAGGTGACTTGCATTACGTATCGTCCACAAACTATTATAACAATTTTCAAATTTGCATAAAAATTCAAGAATGATTAAAAGAACAAAAATCCTAATAAGGACCTATTGTGAACATGGTTCACCAATGCAGTAGACTGCATTGAAAGAAACATGTAAATGCTCACCACAAGCTTAAAGTTTATTATGCTTAAATAATAACATTTTTTGCAGGGAGAAAGAAGGATATTCAACAGTATATAAAAGCTCCTTACAAAGGATATAAACAGATCATATATATTAAGATCCTGACTATCTGCAATAAATGTTAGCTAGATGAGGCATAGTGCTTAGGCACTTGCTTTAAACCACAAGGTTGCTGGTCCAACATGTGCTGCCATCACCTAAGCCACACAATAAACCTGTCTCTCCTCCAATTATAAAAAAAAAAATCTTGGAGAAAATACAGTGCATGGGAAGGGCTGCTTATCTAATACACAAAAATATTCATAACCATTTAAACGGTCTACTTTGCTACTGTACCTCCACCATTTTTTTTTTTTTTTTACACAGTAGCAACATGCTACATTTCTTCCAAAGTCGTGCAGTTTTACTGTAAAAACAAAACCTGTCACATTCATTTGGTGCTCCAAACAACATTTGCTTGGCTGGTGTGGAAAAGTACATCTCAGCCCAATTCTAGTATTTCATTAACAGCAGACAGGCAGCATGAAACTGACTCTGGAGACACCAAATGACCTTTCAAATTTTTATTTCAGTTTTGGGTTTGCATCACAGAATAATTGCATTTTCTATTTGGTTAAGCTTTCATTTCCACGTTTTAAGTTGCTCTGTTCTCTGGCAATTTACCAGATCATTTTAAATGTTCAGGAATTCTGTGCAAAGTATATGTTGTACTTTTGAGAAGTCTTCATATAAATATAATTGTAAAAATGATTCGATAGATAGATAGATAGATAGATAGATAGATAGATAGATAGATAGATAGATAGATAGATAGATAGATAGATAGATAATATACTGACATATCAGGTGTCACATGCATGCACATAGGGGACACCTGAGGGGCTCTAGTATTGGTAATAACCCACTGCATCAGGGGTTGGCACTGTGTACTGTCTCTTCTCTTCCTCCCTATGCAGACCACAAGATTGCTGGCTTTACCACCACTAATGTCACTTCAGTGTCCGTCCGCCTGCTCCTGCCTTTTCCCACCGGAAGTCCTCAAAGATAGAAGATACGCCATCTTAAGGAAGTCAAGATTTAGACTCATCTGAAAACATATTTTTCTCAAAGCTGTTTGTTTAACACATTTATTTTCATTTCAGTAACACAGAGTCTCACCAGAACCGATCATTAGATAAATTGAACCTTGAGTGATATAAAACACATAATAGATCTTAATAGATAATAAGTCAAACAGTTGATTCCATGCAGATATGTAGATAGTACTTTTGATTTAATTTATGCAACAGTCGATATGACATGCACCTGATATTCCAAGGGCACATAAGAAGTGTCACAAATGAGAAGAGACTATTCAGTTCATCAAGTAAGTTTACCTGGTTAGGTGATACTGTAGCTAAGTTCTCCCAAAATCCCTATCCAGGAATTTTCAGAAGTTTACAGGGTTTGTACTTCAGCTCCATTCCTTTCAAGCTCCTTGCAGAAAGGTGAGATCGGATTATTACAAACCTCCATGAGGTGTCAGTAATGCAACAGTGACCTACAGCATATCTTACAGTGCCTCAGGAAGAAGAAATTGTTTCAGAAAACTAACTAAATCAAAGGACAGTCCTAGAAATCAGAGTCAATGCTTATTTTTTAACTACACCTTCAATATCAACTTACAAATGTTTAAAAATAGTTTTGAATCTATCAATGGCTTAGCAGCCAAAGAAATGAGAGTGCAGGGTCTCTCTAGCCCAACTGGACAACTCACTTTACCTAGTCATAGTCTAGCTATATAAATATCAATCTGTTTTCAAAGTCACTTAATCCAGTATAGCGTCATAGGTATAGTCAATAAGATCACGTCACATAGTATGTGGAACACTTCGTTATAGTGTCCACCTGGAAAGGTACTCTTTATATTAATGATTCCTTATTATTTGTGCAATTTAGTTAAAAAAGTCACTTTGCTCATCACCATTCTTCTTAAATACTTGACCTTATAGTGGTAATTATCAGGTGTTCAAAGCACAGTGAAATTCTTACTTGCATGTCTGAACAGCTTCTAACACATCACCATTCTTTCAGTTTCACGATAAGCAAGATAGATGCTCTTTTATGGATTTTCCAACAATTTCATGTTGTGTAAACAGTGAAATATTAAATATGTCTACAAAACCTTCGAGAGGTGCATGTGTTTTTCTAAAGCCACTTACTTTCACATTGCAAAAATCCAGTTCATCCATAAACCTCCCAGGAGTTTATTCTTCACCCTTAATGTGAAGACTAACAGATGGGCTTAATTTTACATGGTACTGGGCTACTGGCCTCTTGCCACACTCAAAAATAACCATTCATTTTTCTATCTCTGACCTGCTTCATGGTTGCAAGGTGTCTGTACTTGTCCTTGCAGCTTTCAATGAAAGGAAGAAGCCATTAACAGATGGGGTGCCAGGCTGTTGCAGGGGACAATCAAACATACATCAGTATTCACTCACATAAAACCAATTTAGAGTTGTGAGTTAATGAAATGTACACATCTTTTGCATGTGGGTGGAAAACAATAGCATGTAGAGGGAAAAAAAGACAGGCACATGCAGAAAGAACATGCAAACTTCACATAGGTAACGGGGCTGGCTCTACGCTGGGGCAAGAGGGGGCAATGCCCCCTTAAATAAATGTCCTGCCCCCTTAAATCAAACTTTTAGAGGTTTAGAAAGAAAATAATAGATTGCCCACAAACTGAATATGGACAAGATTTACTACAGTAGCTGAAAAATCCACTGGAAAAGGCACAAATGAGATGATAGGTTTCACCTCTTGTTCGCTCTTTCCCTCCGTGCTTTTTTTGTCCGCAGGCTCACACAGAACTCGGCAGAGATCCCCCACTCACCCTCCCCCCAGCTAAACATCCAATCACTGTTAGTATGCAAATGACCCGGTGTCAGGTTTCTCAGTAGGCAGGGCAGAGCAAAATGAGCTGCGCAATGGCAAGAAGCTTTGAGGAAGCAGCAAATCTCTGTCATCAATCACAGCGACTCGTGAGATAATTAACAATAACTAAAAAATACATCTATATTTGTACAGTCAATGGGGGACTAGTCCAGTGTTCTTCTCACAGTTTCAGTCTGGTAGAGAAGTGTTTCTTTCTCGATCCCACAAGCACCACCACTACATAGAGCCGACTGGAGGACCTGTGTCTGTCTGTCAGACCCTGACACAAAGCCCCACCCCAGCTTTCAACTAGTCTGCACTCAACAGTTTTCTCGTTTCATTTACTGATGTAATCCCAGCGATTTTAGTAAAGCTTATTCACTTTCCACCCCAGCTTTCAGCAGCCCACAAAGGGAAAGTTAATGCTGTGAGATGCATCCTTTTTCCAAGCTTTTAAAAAGTGTGGCGCTGCTCCTTCCTGTACCAATAGCAGTGCAATGATGCTGCTGCTGGTACATCAGAGACGGGAGCTAGCATGTCTACTCCTGTGGCATCAACAGGCACTGGTTCTCCTGTACCTCTGCCAACAATTGCTGCCCCAAAACATCCCACTCAGCTACCCAGTGACTTAAATGGCAATACACTATCCCAGCCAATACAAGGTAGTTACCCCAAACGTGTATTTGGTGGTACAACATTAAGATCATTCAGTCCTGCTTGGTACCGCACACAACCATGGCTGGAGTACTCTGTTGTGCGGGACGCATGCTTCTGTTTCCCCTGTCAAAATATGGCAGCACTGTTAATGAGAGGGATGTAGTTTTTACCTTAACTGGTTTTACCAACTGGAAAGCAGCACTTGATCGAGACAAGGGGCTACAGAGATATGTGTCCAGCCACAACCATGTGCATGCTTCAACCATCTGGACTGAGCATAAAAGCAGAGAGGCCACAGGGGGACAGTGGATTCAATGTTGGTTGGTAAAACACAACTTGAAAAAAAAACATTACTGTGTCAAGAGTATTGGTAGTGCTATAAGGTTTCTCTGTGTAAATGAGTTGGGGCTCCGTGGGACTGCAGAAACCTTGAGACATGATGCAGTGGGTAATGATGATGACATTGCTTCAGGTATTTTTCTAAAACTGATGCTATATACCTTAAAGAAGGATGAGAAGCTAGCAAGCATTTCTAAGGGTATCCCAAAAAAATGCAAAATACACATCTAAGGATATCCAAAATGAAATTATCCAAACACTGGCTCAAAAGGTGCTTGGAGAGGTCAGGAAAAAATATGAAAGTGCTGATTCTGCAGGGTTTTGCCTCAAAAGTGATGGGACCAGGGATAGGTGCAATGTGGAACATTAGTCTGTGATAATACGGTTTGTCAGAAATTCCATGCCAGAGGAGCATCTTATTGGGTTGCTTGACTTGCAACAACTTGACGCAGAGTACATCACCTCTGAGATGTTGTTCCACCTTTCTGATGCTGGCTACAGTGCTGACAGTATACTTAGCCAGTGTTATGATGGGGCTTAGCCAGTGTTATGATGGGGCTTCTGTGATGAGTGGGGTTAGAGGTGGTGTACAAGCTCTGCTCCAAAAGAGGCTTGACAGATATGTCCCATACATCCACTGCTACAACCACCAACTGCACTTAGTGTGCACTTGTGCATGCCATGCAGAGTGAGCCGTGTGCAAATACATTTTTTAGCCTATCTAGTTCACTCTACAACTTTTTTCACCACCACTATGTGCTCAATAAACATGATGCACCTTGTCTAAAAAGGCTGCTTGAGATCAGATGGACAAGCCACTATGAGGTGACAAGGTGCACTGTGGACAATCAAGAACAAATCCTTAGTATCCTATCTGAGATGACAGAGGATGATGATGCTGCAGTTGACCTGTGCACCGAGGCATCAGGCCTGCTATGCCAAATTAAGAGGCATCACTTCTTTGAGATTGGAAAGTTCCCAGTGCGGGTGCTTGGTGTCTTAAAACCAGCAAATGCTATTCTACAGTCTCAGTCAGTTGATCTGTGCAGTGCTTCTGAGGTTGTTAGTTCAGCACTGGACTCCTTAAAAACCATCTGGGAGGATGAATGTTGAGGAGTGTCATCTCCTGCTGAGGATGAGTCACATCCAACAAAGAGAAGGAGAACAATGAGCAAACACCTGGGTCAAAGTGTTGTGCTCTCAACTTTGGGCCATACAGACTCTGGTGACCCTACTATTTCCCACCATCAGTCTCTGAAAAGATCCCTGCTCAACATCCTTGACAGGGCCATTTCAGAAATGGAAACTAGATTTTCACACAAGAATATTGACCTTGATGAGAGCCATATCTAGTCTTGCACCCAAATCTAGCATTTCTAGATCCCTCCCTGTTGCACCCTCTGGCTGTGATGGATGGCACTGTAGCAGATGTTGTAAATCTGAAAAATGAAGTTCTTGTGGCAAAACAGATGCTGCTCAAAAAATGTTCAAAGGAAACAGACCTGTCCACTGTGTGTAAACTCCTGCAGGAGTACAAGGAAGCCTTTCCTGAGTTGCATAAATTGTATGTAACAGCCCTGGTAATTGGTGTGTCTTCAGCATCGTGTGAGAGTTCCTTCTCCACTTTGTCACGTGTCCTAACCCCTATCGTTGCACCATGTTACATAAAAGAAAGAGGAATTTGGTGATCTTGGCCCATGAGAAGTCCATAACAAATAACTTGGATATGATGAATTTGGAAGAGTTTTGCAAAGGGAAACAGGAGACTGTTGTTGTAGAGTGGATTGAGGAGAAAGGAGAGTGGAGCTGTTCAGTTGCAAACAGAGAGTTCAGTTACTTGCAAAACAAGCATAAAACAAGACAAAAAGACAAAAAAAGAAGAAAAAAGTTCAAATGTTCTCTTCTAAATCTGTTGTGTTCTAGAAATTAGTTTGAGAATTGTAGGAAAAGACATGGTGAATTGTTTTTTTTTAATTACTATGCCAACCCTTTTTAGTTTTGTAAATATTGGTTATATTGAGAGGTCTTATTTTATTCTTACCTTATTTTGCAAATTTATTTGAGAATTAGGCCATCCAATTAAGATACATTTTATGTTGTTGGTTGTAAAGATCTGGATGGATATTTTATTTTATTTTTATTTTTATTTTTTACTCTATTTTTCAGTTTTATTTTTCAAGACTTGGTGAATTTTTTTGTTTATAACTTGGCCTACCCTTTTTAGTTTTGTTAATATTGGCAATAGTGAGAAGTGTTATTGTTGGGTTCGAATATATTTGATATAGGCCATCCAATTAAGGTAAATGTCATGTTTTTAGATTGTTATAATCTGATGAGGAATATTTTATTTTATTTTTTGTTGTTTTATTTTTCAGTTTTCCTCCTGAGGGATTGCCACCTTATCGTGGTCAGGGGGTTTGCGTGCCTCAGTGACCCTAAGAGCTACACCAGCAGAAGCTTAGCCTTCAGGTGGGGCACCCAAGTTGGACAGGTCTTAGGGTAGAGGCCTGACAAAGTGCAATCCAATTACATGACAAAAACAGTTATCCAGAGCACCCCCACTCCCACCACCACCCTACCCCTTTCCCACCTCCGTTGCCACCATGTGCCCCCTTCACATTTCTGTCTGCCCCCTCATATATGCCTGTCTAGAACCGGCCCAGATAGGTAATGACCTCGATATAATCTCTGGAGCTATGAGAATTGAGAGGTTAACCACTTTATCATTAAATGCCTGCATGGAAAATTATTTGAGTGAAGCTAAAAATGGTTTTTCATAAAAATATTGGTTCAAAATAACTCACACAAAGGTTAAAAACAGTAAGAGGCAGGTGTCATTCCATCGTGGTCTGAAACTCCATCCGTCCATTTTCTATTCTACCTAATCCATTTCAGTAACATCAGGAACAAACCACCCAGTCTATCTGCATGGCATACTCACACATCCAGACTTATTTCAGTTTAGAGTTAGCAGTTAACCTATGGCACCCATCTTTAGAAGGAAAACCACAAAACTCAGAGGAAAACCAACAGAGACACAGGGAGTACCTGTAATCTCAGCACCGACAGACACAGACCTGAAATATGAACCCATGACCAGGCAATCCTGCGCATTCAGTGGCTTTATACAAGGTAAATATTGAAATATGACAGAGGGCTGACACTTAATGACCAGAAAAGCCAAAACACCCTTGGGTAAAAAAAGTCTAAAAAAATTGGATGGCTGAAAGAATAAAATGGGCTAGAAAAAATGACAGAAAGAAATTCTGCATGCAATATAAATAATTACAGGGAAGTATAAGTCTTCAGTTAATAACACTGGCCAATATCTGAAATCATCTGGATTAATAGTTTTCTGAAATATGGCAGAGATACACTAATATACTGTATTGACATGAAGGGCTGGTATAAACGTAATTTCATAAATGTAATCTGTGTAAGATGTTACAGTTTAGAGATGTTACTTTTTCTATCTCAAGAAATTTCAAAGTTTTGTCAATATATTTATAAATGAAAAAATATACCAAATTTACATAAAAACCTCATTGCTGCATTACTGCTCTCAAAATCACTGACTCAATTCCTACCAGTGGCAGCTGGTGAAAAAAATGTGGGTGGGGTCACAGCTTTTAGGGGGACAAACTGAAGCACCACTTATCTATTATACAGTGCCTTTCACATCTGTCTATCGCCTTTCACATCTATTTATTATATAGTGCCTTTCCTATCTAACTGGTCATTTCACATGCTCTAATGGCCCTCATCATAGTGTCAAAGCACATCTTGGCCTGTCCAGTACCAGACCCTCAGGGCAAATCCAAGCTAAAATGTATTATACCCTTTCCACCACGCTGCCCAATCTGATGTCAGCTTTCCCATTTCTGCTGTGCTCCAAAACTTCAGTCCGTGACATCCACAGTTCCCTTATTCTTTCCAGATTTTGCCTAATATATGTGGAAAGGAACAGGTGTGCCCGTCACAGAACGTTTAAACTGCACCTGTCTCTAAATTGCCCAATCCTCTGCCAACTTGTCCAGCTCCCCCTTCTACCAAAACCCACACCATAATATCCACACTTCCACCTCCATAATCTTTCAATAACATGCACTTCCATCTGTCCTATAACACATCGACACCATAAATTCAATCCAAATCTTATTTTGCCTCTTGGCCATTTCCATTGTATTCCATAATCCACATCACACAACCACTAGCCCTCTGATTCTTCTCAAGTCATGCATCCCAGTTTATCATTTACCACGTAGTCATTTCCACCCTGAGTTTACTCTACACTTGCAGCCTGTCGGCCCAGTCCTATGCAAGTATGCCAGGCTTACCTCACCTGAGCACAAATACACATTGTAAGATCCATAGACACCAACAGCTTAAAACATAACTCGACCCCCAACCTGTCTTGTACTAAATCCCACAGGACGAGTACAACCTAAATTTCATTCTGACTTTATGATCAAGATACCTATATTTCCTTGAACGTAAATTTTGCCCTCCTTTCCTTCAGCCCTGAAAATCTCTGTTACGTTCTGATTAGTCATTTCACTAAGCCTGCCAAAAAAATTAACCACATAACGTTGTCTAGAGCAGTGTTCCCCAACCTTTTTTCCTGCAGTTGCACACATTTTATAACCAAAATCATTTCAAGGCACATCAGTATTTTGCTAAGCAGAAACACATACATACTGTACCTCATCTATTATTCTGAACAGAATGTGCCGAATTTTTGGTCACCTCTTTGCTATGCCTTTTAAGGCCAATCATGTAGCCTTCATCTAGCTGTTCAGCAATGCTAAGCCTGTCAAAAACATTTAGCCTAATGCTATTGTGTAGATAACTGCTGCTACTTTCATGCACCATGCCTTTTTTTAGAAAGAAGCTTTAGATCTTGTACCCCCATCATTGTCCACAGTGCTACACTTTGAAAAGGTAAACAGGAAATGCAAAAACAGGCATTACTAACTCCACATCCAGTTAACCAACTCTGTTTGTCATAATAACAGCTGGAAAAAGTCTGTGTCTAAGCTCATCCTAGAATTCTTAAGTGAGGTCGGTCCGGTCCAAGCTCCTTTACCTTCTTTTTTCCATCAAGTGAATGATTTATGAAGGGGTGTTTCGTTAAAGAAATAACCAAATTTTCTTTAATTTCTGAAGTTCTGCTTGAAATTGCCATCAAAGTCGCGCTCACACATCTGTAGTTACTTAACATTAATGGAGGTTTTAACTGTGAACCAATGACGTCAATATGACATAGTGCATTGACGATTGCCCAATCACATTAGATTAAAAAAAACTAAAACAATATTAATTCGCTGCCAATAAATTAGGGAGTGTCCAGGGTACAGAAAACTGCGTCCCTGGAAAAATCTGAAAGTAACCAATTAAAGGCCGGCCTCAGGTAACCTGCTTGCCAAAAAATCATTGACTTACAGAGACTCTCATTTGGCTGGCGTCCTTCACTCAAGAAATATGGGTATTCACAAAGAAATTAAACAAATACAAGTCAGAACAATTTTTAATGGATGTTGACATGCACTAACACGAGGCATGATGTGCAAATAAATAAATTTATGTTGTGATTTATCCGAGTTTTTAAAAATATACATATATTTTAAATACACACTGTGTGCACAATTATTAGGCAAGTGAGTATTTTGACCATATCATCATTTTTAATGCGTATATTCCAACTCCAAGCTGTATTAACTTGAATGCTTATTGGATTTAAGCACGTCAGGTGATGTGTATTTGTGTAACGAGGGAGGGTGTGGCCTAAGGAGATCAACACCCTATATCAAGGTGTGCAGAATTATTAGGCAGCTAGTTTTCCTCAGGCAAAATGGGCCAAAAAAGAGATTTAACTGACTCTGAAAAGTCAAAAATTGTAAAAAGTCTTTCAGAGGGATGCAGCACTTTTGGAATTGCTAAGATATTGGTGTGTGATCACAGAACCATCAAACATTTTGTTGCAAATAGTCAACAGGTGCAAGAAACGTGTTGAGAACAAAAGATGCAAATTAGCTGCCAAAGATTTGAAAGAATCAAACGTGAAGCTACCAGGAACCCATTATCCTCCAGTACTTTCATATTCCAGAGCTGCAACCTACCTGGAGTGCCCAGAAGTACAAGGTGTTCAGTGCTCAAAGACATGGCCAAGGTAAGGAGGGCTGAAACCCAACCACCACTGAACAAGAAACATAAGTTGAAACGTCAAAACTGGGCCAAGAAATATCTGAAGACAGATTTTTTTCAAAGGTTTTATGGACCGATGAGATGAGAGTGACTCTTGATGGACCAGATGGATGGACCTGTGGATCAGTAATGGGCACAGAGCTCCACTCCAACGTGGAGGTGGGGTACTGGTATGAGCTGGTATTTTTAAAGATGAGCTAGTTGGACCTTTATGCATTGAAGATGAACTCAAAATCAACTCCCAAACCTACTGCCAGTTTTTCGAAGACACTTTCTTCAAACAGTGATACAGGAAAAAGACCATGATTTTTATGCAGGCCAATGCTCCATCACTTGCATCGAAGTTCTCCACTGCGTGGCCAGCCAGTAAAGGCCTTAAAGATGAAGGAATAATGACATGGCCCCCTTCCTCATCTGACCTAAACCCTATCGAGAACTTGTGGGCACTTCTTAAACGCTAGATTTACGGGGGAGAAAAACAATACACCTCTCTGAAGAATGTCTGGGAGGCTGTAGTCACTGCTCCACAAAAAGCTGATCGTCAACAGATCAAGAAACTGACAGACTCCATGAATGGAAAGGCTTATGACTGTTATTGGAAAGAAGGGTGGCTATATTGGTCATTGATTGATTGATTTATTTTTTTTGAAATGTCAGAGATGTTTATTTGTAAATTTTGAGGTGTTTGTTTATTATTCTCACTATAACGGATGAAAATAAACAAGTGAGATGGGAAAATTTTCATTTTTCCTTTAGTTGCCTAATAAATCTGCACACTAATAGTTGCCTAATAATTGTGCGCACATATGTATTCCCCTGATGATGTTCACACTCACATTTCCGTTGTGAAACATTCAGGTTTCAGGTTTATTAACATTTTGGATTGACTGATAGCACTGTGTTTGTTCCATATTAAAATTAATCCTCAAAAATACAACTTGCCTAATAATTCTGCACTCCCTGTATTATTTTAAAATATGGGGACGGGGGGTGCCCTAACACCCCACATTAAAAACCACCACTGATTCCTATAGTAGAAAAGACAACACAAAAAGTAATAACTTTTAATTACAAAGAAAACAATTTAAAGACACAATTGTGACATAGTTTATAAAGCAATTAATTAAGCATTACTGTTTTACCCATACACAGACATTGTGAAGAAGTGGACAGCGCTGTCTCCTTATTGCTTCAGCATGCTGGTTTCAGATTCTAACACATTCAATGTCTCACAGTAGTAATTATATTCTTCTGAAATTTGAGGGTGCATTCTTTTTGCAGCTCATTGTTTTACCATATAAAAAGTATGCAGGTTTGTTAACTCAGCCTGATTGAGTAGCTCGGTGTAGGAGATCCATTCCGACGTGCTTTGTGGGCTGCACCCAATGCTGCAATAGGCTAGCTTCTAGTGACACTTGGATAAGTCCAGAAATGAAATTCTTCATCTGTAAATGTCATACAATATGCACAGTACAAATTGGTGTCCAGGTTTATTAATTTCAAAAGACATAAACTGAACAATCTGAATTATTCTGTCCTGTAATTCAGTGTAAAGGAAATTATGTAGCTCATATACTAAAATTGAGGCCAAACAGGCCAGTTTCTGGCTTAGTAATCCTTATAGTACATATGGATAAGTGTACTAAATGTATGCGCTAAAATATCAGCACAAACATCCCAGGAGGGCAGAGATTCTTTTGGCTCTGTGTATACATAACCCTGCCATTAATCTACAAGTATAAACTCCAACGTAACAGCTCAAGAGCCTACCCTTCAGCACTGAGGATACTTTCATGCATTCCCTCTGAAAATCAGATATGGTTTGCTACAAATCTAGTCTGGCTCTGTTCTGATCGGCAAAAGAAGATGAACAGTTGACCTGACACCTTGAAATTCTTAACTCTGCCAACGCACTAAATCAGAGTACTCTTCTTTCAGCCAGAGTGGGCAGCTGCTGATCTCTATCAGAGCAATAAGGCAGGGAAAAAAAATCCTCAACAACAATAGATCACAAAAGACAGAGTACAGAGACAACATTCAGACAAAATGAAGGATTTGGTTTGTAGTCTTTGACACAGAGACAGAGACATGAAAATAGACTTGAGAAGCAAAACAAATGATTTGCACATACAGACAAGCTTTTGAAATTGATTTAAAATGTACCAAAAGGTCAGAAAAAAAGGGCTTTTAAACATTTTAAGCTCATATATAAAAAGGCCTCTGGACTGGCCAAGTCATAAAACCTCTGTGAATTGATTTACTGCAGTTGTTAGGTGAGACATTTCCAGCTCCATCTGCTGGGCAACCCATCAACAAAAATCTATGAAAATTTGAATTTTAATGAAATAACTTTGTGTCAAGGAGGCACATCTTTTGCTTGAATACTAGCTCAAAGGCCTTCTGTGTGGAAGTGGTATGCTCTCTATCTGTTCACTGTTCAAAGAAAGGCTGACTTGTAAATATGAACTGGTCTGGTGTCATCAAGTGAGTGTGTCCTACATAGATGGGACCCCCTGTCAAAAGTTGGTTCCTGTGATACTCTAAGCAATGTCAAGGCAGACTTTGACTCATTGTGTCCTTGTGTCTGACAAAGTGGAATCAGAATGTCGATGGATGAAGTTTAAACTGCAACATTGTTATTTTTCTTACAATATTATCTTGGAAGCTCGTTTTGAGGCAGAAAATAAGCAACAATTATAAAAATTGACAAATTAAGCCTTGGATTTTAGACATTGTGACAAGTCTGGGTGGTCCTTCACGCCCTGGCCCAGTACATAACTGCATAAGTACAGGATGGGTCAACAGTAATGTCTTTATTAGACAGTGTGACAGATAGGGGGCGCTGTCGTCCCCTTGCACCCTCAGACTAGACGCCAGACACCAGGTAAAAGTCCAAAAGTTTGAATTTTTATTAATAAACAGTGCACAAAGCACCCTCCTCTCCACAATACTCATTAACCAATAAACAATAATCAATAATACACAATCCACCACTCCCAGACGCATTGCCACCCTTCCACCCAGCTCACTCTCAACGCTTTGGTGTTTCTCAGAGTCCTTTATAGTCCTTGACCCGGAAGTGTTTCGAACCTTCAGTCCACGTGACCTCACATCACTTCCGGGTCAGATAAAAAGTCCTCTTCTTCATCCCGGAAGTACGTCACTTCCGCTGTCGCTTTGCCTATGGCGTACTTCTGGGTTATAGGGCACATGTGACTCTCTGGGCCTCCCTGCAGCATCCTCTGTTGGTCCCTGTGGTATCCAGCAGGGCTGTAGAGGAAAACACCATTGTCCATGATCCCCTTCTGGTATCCGGGGCACCTCCAAGCTGCAGGGAGAGCTCCATCTGGTGGCCTGGGGGTATTGGCCAGGATGACAAGCCGGTCATAGACCACAGCAATTTTATCCTATGAAACCATTTTCTTTTCTGTGTCAACAACTATCTTTGCCTCTTCCTTCTTCTTATGTAAAAAATGTTCTCTCTAACACTACTCTTCCATCTCCAAACTCATCTCGCTGATGCATGGACATTTCTTTTTAAATCCCAAGACTAAGACTGTTTCTGGCACAACAGGAGTCTAGCTTTTAAACATTTCTAGGTTGGATACAAATCCCACCTGAACTCTAGGAATTCCCAAACCAGAGCAACCAGAGCAAGGTCCTGCTACTCGATAGCCCAGGAAGCACATTGTCACTGTCCTGCCAAATCTTTCCATGATTTCAGTTTCCTATCTAGGAAAGGTACCATCAATAACCAACCTGGAAAGGTTGTCATTCTCATTATGACCATTGTTTCTACATCAGTTCACATATCACAGAATAGGAGTAGCTGAATCTCATCATCATGGTCATTTACGCAATTACCAATTGTTTACTACACTGAGATAAAGAAATATCAAGTAACAAAGTTTTAAAGGAAACGTTTTCAACTTGTTCTATTATTCTATGTCAACCCAAATCTACTAGAGGTCAAGTATAGAGATATAAAAATTGATAAATTTAACAAGGTACGGTTGCATCTTTAATGGAGATAGAAGTATTCTGCACTGGAGATAAGACTTTAAATGAATTTGAAAAGAAAGCAAGTTAGTGGAAGCGACATGAGTCCTTGTGGAACAGCGGTCTACAGATATGTTAAAGTAGAGACCAAATCAGTTTCAGCTCAGTCAGTAATGCAAGATGGGAGGAAAATAAAGAATGAAACAATCATAACGCAAATGAGAAGTCAACTGTACGCCCGGAATGACAGCAATTACGAACAAAGGAGTTAAAGCTAAAGCAAAGCCAGCAGACAATCAATTTTGTTATAAATGTTTTCCTAGGAAGACATCAATATGCAAGTGCTCTTCTTCATTTGTCTGAGCATGAAAAGAAAACAGAGACACATGACAGCTTTAGATAAAGTATGGGGGTAATATATATATATATATATATATATATATATATATATATATATCTCCATCCAGAAGCGCACAGTGTTTATACCCCAGCCATCTATGGTTTGCGACAGCAATTACACATGCGACCAGATTTGTACAGGGTAATGACAGCCAAAATGAAAATATTAAACAGTGGCTTAAAGCATTACCCTTGATGTATTCAGTCATAATGAACAACGTGGTGTGCTGCTTATTGTTGTAAACATTTAAAATTAATCACTGCTGCGACTGCTGACAACAACAAATTGCATTGCATTTTGACAGGTGCAGCATTAAAAAGGCTACACGTAAGTCAGCAGTGATTTATGGTGACCGTAGCATGGAACGCTAGGTTAATGACCTACAGTACAATCCTACTTCACCTGGTCCATAAATTTAAAACTCATTACATTAATGGAGTCCATCTTTGTGACTAGCATAGTGAAATTCAGACGGCACTGCTGCCCCTCTTACTGTGTTAATAGCAGCAGCGGGAAGGCTGCTGATCAATGACAATAGAAATTCAAGGCTGCACTCAAGCAAAGTGGCCAAAAAGGTGTTAGACGCCTCTTTCATCTCATTACAGCAAAATACACCTCTGCAACAAGAAGAAAATCTCTCAGGATAAGCCTTTCAGCTCGCGTATCTCTGAATGAAGTCAGAGCTTCTAAAAGCTGACAATTGTCGGACCAGAAGCGACTAGACTGCCTAACGTCTACAAGCTGTTAAGCAATGTCAATGGCCTGCTTTTCATTTTCAGCAAATACTCTTCTGTAAATATAAATATTGCACAATTGTTGTACTTTTTGAATGCAACTTTGGCACAAAGCCTGGAGCTGCCGCTGTATAGGAAAGGCTGTGAGCTGACTGATGAGCCACAAACAACAGTAGGTTGAGGCAAGTCAAGCTTTACATCAGCACTTCAAATGAAGCCAGACAATACTGTGATGAAAATCTATTTCTGCTATGCTCTCACTGGGCACACACAGACTTTCCTCAATAACAATTATGACTGAGCTACAGACTTCATTAAAATACAATCTGGACGCAAATTCTTTAAAAAAAAAAAATAAAAAAAAGAAGAAAGAAAAGCAGCTCACAACTCAGAATACTTCATTTACAGGCCTCCTCCTTTGTAATTCTACTTAATTGAATTAGTTGCATTTTCTGTGGACCCAGCTGAGCACCTAACCCTCTAGGTTAGAAGCCTTCAGTACTACAACCTGTGCCATCTTGAAAGCAAACCATGAAAAACAGACAGACAAGATGTCAGCATTGCTGAAGTCGTGAAACTTGCACTTCCCAACTGGGAAATGTGAACTGGGTTGTGTTAATCAGAAAGTTAAACCATATAAATCTTTGTAACAGCTCAGTGGTTTGGATCATTGCACCTTTACCAAAAAGAAATGCTGTATTAGATATGAAAATAAACCACTGTTGAAAGAAAATAACTTTTTGTTATCTGATTTCACATTTTTAGTGCAACATATGACTTCCTAGGTTGTAGAATTAGGGTCTCGTTATATATTTATGAAACAAATGTGTAATACTAATGGCAGAAGCAAATCTTACATACAGTATTTTCTCAGGGAGATGTATGGTAAACTATGTTGAATGTAGTTACATTTACATTTTGGTCATTTATTTGCTAAGTGCCTTATTTATTTTATTTACCTATTTATTTTATCCAAAGCAACTTACAAAAGAGATCAGCATAATCGAGTAACATATTTCAGGGGGACTGTTTAAGAACAAGTGTTATAGAACAAGAGTTCAAAATTGATTCTCACAAGTGCAGGGCTATGAACAAAAAAAATCAAGTTACAATATTAAACCTCAATAAAACCTAACAGCTTAAATCAAATTCACAGAACAAGAAAGTCTTCAAACATTTCTTAAACAAATTGAGGGAGTCAGAATTCTGAAAGGAGGTGGGCAACTCATTCCAATAGCTAGGAGCTATGCACTAAAAAGAGTCTGCACTGTGATTTATTCCCATGCAGAGGTGGCATCACCAGACACATTCATCAGCAGGCCTGAGTGGTCAAGAAGGAGCACAGGAACTTATACTGTCTCCGTATATCTCTCTATTATAATAAAAATATCCTGCGACGAGACTTTTTGAAGAGACTTTTTGGAAGGAAGTCTCGCAAGATGGAGACTTTTGCCATGAGATACTTTCAAGTCACACCCTACTTACACATACTTTTAAACAAGATCACAGTCATCAGGTGCATTCTGGCATTTAACCTGGATAGACACCAATCCATTAAAGGGCTTACTTATGAAGACACACACACACTTACGGAGATCCAGTTTAGAATCACCCATTCATTTAAATATGGCAGCGAGAAATGATGAAGTCAAATGAATTAATGCGAAAATTATCAATCGGTTACAAGCCAAATTGATTAAATGCATATCAATAGACTATGCTGAAGCAGTTGGTGGTGATCATATGGAAGATGAAAACATCAATTTATAACAATCCATAGAATATCTACAAGTGTTAATACCATCCAGTCTTCCAACGGCTGAATTACTGTTGAAAGAAGGATGTGTAGTAATGTTATTGCGGAATTTATATATGAGTGATTGGCTATGCAATGAAACAAGATTAGTTGTATTAAAACTTGGTCAAACAGTTCTAACATGTAAACTTTTAACTGGAGACAAGAAAGGTAATGTAGTACATAGTCCTCGAATAACATTAGACACAAAAGGAAATCTTGATATGCCATTCGTATTAAAACGTTTACAGTTTCCCATGAGAATAGCTTTTGCTATGACAATGAACAAATCACAGGAACAAACATTCAAAAAAGTTAGTTTATTTATTAGAGAGAAAGAAACAATATTCAATCACAAGCAGTTATATGTTGCGTTGTTGTCACAATGTAAATCCAAACACGGAATCAAAATTCAATGTGATCTTGAAGAAAACTTAATTCCAAATATTGTTTTAACTGAAGTTTTAAAGTAAAGTGAAAATACTGCATATGTAACAATTCTCATGAAAATAACAATCTCTTTAAATTGTATATCCGGTTGACCAAACCCGGGGGTTGGACAGCGAAGCGAGCAGGGGGCAGAGCCTCCTACTAATGCTAAAATACAAAATATCTAAAGATATTTTACTTTAAAGTAGTTAAAACACAATTACAGATACAGGTTGATTGCCACATAGCAGCATGCAACAGTTACAACATTTATATTTTGATGAATTGTCAAGGAATAATGTGACAACTAACAAACAAAACTGTTTGTAGACCACTTTTATCTAAGGCCATTGCAAAAATATCAATACTCTGATGAACGGAAGCCAAAACTTGGACCCCAGGTCTCGTAAGTAACCTCTTACAACCCATTTCCTACATTAAACATACTAGACAATCCATAATTATGGGTACTCATGATCATGGGTGTTATTAGGTCTGATAACTGTGCTGTACTGTCACATAACAGTAAAGAACCATGAGGCCGTTTTACAAAAGTAGCTGTACCCCGTGATGCAAAAGTTGTTCTTTCATGATGTCCACCTATTCCAGAATGATAACACCCCCCATACACACTGCTACACTAATTTAGGAGTGATTTCATTAACAGCAGAAGGAACTCAAGCATCTTTCGCGGTCTCTCCAACATCCAGATTTAAACATCATTAAGCCTTTATGGGACATTTTGCAGCAGAGAGTGTGAATTTAATTTCCACCCCCTCATCCCACAAAGAACTGGATGCTTTTCTTCTTCAAAAACAGTGCAATAACCCACGGTACGCAAAATTCACTGTCTATATCTAGAAAAGGCCAATGAGTTTGAAGGCAAATCAGAAGCATACTCATACTGTATCTTAGGGTATTATGTAGGTCCACTTTTACAAATATAATTAATTAAGTTTGGTTGGACAAGGGCCAGCCTCATGGTAACATCCTAAGGCACCATCAAAATTTCACATCTTTTTCTTTGTGAATCTGTTATGGAGCTTCTCAAACTTTTGTCTGAAAACATGGCTTGGGTTCAGGTTTATAAAACTCGTGCATGAAGAAAAAGAGGCTCAAGATTTGTGTATGCAACTTTTCACGAAAAAATCAAGATTTTTTAAAAGAAAATTTGATGCGAGAACTTGTGTATATTTACACCAACTCTGACCCATCTGTATGCAACATTTTGGACGAAGTGAGAAACGATGACTTCCTTGATAAAGTACGTAAATGAAGCCAAACCAGCTAAATGATGACTTACGTACACCGCATTTCATATCACAGAGCTGTTATTACAATGTGCATTGACATCATAAACATATTAAACCTAAATAGTGATGAAAATGAGGCAAAGACTCTTTTTTAGTTCCCTTTTAGAGGACACAAAGGTACATATTTGCCCTAAAGCTTTGCTCATATTTAAGAGTGATGCTCTACAGATGTTTTTTTTAGACTATTAACATCCTGCTAAAAAAGTTAAATAAATTTAGTTACCATTATATTCTGTAGAGAAACACCCGAGTACATTATATTCTGGAAATTTAGACTTATCCATGTATTTATAAAGGAGAGGTAAATTTGGCTCCATTTACCATCCTATTGATGTAAGAATGTTAACAAGTGCATTAATACAGGGAGCATTTTAAGACTGACAGTAAAAGTGGCGGCACTACTACTGTAGTGTAGTGACTGTATGTTTTACTGTTAATATCTATATTCACTCCAGTGAGTGCCCACACTGAACATGCACAACCTAAAAAAGTGAACCTCAAAGCTTTTATGGCTGCCACAGAAGGACAGGGAGGTTAACAAAGAAAACAACTGAACTCAGAAAAAAGAGAAATAAAATAAAAAAAGGTTCTAAGGGATCATTGTCGCATATCAATGGAAGCTTCCCAAGTGAAGTTCTATCTGGAGATCTTGCTTCAATCCTCTACTTGATAATTGGCAAGACTGGTGTTCTCCCATAGGGTTGGTTGCCTCTGGGTGTGCTGCTACTACCAAAATTAAAATGTATACAGATTTTTAGAACAAAATGCACTGATTGCACACCTTGGACACTTTTATTACAGACTTGCTTATCACAGTTGTAGCTGATGAAGGTCACTGAACATTTCTTCTTGTCCTGCTCTCCTATGTTGGAACACTACATAACAAATATTTTTCTTCTCAAATGATGACATGAGATATTAAAAAATGGATAGGAAAGAAGTTTTCAGAATGACATGGACATAATATGCAAATGAACTTCTTGGTATCAGTGAAGCTTAGGAAAGGAATCATAGCTAAACTGTTCTGTTGCAGGAAAAACATCACATTTACAAATGGATAACTTGGCGACATGCAATGTCTTCAAACTGCCAGTACGCAGAAAGGCATAAAAAGAAAAGTAAAGAAAGAGAGAGGCTAAAAATATATAAAGCAGCAAGTAATAAAACAAATCAGAATATTAATTGTCATGGTGTCTATATTCCTCCTCACGTGTGATAACGTAAATTACAACTGCATTAAGCAACCTCCTTAATTAATTTGGAAATGATGGTCTCACAAAAGCCAGTGTAACACAGTGACAGTGCTCTTCCATATGATTGCCATTCACCAACCAAGATATGGCCAGACACATCCTATATGTGAATATACACACACATTTAGTTTATAGTATGTATCGAGTACTCAATATGGATCTTATCATCTAATCCTGTGTGAAAGTCAAAAACTACATTTCATTAAGTTAAGGGAAAAAAAAAAAAAAGATTGTTGAGTAGAACCTTCAAGAAGTTCCCCCAGAGAAGTCCCACTGAGAAACTAGTAGAATAACTATCAAGAAAACAAACTGTTAGAAATTTGTGTATATAGAAGAAGTTGCAGAAGAGCCTTGAAGGTAGGTTGACAGTTGCTGCTCATCACACTGTATGAACTACATCAATATTTCTTGACTTCTTGCGTGGACAGTGTATTTCTTCTCATCTGTTAAGTCTTCCTAGCAGCACTTATAAAAGTACAAAGGGTTTACAAACGCTGCTGATCAAATGATTTTGTTTTACAGGCTCTTCAGCCCTGCAGTTTCAGAATGTTACTTCTGTTGTGCTGCCAATTCTATATACCCCAGCAATAAATTTGGCAAGATTTGACTATATTGCTTGCCAACCAGTGAGGCATCCAGGGACTAAAAGGGATTTTAGCACTATAACCTTCATTAAAGTCAACCATCATCATAATGAATCCTATTTTTTTTATCAAGTTCTTGTGTTACTCACTTACCCAGAGTTATTTAAAGATTGTGGTAGACATATACAGTACAAACAAGTCACTAATATGGGTGCAATTTACAATATAAAGTAACAGTCTCAAACATATTTAATCCAGTTGAGGGCTGCAGGGGGCTAGGAGTCTATCTAGGCAGCAGTTCTGGACAGGGCACCAGCCCATCTTACAAACACACACTTAGACAAGGCCTTTCTGGATTCACCAAATCTAACCAGCATGCCTTTGCAAGGAAAGTTGAAATACCTGCAATTTTCACAGGAATAAGGATTGGCTCAATCTCAGGAGGTTGGATACATGAGGCCGTGGCACTACCTATTGCAGTAGCTTTAACTCAAACGTGCCAGGATTACTTTATAAATGAAGACAGGTAGAATGCGCAAGAAAAGGGTTTTTTCTTACTTCATGACAAAATGTACAAAATTATTTCTTTTCTATTCACTCTCGGTCACTATCACTATCGGTCACATTATTCTCCCAAAGTGGGTATAAGCTTTCCTCGCCAGTAGTCAGAAGCTGGATTTTCCTTCTTGTTTCAGCTTTATCGTATGCTAAAACTCTGATAAGTTAATACCTTTCTAAAGGTTTTCTCAGCAAGTTACTTATGGGTCGTCCTACTTGGAAACACAAATTCATGTTCTTTGACTTTCTTCAGAATGCTAAGTTGTGAATGATATGTTTTCCTCCACTGTCTTATTATAAGTATCTTAAGTGAACTATTTCTGTTGAGATTTCAACACTACTCAAGAACTCTGTCTGCAGCTGACTGGGTTCTGATTAAGGCATTTTGTTTGCTTGCTTGCTTACTTACTTACCAACATAATTGCCACTAGTCTTCTTAACCTTAGGTCTTAGCTTGTTCTAACCATATTTTCTGGGAGAGCATTTTTTTCAAAGTTCTCCCATCTCCAAAATGAGTTTTTCACTGCAAGGTTACATTGTGCCAAAACAAAAATATTGAGGGCAACTTATGTCATAGCCTGAATGCTAGTTCATCTATCAATGCACAAAAACTAAAGAGACAAAGGGAACTCTCCTTAAACTTTTGGCCATCCACAGTCAACAGGCTAATAGGCAGGTGGATATGGGCAGTGGCACTGTCCTCTTGCGTTGTTTGTGCAGCTTGAGTGTGCACCCTGTTCATAAGAAAAATGGTCCTTCAATTATCAAGGAAACTGTAACAAATGTTAAAAACACATCTAATACATTCCTTCCAACTTCTACATTTTTTGATAATCCTAAATGTAAAACTGGGGTTATTTCCTCCCAAGCAATTCAGGAAATCTTTCCCTGTACTTTCACAAACCCCCAAATTTGTTTTACAATCTAGTGAAAGACCAATATTCAGTTTAATCTTGGAACAAACAGATGAGGTGTACTTTTGTTTAAGAGGGGTCTTACATAAACCTACTTTTATAGCACTGTGCACGGCTGAGAACAGGTACAGTATATTCTCGAGACGATCATCAAAGACAGATGATTATCAATAGGAATTGTACTTTGACAAAGCACAATAATATGTATCTTGGAGCAATAGGCAAACCACCAAACACATAACTGTCAATTAGCAAATAGCGCACAAACAAAGACAAAAGTAACATAACAGACTCAAGGGTTGGTTGCCACAGTGACAAAAACAAAAAAACAAATACAATATTTCAACATTATGTAAATTCTACAAAAACGTAATTTCAGTATGGCAGCATAAGTTCAATGCATCCTAGCCTGGTACCCCTCAAAGCCCTCTCTCGACAATCTAACAATACAATGAATCAGAGTGTTCATTGCTGCAAAACCCCAAACAACTCAGACCCATGCAGAAATTCTAATGATAAGCATGCTTCCACAGTTTTAGCAGAAAACTAACTACATGCTGAATTCTCTCATATTTATTAAAAACTTAATTGTGCACCAGACAGTAGCGAATATTGGCAGTTGATATACATGTAGGTTAAATATAAATATGCTAAATTACATCACAAATATCTGGTATTAATTTAATAAATGTTGCTACAGATTTGCTTTTTTTTTGCAGAACAGAAATATATAGAATTCCACATCTCCAACCCCTTTAGCAATTCTTCAATTTTCTTTGTATTCTATCTCTTGTCTTGCTGAGGGCCATGGTGACAGTTTGAAAGTCCAAGATAGCCAACAGTCCCCAGATCATGCTGGGACATTCCAGATACACTCTGGGCAGCTGAGACATACCACAGAAATCCAGTGATGAGTCTGGTTAGGTAAACCGAAACATGGAAGGCATGTGAGAGCAACTTAAGTATTCTATATGTCAAAAAAACCTCAACAGCTTCCTACCAATATAGAGAAACAATCATTTATATTCTGATGTCCTCCCATATTTTCAGGGTGCTTATCTTATCATGCACAATTAATTCAGCAATCCTCATTTTGTATATGTAATTAGCTGCTGCCTAGGGAAAAGGTGAGGAATGTGATATACTGTAAAATGATTGGAAAATGGAGACTTTTGTCTGGGGACTCAGCTCCCACTTTACCACCATTACACTCCAATAGAAATCCTTGCATAACTGCCAACCCTGCATCAACTTATCAGTTAGTTTAATGCATTTGAAGATCCTGATGTACCCAAACTTCTCTAAGGGTAGCTGCTCCCCTTAAACCTGCAAAGAGCAAGCCACTCTTTTACTGTAGAGGAGCTCCATATTTGGGGGTGCTAAGTCTCATTACAACTACAGTGATCCCTCTCTATACCGCGCTTCGACTTTAGCGGCTTCACTCCATCGCGGAATTTATATGTAAGCATATCTAAATATATACCACGGATTTTTCGCTGGTTCGTGGATTTCTGCGGACAATGGGTCTTTTAACTTATGGTACATGCTTCCTCAGTTTGTAGGCACAGTTGATTTCATACAAGGGACGCTATTGGAGGATGTCTGAGAAGCTACCCAATCTGAGCATGTATTACATATTAACTAAAACTCCTCAATGATATAAGATGTGCTTCCCGCGCTGTGCTTGATTGTTTGCTTTTCTATGTCTCTCTCACTCTCTCTGCCTGACGGAGGGGGTGTGAGCAGAGGGGCTGTTTGCCTAGAGGATACGGACGCTCCTCTAAAAATGCCGCTTTATCACGGTGCTTCTGCATACTTAAAAGCACAAAATCACGTATTGATTTTTTGATTGTTTGCTTTTCTTACTCTCTCTCTCTCTGAAATTCTCTGCTCCTGACGCGCGCACTGCACTCCTTTGCAGAGAAGATATGTTTGCATTCTTTTAACTGTGAGAAAGAACTGTCATCTCTGTTTTGTCATGGAGCACAGTTTAAACTTTTGACTAAAGGGTGTTATTTTTTGTCTAGAGGGCTCTAATAATGTTAACAGCGTGGGAGAGTTTATAAGGGCTTAAAATATATAAAAATAACCATACAAACATATGGTTTCTACTTCGCGGATTTTCATCTATCGCGGGGGGTTCTGGAACGCAACCCCCGCGATCGAGGAGGGATTACTGTACATCACATTCAGCTGTAAACTACTCTAGTGGGTTCCAGAGATCACAGTTTGATTAGGCCCAAAGGAAAACATTCTCTCCAGGCAGAAAAGCTGAAATCTGTAATTCCCCAAACTCTCTATATATTCTCCAAACCTCGCTGTGACTTGATATTCAGTCCACAAAAGTCAAGAATAGAAGAGATGTTGAGAAGCACCCTTGGCAAATCACAAACCTGCCAAGTATGGAAACACAACACTTCCTCTGTCTCTTCAAATACAGGGTCAAAAAGTTACACACTGTATCTGTCACTCTGGATCTCCATACTCTTATCAAACTTCCCACAAGATACCACAAGGTAAATGGCCACAAGCTTATTCCAAGTCAAAACACACATAAGCAATAAGAGTGGTTCAAATTTTCTATCAAGACAGAAAACAACATATTCCCCTTGGATCTGAGATTTAACTTTTGGGCGAAGTTTTAATTTCTTTTTTCTGCTACTGAATGTCCAATTGAGGTCTGAAACATGTAATTTTAACACACCATCTTGCCTACCCTTTAAAAACAAGGAACACCAGCCGACCGCAATGAACAAGCGCTAATAACACTTTTTTTCAACCAACATTCTGACCAAAACAGCCCCACAATGTTGAGTGGTTTCAGGAGTTTTGTCTGAATCTAACTCATCACAGTGTCTTTTTAATCACCATAATGACTGTCAGTTGTTGTCTGTGTGGAGTTTACACTTTTTCCCTGTCTCTGGATTGGTGTTGCTCTAAGCATTTTGATTTCCCTCTGACATCCCCAAACACCTGCTGGTTAGGCTAACTGGTGGTCCAAAATGAACCTCGGAGAGAGTGCAAGTGTTGTAAGCCCTGAAACAGTATGGCAGAAAAGTTATTTGACAACCATAGTAGGATCAATTGTATGCAGAAAGGTGAATGTTAAATGAGAAGAGGGAACATTAAAACAGTATAATGTAAAAAAAAATGTCAATTAACTTCTTCTCATTACTTAAAAAGTTCCACCAATGTCTGCTCAGATATTTCAGAATAACCATTCCCAATGCCATAAAATACAGAACAAGCAGCCCCTCTGGACTTCACCTTCATGTTAGTCACATAAAGATAATATAGATAAGACCAGGACTTAGAGAACGTCTCTATAATATTTTTAAAGCCTAATGATTACACTGGGAATAATTCTTACCTATAAAAAATAATTACTGATGCCATTATTTCTTTGAGTTACAAGAAAATTGAAAAATAGAAATTATTTGACCCTGAGAGAAAATGAATAACCGAAAAGGAATGTATTAATCATTACATATTTGATGCAAGGGCAATCTTAACATAAAATTTTCTTTTATGTACTGTACATGTGACACTCTGCATGTGTTCATGATCAGAAAAGGCTGGAATAAAATGAAGCAAAGCAGTTATGGTAGTTATAAATGATGGGATGGCAGGAAAGCTGGGTGGTGTGCTCGAGGGCTGTGACATGTACATTGCACAAAGCTGAATACATTCACGGTAGCTATGATTTTCTTCATATGTGCTTTCCTTTTTTCCTTATAGCAGAATTTGGTAACTATAGGAATAAAGAGGTGTTTTAGTAATAAAATATTGTGAAAAAGTGAAAGATTGTTCAGACAGTATAAATGACTGATATATCCCTGTTAGCAAGAAGATATCGTATTACTTACTTTCCTATTGCTGACCTTTCTTTTGTCAAAAATAAATGATATTTATACTACAGCTGCAAAAAATGGCATAGTATAGGAAATATAATATTTAATGTGGCTCCTCTAGCTGATTTTGCAGTTAGGTCATATGCTTTAGTCACAATGTATTAAAATCTACAGGTTAAGGAAAACCCAAGTACAGAGAAAGCATATTTATCGACTCAGACAAAATAAAAGAATAGGCAGACATCACAGGAAGCGGCAAACATTGCCAGTCTCAAGGGTTAATTACACACTATTTATGTCTAAACGCGAGGTTCCATTCCAATGAAGGCAGAGCCAATTACACTGACAGGCATACAGAATACAACTGATCAGATTTGCTGGAACCTGTGGGAAATTCTAAATCAATGAGGTGGAAATCAATCTTCTAAGGGGATGGACTGGCTGGATGAGTCCTGCTTTTGTAATCATAAGTCAATACTCATAAGAAATGAATTGTGTTTGAATGTAGATGTCCTTTAATCAAAGGTTGAATCGCCAACAATATTGACTCTCTCATTCTCACCCTAAATGGCCTGGATTATTCTCTTAGCCCACAATAAGCACAGGAAGCTCAAGTGAAAAAGAAAACTCCACAGGGGCGCTCATAGTTCTCTGAGAAAACTAAAACTTTTATGGCGGCTTGCCAGGGAACGTTTTACTTGTGACCTTTATATGTGAGAACAGCTAGTTTTCACAGTAGGAACAAAGGCCTAGATGCCTGCATTTTCTCATAATTCCTATCCTGATTTGGATTAGACTGGAAAAGATCACAGACCCTCAGATGAAATGGCTGGTGAATTATGGTCATCGAAAGAAATAGTGAATGTCTACGAAAATTAGAGAGGTCTTGTTATGTGTGTTTTTCGGGTCAAGACCTACAAGGAAAGAATGCTGAGCAGCAATTACTTGTGAACGTGAGCTGAAATGTGGGTCATTACTAGTTTTGTTTTTAAATATTGTTTTTCAAATGGAGATTATCACGATTAAGCAGAGATGAAAGTAATGGGTTTCTAAATATTGATATTCAAACTCAAAAGGAACAATCCAACTATTTTTTGCAGCTAAGTGAAGACGACCAATTTCAAATCATTGGAAATAAACATTTATACATTGCAATATTTAAACACTAAAGGTGGCTTTAAAAAAATTAAGTAAAGAGAGATTAGAAGAAGCAGAACAAGACCAAAGCACCAAACCATCAAGGTTGCAGTTTATTTTAGGTGAAATTTTGTGTTTGCAAAAAATTGATTTACAATAATGTTAACTTTCTTTTTGAAATTAAATGAAGGACCAAAAAAGAGCACACATTATTATGAAACAGTCTAAACGTTTCCTCATTAAACAAAGTATAAACAAGGATCAAAAGACTAGAAGTCATTGATATTATTTCTTTGTCCATTGGTCCATTGTCAAATCCTCCTTATTCATTTTATGGTCACAGGGCTGGAGCCTAGCATGACAGCACTGGGCACAAGATAAGAACGAACTGTGAATGGAGTACCAGTCCACCACCAGGCACACACATACTCCCTATCATGGGGATAGCTTTGGATGTACGATGAAACCAGAAGGCAAACACACGCAGACAATGGGAAAAGTGCCTGGGGCCGGGTTCAAACCTACGGGACTGGAGCTGTGAGGCATCAGTGCACCAACTTGTTTCTGAATAAATCCATTACTATCACAGAATTGCCAGCATATACTGTAATCCCTGCCAGTCCCTATCTGTCTTTAATGCATTATAATGCAGACATGTGATTCTTACCTTGAGAAATTAGAATTACCACGGAGGCTCTGCTTGCAGGACATAACCAGAATACAGCATATGCTCACAAGTAGTAAAAGCTACCGACCAGGTGAAAAATCTCAGCTTACTAAAAGCTGGTGGAATGTCAACTGAGAGTAGACTCCAGAACTTAGAAGTGCAAAAGTATTTAGACAGTTGACCAGTTCTCCAGATCTAAATAAAAAACTCTACAAAATTAAATGTGCCCTTTGAGATTTCAGAAACACTGGAACTCAAAACTAATGTTTTTTAATGTGTCATTGTTTTATCTGAGGGGAAAAAAGGGAAACTAATTTTGAATTTCAGCACTTTGAAATAAAAATATAAAAGATTATTTTTCAGTATAATTTGAAAATTGATCAGGGAAATGACTGCTTATGCAACGCATTCCTGGCCGAATGAAAACCCACACTCCAGCCTCCAGTGTTCCTCCCTTCTGACCCGATACCCCACAAGAGCAGAGGCACTTCTCTTTTTTTGGGCCAGATAGCGAGTCACTGACTATATCTTTCACTGGGCCGAGCCATTCTGCCTCATCTGTACACTTTCTTTCTTGTAACTAAATGCAGCACACAAGTATGAGGACCACAAGCACAACCATTTTGTCTTATGACGAAAATGAAAGAAGATAAATACGTTTCCACACTTTTTACTTAATGTGCAAATATTAAGGGGAAAAATCCCAGGATGTCTCCAGTTTATGGAGTACACAAATACAATCAATAGGTCTGTAAACTGAACTCGTAATTTTATTTGTAACAAGAGATGAAAATAACTTATTGTTACATACATCTACAAAATGGTAAAATCAATCCACATTTTAAAAAGGTTTGCTGCTGCTACCGTTGCAATGTGCTTTGATTTACTACACTGTGGCATAGAAAACAAAAGGCAAACACCTAACAGAGAAATAGAAAATAAATTAAAAAAAGATATAATAAACCAAATAATTAGAATCTGTTTCTGAAGCTCATCAGTCTGCAAATCCACTCCTGAAAGCTACTGTACACAGAATTTCTATGGCCAGCGACGTCTCAAATGAGGAGTGAGGCAAGTTTCATCTTACTTTGTGGACATTGTGTGAAATGCTGACACAAAAAGCAGGCCTTCAATTTGTAGAGTGTCAGGACTAATGTGTTTTTGTGCGTCCTTCTGAACTCTCAGGTCTCCCTCAGACATTTTTGGAGAGTGCTGTGTGTTTAAGCCCAATAATAAGCAGAATCCAAAAAGAACATAAATCACATTTATTTCAATCACGTTTTGTGTATGTCATAAGCAATTGTTGAGGTCAAGAAATATTGTACAAATAAACCTACAGTAAAATTTCATATTACGAATAGTTTGAAACTTTCTGTGTAAAAATAAATCATAATATTTAAGCTGGCCATTATCTCTGGAATCTTCCATTATACAGGAAAGGTTTTGACCAGATTTCCACTATGTCAGTAAGAACTCAGAACAGCTTGCATTGTAGTGAAATAATACATCAGTCAGTCACTTGCATAACCTGAATTGCAAGATATTATAACTCACCTACCCAGAAAAATAACCCTTCTACAAACCCTTACTTGGCTTGACTTTTATGAATACAGACAGCACATTTGGAGAATGTGGTTGTGCCATAAATATGTTGACATATTTATTCAAAGGATAAAACAAAAATGTTCCAAAGATAAAAAGAAACCAGTTGCTCATTTGTGAGCCACATTTTTTTTATGAAAATCTAAACCATGAAACATCTTGCAGCAGTCAAAATGCAAACACTGGGAAGAAATTACTCATCTTGATTTCCTGTTTTCCAGCGTAACCTTTGAAAGGCCTCACTTGTTCTGTCAGGCCACTGTCTAAACAGATTTTACATGTCAGGTCACTGCCCCGTGCACAAGCACCAGACTATTTGTGTTTATTTAACATTCACACCATTTGTTTAGTGCTGGCAAATGATTCAAAAGTTTAGAAAACCTAAAATCCATCAAATTAAAAAAGGACAAAACCAAATTACACATGAACTTTAGGTGTATACCAAGAAATGTGTAATAATTGGAAGTGATTTTTTAAAATTATTTGAGAAGTTTTATACAAATGCCATATGCGTTCCTCACCAGAAAACTTGTATTTAACTTAAGAACCTGAGTCTTTAAAAACTGAAAAATGTGTTATACTTAAAAAGTGACATGAGAATTCTCAGTCTCAATTTAATAATGTGGGGTTACAGCTGTTCTCGGACTAACTTGGGTTGATGATGATGATGATGGGCATCCTAATCTTTCCTCTAATTTATTTATTCTGTCCTAATCTCCAGTTTTCATGTGACAAGAATCCTTCACAGTTTTACTGTGCACTTCAGATCATAGTAATGTGCAAACGTGAAAGTACTTTTCAGCATGGAACAATGTATGTTATTGTAGGATTACCTTTCATTGTCAACTGCTGTAGGAATAACACTATCAGAAAAAAATACATTCTATGGTATTCATTTAATTTAATAGTAATTTATTTTTGGTTTCTTTTCTTTTTAAACACTTTTGACAATTAATTACTTAAAAATGTACTACATCTCCAGGCAGTATAACACTATTGATCAACTTCGAAGGGAGCAGGGGCTGCTGGGAAGAAGACTGAGTGGGCAGACCCTTTAAAAAGGAACCTGCAAAACACCAAGGGGATCGCAGTGGTCCGTCTGTCTATTCATACGCTGTTCACATCCATTTGGACTACCCATTGATTAATTTGGATTACTGTTCCTGACTGGATGGATGGTCCGTCTTGTGCCTGCCAGTTTGTGTGAGCAACAGTGAACTGTTCACAGGATGTTTCACTTACCCATCCATTGTCAGCTGCTCCAGATAAATTGGACTGTCTTGAATATTATCGCTAATGGTTTTTTGTTTGAGTTTATTGTTAGGTGTTTATTGTTTGTTGAGCATTGTTACAATTTATCATCACTGTCGGAGATCTTGGGAGAGCCTTTTGCATATATTTTTTATATTGTATGCTCTTTTTTCCTTCATTTGATTAATATATATAATTATTGTTTATCGATTTATTGAGCCACTAACAGTGTCTCTTTGAGTGAGTGTCTGTGTGCCAGGTCAAGGCTGGGTGCATTCCTGGAGTCCCCACCATACAATAAATAAATCACAGTCTTTCTGACAGTGTGAATCTTAGCATCACTGCAACCACTTCACCAGTAGTCACATTTAAATTATGGTAGGGGACGCATCTCATCTATTTTGCAATATCAGTCACTATATTAGAACATTAGAGTAATCTAGACAAGAACAGGACTTTCAGCCAAACAAAATTCACCAGCCTTATGCACTTAATTCTTGTAAAATAAAGTCAAATCTAGTTTTCAAAGTCTCTAAAGTCCTACTGTCTACCTCAATACTTGGTAACTTATTCCATGTCTCCATATTCTTTAATTGGACTACTCTAATGATCTTAAATTTATTGTCTTGTAAATTCCTACTATGGATCTAACCCCAAGTACTTTCATTATCAATCCGAATGCATTCTTGCTCTGCGCAGAAAACATCCCCATCTATCACTTGTACACTACACTGGTTCTGGTTTTCACAGCATAATTATATCAAACTAATAATTAGAACACAGTTTATCAGTGCTTCTATACTATATTCTTGTCTAGCTGATGCTTATAAATAATTATTTGTAAAAAAAAATTGCAGTTTCTCTATATATCAATAAATCTATGCAAAATGTATCTTAATTTTTCTCTATACGTCATTTTCTTTTTATATTTAAATATGTTGAAATATTCAGATATGCTGCAGGGTGGCAAATTGAAGAACAACCTTGCCCCGAGTGGCACAAACTCTAGCTACATCACTGGTGCATTGGTCAGTGTTGTGCTGAAACACAGACTTCTCTCCTTGTTTAAATTTTTTGGGTGAAGAGCTCAGTTTTTAATACAGCATCTGACACTATTATGCTTCTGTCATTCTTCCATCAATACTGACACAATCACCATCCACATAGCAAAAAACAGTAAAGTGTGTGTGTGTGTATATATATATATATTGTCACACACGTGTGCATGGGAAGCAGCTGAAGGGCTTAGGAAATACTGTTTATACATCTGCCCAGGGGGGGGCGGGGTGCACTGAGGCTCTTTCTGAGTTCTCTGCAGGTCTTACCCGGGAAATCCCACCAGGAGCCGCCATTTCCAGGAAGGACACATCACTTCCGGTTCCGGCCCCAAGAATGAGGTCACTTCCGGTTCCGGCCCCAAGGATGATGTCACTTCCAGTTCCGGCCCAGAGGACGACATCATTTCCGCCCTCTGTGCTATAAAGCTCACTGCCTTTGCTTAGGCAGGCAGTTCTGTTTTGGACTCTGTTGTGTAACAACTGTTTAATTATGCCTCAAAGACTTTTGCAGCCGGGAAACCGAATTAAACGGGTGGCTGCCCCAAACCTTTCTACGCCTCTGGTCTCCTCTTCTTACAGTGGCGTAGTCGGCAGGATGGTGTCCCCGATGAACCAGGGACACGAACTTTCATGGAACCAGGTGGGTGAGTACCGGGGCCGAAGTTTCAGGGCAGGGAGTGCGCGGAGGGTCAGGAAGGACGGTGCAGGCTCTGCTCCATGAGCATAACCCGGGGTTGACCACCCATCTCGTGGAGAAGGTAGAGGGGACCCACAGGCGTGGGCTGGCTTCTGGGGAACACACTCGAGTGGCTCAGTATGCTCTCCTTGGCAGGAAAGCCGAGCTGCCCATCGGGACCAAGGTCCCTGTTAACGATGGGTTGTCCCCAGGCTGGCAGGTGAAGAAATAATAAACTGGGAGTTTAACCCAAACAAAGGGCTGTCAGAGCAGGCTATGGCTCTCTGGCAAAGGTGGGTGAGTGGCTACGCCATTCGAGTTGACCCCCCTACAGATAGTGCAGCAAGTGGCCTGTTTTTTGCTGCTAAAAAAGCTACCCCAGGATTTTGCCCAGCCGGCCTGGGGCGAATTCCATTCTATGGACGAGCTGCTACAAACCTTGCAAACCCAGAAGCCGGCTGTGAAACCTGGGAAGGCAGAACAGCCGCTCTGTGGACTACCCGGGAGCTATGTCCTACTAAAGCAGTCCCTTCCACGCAATCCAGAGCCTGTTCCGAAGTCGCGGGCCGCCTGGCTTGCGACCTGTCGGGAACAAGGCGGACCGTAGGGGACAATGGCGGGTTGTTTGTGTGCCCTTAGCAATCCCTGGCGGATAAACATACGGGGAGCTTCTTATTAATGGTCATAAATAACAGCGCTGTTCGATTCCGCAGTAACGTGTCTGTCGTTGCTCGCCGCTTTATTCTACCGCAACAGTGGATTAAAAAGAAGACCAGTCTAAAATGTATACACGGAGATATCCGCATACAATACCGCCCGGTGTTACGTATGTCTCGGAGGAACCCTTCGACAGCTTACCGTGGCGGTGCATCCGGATCCTCCGCTTCCCGTAATCCTCGGGCGAGACTGGTCTGATAGTAACGGCGGTAGTTTAGAAAGCATTCCCCGAAAAACTTATGGCCTCGTTATAGATGACAACGATTCATCTCAAGTTGCTTCCACACCGTGTAATCAGCCGACAGGGAGTGGGGCGGTAGGCCAAGAGAGTGACGAAGACACTCCCGGACCGTCGCGGGCTACTACGCCATCCACTAGCGCCCCAGCAGCGAGGGAGGAATCTCCGCCCCTTGAGGTCAGACCGGACCCGCTCTCTGAGTTGCACTTTCAGTTTAGAGCGACGCCGGCTTCTTTCAAGAGAGAACAGTGGAATGGCGACTCTCTGAAACACATAAAGAATGCAGTGGTTCTCGTTAACGCCAACGACGATTTGCCCATGCCACAGGGACCTCACTTTGTCGTTGATAATGATTTGTTGTATCGGGTCGCTGAACATGAGGGGAAGGTCCGAAGTTGTTGCTAATCCCGCGGACCTACCGGCGGCAGGTTTGCGAAGTTAGCACACTCCCACCTTCTTGGAGGCCATCTCGGCCCGATAAAACATTAGAGCGAATTAAGCTCCGTTTTTCTGGCCGGGATTAATGAGGAGGTTAGCGCTTTTGCATTTCCTGTCCGGAATGTCAACTGCGGCAAATTCCTAGGAGGACCGTGCTCCTCTGATTCCCCTTCCCCTTATTGACGTTCCTTTGATAGGATTGGGGTTGACATAGTAGGACCCTAGAACCCTCAGCCCGAGGATATAAATATATACTGCCCTCGTGGATTATGCTACCCGATTCCCTGAAGCCGTTCCGTTGCGCCGGCTACCACAAAAATATTGCACGGAACTAGTAGGAGTCTTTTCGCAGTAGGCATTCCTAGAGAAGTCCTGACGGACCAAGGAACGCCTTTTACCTCGGAAACGCTCAAGGAGACTGCCAAGTTACTGAAAATAAAGCATTTAAAGACCTCGTGTATCATCCTCAAACCGATGGCCTAGTGGAGAGATTTAATCAAACTCTCAAGCAAATGCTACGTAAGGTAGTCAGCAAGGATGGGAGGGATTGGGACCAACTCCTCCCCCTTGTCCTCTTTGCATATCGGAAGTTCCTCAAGCCTCTACGGGTTCTCTCCATTTGAATTACTGTACGGAAGACAACCCGGGGTTTATTGGATATTTTAAAAGAGGGCTGGGAAGGGGAGGCACAGCCCTCCACTAATATTTTGGAATATATCGCCCAATTGCGCGTAGATTTGATGCAATAAGACCATTCTAAAAGTCATATAGAGGAGGCGCAATCAGCACAGGCCGCCTTTATGACCGTGTACGACTCTCCGGGAGTTCCAACCGGGGATCGCGTCATGGTATTGGTACCAACTTCTCACTCTAAACTGCTCGCCCATTGGCTAGGCCCCTACGAAATTAAGGAAAGGAAGGGATTGGTTGACTATTTGGTGAAACAGCCCAATCGCCGACCAGCTGAGCGAATATATCATGTAAACCTGCTGAAACCGTGGAAGGAGAGGGATCCCGATCCCTCCTCCGACAGCCCTGCTCTCTTCGCTGAAGTAAGTTCCCTTAATTTCGCGAGCAGCTATCCCCAGGCAGAAACAAGAGCTCAAGCAGCTATCCGCTCTGTCCCAGAGGTGGTAAGTGAAAAACCCGGTCGGACCTCTCTGATTGCGCATGACATATTGACTGACCCGGGGGTGATCGTCCGTGAGCGACCCTACAGACTCCCGGAGGCAAAGAAAGTAGAAGTGGAACTGGAAATCAAGCGAATGCTGGCACTAGGAGTAATCGAGGAAAGTAGTAGTCCCTGGTCCAGTCCCATCGCCTTGATTGCTAAGCCTGACGGCAGTTGGAGGTTTTGCAATGACTTCCGCCGGCTTAACCAAGTTTCCAATTGATGCTTATCCCATGCCTCGCGTGGATGACCTCCTCGAGACTGGGACCAGCCAAATTCTTGACTACACTTGACATGACAAAGGGGTACTGGCAGGTTCCTTTAACGGAGTCCGCGAAGGAAAAAACCGCGTTTAGCACTCCTAGCGGACACTGGCAGTATCGTGTCCTTCCATTCGGGTTACACGGGGCGCCTGCGACTTTTCAGCGTCTGGTGGACAAAGTGCTCCGCCCCATAACTCGCTCTGTGCTGCCTATCTGGATGACGGCGTCATTTATTCCAGCACCTGGAAGGAACACATACAGCAGGTCACAGCAGTATTACGGACGCTGGGAGAGGCCGGGCTCCGAATCAACCCCAAGAAATGTTTCTTTGGATTGAGGGAAGCCAAATATTTGGGCTACCTAGTGGGCGGGTACTGTGAGGCCACAGTGTTCCAAGTTGCAAGCCATAATGGCCTGGCCCGTCCGCAAACCAAGCGGCAAGTCCAATCCTTTCTCGGTTTGGCCGGGTACTACCGCCGGTTTGTGCCTCGCTTCTCCGAGAGCGCGCCTTGACCGATTTGACAAAGAAAAGAGCTCCTAATACGGTGGTATGGTCTGATAAAGCGGGGCTGCATTCAGTGACTTAAAAGGGCTCTGACTTCAGCACCTATCTTGATCTCCCCTAACTTCTCTCTCCTTTTATCCTCCAGACGGACGCTTCGGACACAGGCTTGGGTGCCGTGTTGAGCCAAAGCGCGACGGTGTTGAACACCCCGTTATGTACCTGAGCCGGAAACTGTTGGACAGGAGACCAGGTACGCGGCGGTGGAGAAAGAGGCTCTGGCGATCAAATGGGCGTAACTCAGCTGCGGTACTACCTCTTGGGTGCGTGTTCACTCTGGTGACGGATCATGCACCTCTGAAGTGGATGGCCCTTCACAGGGAGTCGAATCCACGGGTCACGAGGTGGTTTCTTGACCTGCAGCAGTACAAGTATACGCCGCTCATCGACAGGGGTCTCTTCATGCCAACGCCGATGCCCTCTCCGGGCCCACGACCTCTCGGTGCAGGTCGCCCGACCCACGGGTCTGGGCTGAGGGGGGAGTCTTGTCACACACGTGTGCATGGGAAGCAGCTGAAGGGCTTAGGAAATACTGTTTATACATCTGCCCAGGGGGGGGCGGGGTGCACTGACGCTCTTTCTGAGTTCTCTGCAGGTCTTACCCGGGAAATCCCACCAGGAGCCGCCATTTCCAGGAAGGACACATCACTTCCGGTTCCGCCCCAAGGATGATGTCACTTCAGTTCCGCCCAGAGGGCGACATCATTTCCGCCCTCTGTACTATAAAGCTCACTGCCTTTGCTTAGGCAGGCAGTTCTGTTTTGGACTCTGTTGTGTAACAACTGTTTAATTATGCCTCAAAGACTTTTGCAGCCGGGAAACCGAATTAAACGGGTGGCTGCCCCAAACCTTTCTCGTCTCTGGTCTCCTCTTCTTACAATATATATATATATATATATATATATATATATATTGTCACGCATGCGCGAATAGGAGACCGCGGACGGACCTTAACACACATCGGAAGACGTTCGCCGGCAGGGAGTGGTGGGGTACTAACCTTTCTCCTTTGCTTTCTTCCAGGACAAAAGACGCTCCGCCACCATAAGCCTCATTCCCGCAACACGTTACTTCCGCCCTTCCTCCGCCATTTTTGCTGACGTCATCAATCCCATCCTCCCTCACTGTTCCTTCCCAGCATTCCTCCACTTCCGGCTCCTCTTTTATAAAATGTCCGCCGACGCCATGGTTGGCGTCGCGCATATGAACTGTTTTTGTTTATATTTTCACCAGTGTTGTTATTTATTTTATTTTGGATTTGTCTGCAATATACGGGGCCGGAAACCCCAAACCTTTATGCGGTTTACTTTTGAGTCTTTTACAATATATATATATATATATATATATATATATATATATATACACACAGTGATCCCTCGCTATATCGCGCTTCGACTTTTGCGGCTTCACTCCATCGCGGATTTTAAATGTAAACATATCAAAATATATATCACGTATTTTTCGCTGGTTCGTGGATTTCTGCGGACAATGGGTCTTTTAATTTAAAGTACATGCTTCCACGGTTTGTTTGCCCAGTTGATTTCATACAAGGGACGCTATTGGCGGATGGCTGAGAAGCTACCCAATCAGAGCATGTATTACGAATTAAATAAAACTCCTCAATGATATACAATGCGCTTCCCGAGCGGTGCTTGATTGTTTGCTTTTCTCGTTCTCTCTCACTCTCTCTGATTTTCTCTGCACCTGACGGAAGGGGTGTGAGCAGAGGGGCTGTTTGCAGAGGGGCTGTTTGCACAGAGGCTGTTTGCCTAGAGGATACGGACGCTACTCTAAAAAATGCTGAAAGACTACCTTCACATTGCTCCCTTCTTTGCAGCTGCTTTATCGCGGTGTGTCTACTTAAAAGCTCAACAGCACGTATTGATTTTTTGATTGTTTGCTTTTCTGTCATGCTCTCTCTCTCTCTCTGACATTCTCTGCTCCTGACGGCGCTCCTTTGAAGAGAAGATAAGTTTGCATTCTTTTAATTGTGAGAAAGCACTGTCATCTCTGTCTTATCATGAAGCACAGTTTAAACTTTTGACTAAAGGGTGTTATTTCATGTCTAGAGGGCTCTAATAATGTTAACAGTGTGGGAGAGTTTATAAGGGCTTAAAATATATAAAAATAACCATAAAAAACATATGGTTTCTACTTCGCGGATTTTCACCTATCGCGGGGGGTTCTGGAACGCAACCACCGCGATCAAGGAGGGATTACTGTATATATATATATACATACATACACACAAACACACACACATATATTATATATATATATATATATATATATACACACACGCACACACATATGTGTGTATGTATAATGTGTATATATTGTGACGGGTGGCCACAGCCACTACCTGGCCTTTCTGGGCAGCTGTGGCACCAGGGATTCCTGCAAGGCATGCTGGGAGTTGGAGTTTGGTACAGCTCTGCTGGGTTCCGTGGGTCCGCAAGGTTGAGTTGCAGAGCCCTACATTGAACTCCCAGGAGCTGCATACATAAAAGGAGCCACCTCACTCCATTTAGGGAGCTAGAGTCAGGTGGAGGAAGACGAAGCTTGCCAGAGAGGGAGTGAAGGCAGAAGGGCTAAGAGTTTTTTATATATATGTGGAGTTGCTTTTCCTTGCCTCTCTGCAATTAAGGACTTCACTGTGGAATGCTTTGACTGTATTTGCAGCGACTGACTTCAGTAACTCACCTTGTAATATCTTCTCTGTGTTTTTTCCTACCAAGTAAGTTTAGCAGTCACATTTGCTCTTAATTCTCTTTTAAATTAATTTGTATGTTTACCATATCATATCATGGGCTTCAACAGAAAGAAAGGGGATTCATCATGATGGACTAACTTAAAGCAGGTAAACAACTTACTGTATGCATTAAACAGCTATGACAGTTATTGAAGTAATGTACTGAATCTAAGCAGACTAAGCATGCAATTACAAAGGTGTTGGCGTGGAATGGTGGCACAGTGATTTGCAACCAACTTGCTGTCTGTATGTAGTTTGAATGTTCTCTTCAGGTATTTACAGACTTTTATTTTCCTGCCACATCTTAAAGATGTGAAGGTTAAGTTAAATGTATAGTATGAATTGCCCTGATACAGGTGACCATGCCATGCAATTTGCTAACTCCCAAGTTCAAAGCTGATTTCTAACCACTGTGGGAAAAAGTGTTAATTTAATATATAAAATCTTACACAAGAAAGTGAAAAAGTAAATATTTTTGTAATGCACTGCTTTAACATACTTGAAAAGAGTTTTAAATGTATAGCATTGCACAGCACAGACAGTTAAAAGCCTGAGACTGTGAGTCAGTAATGAACCCACAACATCAAGGGCTTGAGATCAGTTTGTTAGCAACATGGCTACAGCACCCATAGTAGAGTCCCATCTGGGACATTTGAAGATATTACTTTAGCTGTACGAAACTAACACTTAGTTGGCACCTATTAAATTGGTAAGGATTTGGACTTTATGGAAAGCCAAATGTATGTTAGCATAGACAACAATTGTATTTTCTAATCACAATGCAACTAAATTTACACAAGATGAGTAGCTGCATGGTAACTGATTTCAAATACAGCTGGCTATTACATTCATATCATTCTTTAAAATGTGACTATTTAGACTTCTACTTTAATGTAAGAACACATCAAATCAAACTTCAGTTTTTAACTAAGCATCCTTTTTACAGAGAAATAGGTCATAAAATATTTGGGTAAAAACACAAACCTTATACAGTTGTTCATCTTAGCCAAAAAACCTTGGCAAAATGATTCTAAACTTCAATTCATGTCTACTTAATGCTATTACAAATGTCTACTATAAAAAGTGCATTTAAGAAAAAGAATTATTTTGGATCACAAGAATGCATTTGGGTTTACTGCATGCACAAATTCCTTTTCAGCAGTGTCAAAGTGTCTTTTGAAAGTAACCACATTCAGTACAGCAGGGCCATGGTTGGACATACTGTACCTCTTTACAATTGGCAGAATGCCTTTAGAACAGTTAAAGTAAATAGTTTCCCCTGAGATATAAGATTAGTAAAACATGTTGACAAAACACACCAAACGTACAATGTAGAGGTTAACCAGAGGCTAACACAGAAGTACTGATAACACTTAAATCTGACATCTCAGCTGTGAGAAAATAAGCATAATTTAATTAAACCAATACATGAACCTATTTTAGGGATTTCACTGCTTCACGAAAAAGCAACTGAAAGTATTTCTAAATGGATTCTAGATTACCAACAATGTAAGTTTCAAACATATACAATTACTAGCTGTGCTACCCAGCTTCACTAGGGAAATTTTCTAAGACAATGGGCCTCTGTTATAGTGATGTCAGTTAATTGAGTGCATCAGAAATGCGATGTAACTAAACAAATCCTTTTCTATCTACAATATTCGTAGATATTTACAAAGGGCTAATATTACTGGCAGACATTGTACTGGTGTAGGTGTATTGGACCTACTGTACAATGATCTACATTTACAATGGCAGGGTTAGGATCACTTTTCAAAGTCCATAGCTGAGAATGTATGTTACAGTGGAGTAGCTAATGGGGACTTTATTAAGTTTAAACTGATGCCATCGGTCTAGGGCCATTTGTAACATTTGCAGGTATCATGGTCTTAGCCCTCTCTGAGTCTTAAACAGGCTTTTGTGCACATTTATATAATGCTACAGCACTGATCAGGAGCTATATTGTATATTATTGACAGAAAGATCAGGGGCTTACCGTTATTGATCATGGATATAAAAAAGAAAAAGATCAGAGGTTGGGTACAACAGATCAGGGGCTTAGTCCTCTGAAGTCCTTGTCCTCCCCTCCCAATGTACTGTGATGGTACACCACCTCTGCCTCTACTTCTCTCTCAATTCCTTTTTGGTTCTAGTGAAGCAACATCAACAGTATATGCACACAGCCACAGAGCCTGGCACCCTCACTTGAGCTTCATAACATGCTTGCTAACCAACAAGCTTCACCAAACTTTCTCCTTTCATTACAGACCTCACTATGTATGCCAAACATAGTCACATCTCTTTTTTCCTGTCCAGGACACCATCCCTTTTTCTGTCATATGTTCAACCTGTTGGTTAGTGCTGTTATTCCACCAGTCAATTGTTTGCATAAAGCACACTCTCTCACAGATCATGTACGTTTAACATAATTTTAGTAAATATCAACAAATATAAAACATTTTGACAAATAAAAAAACACCGGTTGGCAATTTTTTTTGTTATAATGTCACAAAATTTCAACAAAATCAGTCAAATCATCTTTGATATTTTGGTATATTTAAATGTTGATATATCAAACTGTCATTTAATAGGTGATACCTACTGCCTAAAGTGTACCATCCTGTCAAATTTCAACATTCTAACTAAATGGCAAATAATGTTTTTGTTGGTGAGTAAGTGGACATTGCATTTTATAGACAGACAGATAGAATTTTTGGGCAGCACTGTATATTTACGCTTAAAAGTCTTTTGTGAAAAGCACACTGAGGTAACTTACTTCAGCACAGTGAAGACTGTTGGTTGTTTAAATATTCTTTATAGCCAATTTTCTTTTTTTTTATTTCATATGTTATTGCAGAAATATATTGCTGTTGGTTTCTATGACTCATTCATCATCTGAACAAAATTACACTTAATTCAAGATCATGTTGAGCAGAAGCCTACAGAAGAAGGTACGATATTAAGCTCAATATAGACTGTGAATCCCATTTCTCCCAATGAAGGTCCTAAAATAATTATTATCTAGTACACTACTTGATAAATTATCCCAAAGTTCTAATACTTGATTACCTGGATAAGACACCAAGGTAGGGGAAGCTGATATGCTGTATACTGTATGGCCAAAAGTTTGCAGATGCCTGACCATCACAACTATACAAGCTTGTTAGACACCCCATTCCAAAAGCATGGGCACTAGTATGGAGCTGGCCACCTTTTTGTTGCTATAACTGCCTCCACTTTTCTGCCAAAAGAGCATTTGTCATTTCAGGTACTAATGTTGGACGAGAAGGCCTGGCTTGAAATCAGAGTTTAAAATCATCCCGAAGTTGTTTAGTATGGTTGAAGTCAGGGTTCTGTGCAGGCTTTCTTCACATCAAAATTGTCAACCCATGCCTTTAAGGATTTTGTGTAAAGGGGCACAGAAATGACAGGACAGGAAAGGGCCCTTCCCAAATTGTTTTGCCACAAAGATAAACACGGACAATTATCTAAAATTGTGTTGTATGCTGTAGCATTAATAGTATACTTCACTGAAACCAAGGGGACAAGCCCATGTCCTGAAAAACAGCCTCAGACCATTATCTTTGCTCCACTAAACTTTACAGTAAGCACTATGAAGTTCAGTCTAGTTTTCTCCTAGAATTAACCAAAACCCAGATTCGTCCATCAGACTGCTTCAGAGGCCTACACCACTCCACCCAACACTTGGCACTGCACAGTGATCTTAGGTTTGTGTGCAGCTGCTCAGCCATGGAAGCCACTTTCATGAAGCTCCCAGCCTACAATTTTTGTGCTGATGTTGCTTCTAGAGGCAGTCTGGAACTCTGTTGTGAGTGATACAACACAAGCTAGGTGATTTTTACGTGATATGTGGTTCAGTGATTGGCTGCTGCACTCTGAATTTGAGTGGTCTACCACTTTGTGGCTGAGCTGTTGTTGTTTCTAGATGCTTCCACTTTACAATAATATCACTTACAGTTGACCAGGGCAAATTTAGCAGAGCAGAAATTTCACATACTGACTTGTGACAAAGGTGGCATCCTATGACAGTTCCAAATTAAAAGTCACTGAGCTCTTCAGTATGACCGATTCTATGGCGATGTGCTTGATTTTACACCTGTACAAAATGCATGTGGCTGAAACACCTGAACTCTGTAATTTGGGGAAATGTCCATATTGTATATGTGAATTTAGAGTTGCCGATCAACTTTGCCTGCATGTCTTTGGGATGTGGGTGGAAAACCAGGGTATTCAGTGAAAATCCCACAAAGAAAAAGGACAAATGTGCAGAGTCTGACAGAGTATTACCAAGCTAGGGTTACACCCAGTCTTTCGGAATAATGAGGTAGTAGTGTTAATCTGTATGCCTCTGTGCAATCTAGTCTTTGGATATCTCACAATCCTACTAAACTGACAGTGTAGATAGGATTGGCATATCATCAAAACTTCTTAATGAAACACTTCTGAAACCTAAAATCAAATTAAAACAAGCTAATATCTAATTAGAACCCTAGAAATGTCAGATGGTCATCCATACAAGATTTTTTTTTTGTTCCTGACAGTCCAGCTTAAGGTAGAAATGTAAAAACAGCTAAAACTGAATGCAGTCAATCACAGTCTGTATATTATGTACAAATTGTATTAGATATATTCATACTTTTTCACTTAAAAGCTTTATTAGTAGTGACAAAACTATTCCTGAAATATATAGTTTCAAGTTAGTTCCAGGGATTTGGGTGTGATTATTCTGACAAGTACCACCATACTGTCATAAAACCTTAGATGTACAAATTTAGTCTCTATGTGATTTCTTGTAGGTGGTTAAATTGTCATATATAGTTCTTTCTTTTGCCTTGGACGTAACCATCCAATTATGCTATTTACCACTGCAATTAATCAACCTGAACAAAATGTCAGTTTCTTTTGGATGCATAAATTTAAAATTGTCAGCATAAAGTGAAAATTGTCACTTCTGTCTCTCATATTGCTTAATTCACCAACTTTGGAAGTCAAACGTCTCCATATAAAGAAACTTTTGATGTAGACATGGCACAGAGATATATGAAGCAGAAAAAGATGTATCTATTTAAATAAGACAGACAAGAAAATTTATCACTGTTACAAATGCCCAAGTGTGTTAGATGTCATACATTCACGGTTTTTTTTTTTTATTTTTAGGAAAATCTGTACTAATATTTTCATAATATAGATACAAAACTCAAAGTAAGAACAGAACATAAGTTTTTCTTTATAATCATTAAAATAAATTAATCAAATAATATTTACAAATTAAATGATACCACTAAAAATTTGAGAATGTGGTGGTCCCATTATTTAACTGTAAATATACCCACCTAATAGTGAGATGAATCTCTCTTTGTGCTCTGAGATACCTAAATTTATTGTGGCATGGCGAGTCCTCTGAAAATGTAGCAGGAGCCCTGAATTTACTTTACTTGAGGGCCAAGGAAGTTGGGCAAGAGTGCAGAAAATGTTCTGGGTGATAGCTGGTAGTATACGATATTTGGCCAGAAAAGCTAGGACCATGTCATTATTTTAAGGGTCAAGAAGTGGAAGGCTGGCCAGTTAATTCCCTCAAACCAACTGTTTGCTCTCCTTAGTCCAGGAACAAAAGAAATGGATCTCCTGTGCAGGACTGGATGTTACTATCCTTTATGCTGCCTAGACTCTTCGAGATGATCAAGTAAATGGACATTCTTCTATTTTTCTGTATGATTTAACCAGAAAAGGTCTTCTGCATTGCTGTGGCCTTTGATGACCAAATCTGCAATACTTCTAAGGCTGCTCCCCTGTAAGATCACTCTTTCAACATAGTAAGATGGTCTAGTAGTGAGTGGACAATCTTTTTCTTTGCTGTGGCCATTTAAGATCCAATCAGCAAAACTCTCATGTGATGTTGTGGCTTTTAATGATCCAAACAGCAACAGTTCCAATGTTTGTCCTTGGCGCAATCTCCTGTGCAACATACTGGCTCGCTGGGATGGTCAAGTGAGTAGTGGAATCTTCAGTGTTTTCAAGTAGGTACCCTCTTTCCTAGATGATGTGTCACTGCTAAGCCAGCATCATTTGCAGAGGGATCAGCACTGAATCCCAGTGTCCCGGGCTCACCTCTTAGATGCATATACTCACTTGAAGGCCCAGGTGGAGTTCTGTTTTGAACATTTAGGGTGTAAGACTAACTTTTAAAGTTAAGACTCCCATTTAAAGCTATTAAGGGTTCTGGAGTGCTATGACGCAGAGGTTGGTGGGTGTAGTTTTAACCTGTAGTTGTTCCTGCAGTCAATGGGGGCTGTCCATAAATCAGGAAATGACAGAAGAGCTTGAAATTGTCTAGAGTGGATGTGGTGGTGATAAGGGTCGGGGGAATGTTTTAGTAAATAAAGCCTCACTGGAATGTGTAAGAGTCCAGGTTTATGTGTGCATGAGAGAAAAAGAGAGAAAAAAGAGGTGAGAAGGGAGTGGTTCAAGTCCAGATTATGGGCCCCAGGTATCAAAGCTCACAAGGCTCATCTTCATGCTGAATTCACTACTTCAGCTAAAGACACCATGTTTCACAAATTATAAACATCACATAGATAAGTAATAAATCAGATGCAAGGAATGAGTATAGAATAAAGACCAAAACTTTCACTTGGGTCGATTTCACCTTCCTTTTTTGTTCATTTGTGTATTGCAATGAATGCAATAAATTAATTGATGAGTACAACTTCACATCTGTGGGAAAGAAATTTTATTCTGATGCAGTAGTGTTGTTAGAAAACATCCATTAAACATTTTTAAATAGCTTATGCCGCTTTGTTGAAAAAAAGGTGATACGTAACTGAGTATTCTGGATCCAAATAAAGTAAGAGACTAGAAAGGGGATCCTTCATTCAGTTTGATGTTGTTTGGTGCATCTAACTTCAGGCATGCGCCTCATTGCATCAGCCACGTTGTGTTTACGTAAACATTGGCGACTCGACAGAAATGGACTGCACATTGATGCTAAAGATACTACAAGTATTGATGGTCCTCTTCAGATAATTTGTAAACTAATTCTCGTTGGGCTCAACTGAAGCATTTACGGCTTATTTAATGTACTTGGTAAAATCATTATTTATTTTTGAACATGTCAGGTATAGTTTTCAACGATATATTGTCTTTTGCTCCTAACTCTTTTAAATTTTTCAATTTGCTGCATCACTGGGCTCTTGCATTTTTTTTTCTTGCAGCATGCTAACACATCAAATGTATGATCTGCTTAAAGTGACACATTAGAGATCTGCTCTGATTGTGCCATGCCCATATGAACCAACCAGGAATTACTTTTCTTTTTAAATCTTTTAATTTAGGCCTGATTGGATAGGTTTACAATTGTGAGGATAAGAGTAGTTTAAGGGCACGTGCTAGATAGCAGATTGTTGTAAGTGCCTGCACTGTTGTCACCCTGATGGTAGATGCAGCCATGGAATGGTTGATGTTAATATAAAGAGATGCACTCCAAAACACAAAATGCAACTATTGTACCTGTAAAGTCAGGGCCAGAAAGGTGCTCTTGTCTGTTTTGTAAATTTGCACAGCATTTTGTGTTCTGGGCTATTTACACTCCCATTTGGATATAACTAGAGTCTTTTCAGGCTGTAAAGATGTACCAGGAGGTCACTGCCCTTTCACTATGTATTTTCACCCATTACTATAAGATCATTACATCCTAAAAATCTTGAAATTTCAAGTAATACCAGTCCTGCTTTAAATGTTTCCTGTCATGTACTATGTTTATTGTCTAAAATATTATATCGCTGAGCTTGTTTTGTGAGGCATGATTCAAAATGTCCATGCCAGATCTGTACATAAAGCAATCACCTGCCAACTTCTCTTGTCATTTGCAGAGGCCAAATTTTCTCTTGACTTATTTTCTCTTTGTTTCAGACTTTTGTCAAAATGTTTTTAATAATGCCTTTACTTGAAATTACATTTTTAGCAATCACTGAAATATGGCATTTATCTCAGTTAATCACTGAGGAAATTAATTAGGCACACGAGAACACTGAAAGCAATGTTTATGTCTATTGAAACCTGCCACATGTGTGTAACAATATAAAAAAAAAACAAAAACAAACAAACGGCAAAATATCTTCCAAAATAATTTAAAGAGGAGAAAGACTAAGGAGCATCACTGGAAATGTGACACATATATAACACATACTTTTTTCTTATGGTTAAGACAAAAACAGGATATTTTGAGCCAAAAATATATTCATCCAAAAAAAATTAAATCGTAAAAAGTAATCAAACTAAATCAAAAACTAAAATCATAAGGAAGCAAATTCCATACAAAAATACAAAGGTGTAAAATATGTCTTATCCATCTTTAAAGTACATGAGCCACAGTGCAAAGGTGAGCAGGTGTTCTTTCTTCATGACCGGCAAGGGACTATTTTCCGTGACAGAGAGTCCCTTTTGACCTGGCTCTTTTGTACGTCTGTTGGAAGGCTGACATCAGTTATCAGTGTAGAGGTTAATGCTCAATTCTCTTGTTACTATGGAACAGAGAGAATAGAAAGTTATGGCTGCAGTGTATCCCTGTGCTTTCAGGCCATGTACTATATAAAATTGTTGTGCCAGTGGTAACTGCTGCTCGAAAAGGAAATTGTTTGAAGTTATCTTTAAATAAAGGTGTAGTAACAGATACTGTATATTAAACAATCCAGCCAGAAACCCAGTCACCCCACTCTATGGTGTCTAAGTTGTGTGAAATCTGGAACCTCCCTCAGCAGCAATTGGTGAAAGGTAGGACACACTTGTGCACACACTCATTTTCACTCAGCATTTAGAACTGCCAAGGTATTTAATAGAATATCTTTAGACCACAAGAGTGTCAGCCAGCCAGAGCATCCAGAGGGAAGTGATGTTAACACAAGGAAAACATGACAAAATTCCACAGAGAAACACCAGGCAAAAATTCATCTGAGCTAATGTTGAAAGGGGCACAAGTTGTAACAACTCTTGAAATGGTGCTGGTGTAAGATGGATGCAGATGTGTTATGTCCTCAGCCTTGTTCATTTTCATTTTGTATTAGATAATACAGTATGTTGACTTTTTAAAAAAAATATATCTGCTCCTCTAGAGTCAATGACTCAATGACTACAATCACAAAGGCCTGGTCAAGATTATAAGGAAAATGGGCGACTGTGTATTTCAGGGTTAGGGTTATTAACAAAAAAACCCTGCACAATTACGGTACCCTGCTCTAAACTTCATCAAATAACTGGGATTATTGTGGATATTGGAAGAGAGAGAGAGACAGATAGCAAGACACGTACCACCCTCAGAACAAAGATTACTGTTTCTTTGTGCCCAGCATGACAGACACATCTGGCTGAACTGCATACAGTCAAGTCTGACTTCTAGGCTGTTGCTGCTGCCTCCCTTAACCTTGGTTGGAAGAGAAGTTTATTGGAAAGTCTGTGGCAGCTCTGGGCATGTGCTGCTCTTCTTATAAAATGCGTACACTGCAGTGCATGTGTGGCTCTGAAAGTCTAATGGCATTGGTACCCATCTGAAAAAAACAGGAGTGTAATTTCTCCAGGACCTCGCTACATCTGTAGGAAAGGTTGGATGATTTTGTACTCTGGTTAGACAAGCTCTGAGTCCTGAGCTGTCACATTATCTTACATGACCACATTAACAACAAACTAGCCTGGTCTGACAACACAGTGGGCTCAGTGCAAGAAGGGCCAGAGCAGACTGTACTTGTTATGGAGAACCCAGCCTTTTGATGTGCTGCTGGAAATGTTCTACCAGTCAATATTATCTACTGTGGTGTTCTACAATGAAGTCTCCTGGGGAAACAACCAGAGCTCAAAAGAAGCACAATGCCTGAACACATTTTATCATGAAAGCCTGTTACATTCACAGGGAAAACTCTAGACCCACTGGAAGCTTGTGTTGGAAAAAGAGGATGACGGTAAAACTGAATGCCATCATGAAAAATCCCCTCCATTCCCTCCAGGAGGTGCTGTCTTGAAGCACTTTTTGCCAAATGCTCATTCCACCACAGTGTGTTAAGAAATACCTCTATGGGTACCTAAAGTACTTTAAAAGTATATTTGGATTGATGGATTGAGTGGATGTATTAGCTGTCCTGTTAGTCTGCATTCTTGTTTATTATGTTTCTGTTGCTGTATGCATTTGAATTTCCACATAGGATTAATAAAGTTTATCTAATCTAATGATTGCAACACTGAACATAAACAACACACAATTTGCTTATTAATATATAAAGTCACTGGGACATGTATGTTGTACAGGTCATTAAGTCTATTGCAAGCTTGATAATTGAGAGCAAAACAAGTAAAAATTCTCATATCTTAGTAATAAGAAGAAATTAAATCAAATAAACTAAAGATCAATGATGCAACAAAACAGATGTCAATACAGTGCCAGTATGTGGTGTGTAACATACAATATTAATATGGGTCTTTCATGACTCTGTAACTAACCTGCTTCCTTGAGCATTGCTATATACCTAGAAGAAGTGAGCACTTTGAATGACCCAGAAATCATTTCAAATACGATCCTCTGATGAAACTCCATTGGCCCTCTCACTCAGTGTATGGAAAATCTTCACTTGTTATATCTACACAGATGTCATATTCCAGTACCTATAGATGGGATATAAACTTTAAAGGGTGATCAATGTTTATATATCAGCAGACTACTGCAATTTCTAGGAAGGCACAATAAAATGCTGTAATCTGATCAGGTCCATATACAGTTAAATCTTCAAAGAAAAAAGTCCTCTGAGTCCTCTGTCTTGCAAATAAGATGGTGAGGCTAGTGAATGTGAGAAATTGAAATACCACAGACAAACTCTTTATAAATAGAATGCAACAGTTATTCAGCTACTGTTGAGGCAAATAAATAAATAAATAAAGGCAAACAAATAAACAGTCCAGAGCAATAAATGTAGGGCAAGAAAGAATGAACTAAATTCACTACTAAATAGAGAAGTGCTTTTAACAGCAGATGATGAAGACGGCACAATGAATAAGGTCGCAAGTGTTTGGTGGCACACTCTCTATATGTGCAAGCTACTGCCCTATTTAAGATACTGTCACCTGTAATTTTCCTCAATGAAAACTAAAATGCCGAATGCTGGCAACAGCAACCTTGCTTTGCAAAGAGATTCTTCTTCAGAAACAAAAACGAGAACCATAAATAACAACAAAGACTTTTTCTCATTTTAAATTCTGACTTTCATGACAATTTCATTTTCTTTTTCAAATTTTTTTTTAACCCAATAATTGTTGTATATGTTTAACATGAACAGCATTGATGTTAAAAATATTTACTAGAAAAGTTTTTTTTTTTTTTTTAACAATGAAGTTGTTTTAGCTTATATATGTAATACAATTACTTTAAATGTGCAAAAGCTTCTGAAAGGAATTTGTGCGGCAGACATGATGCTGCACTCCATCAGCTTTGAAATGCAACTTAAGTTGACAGAGAAGGCGACTAGGCCAATTTTGTAACACTGATCATTTAGTATGATTTAATGTAGTGCTGAGCACCATAACCACTTTAAAAGAGGAAAAGCACTTTAACAAGCAGATAAAAAAAACCTGTAGAATAAAAAAACAAAAAAATGGATTCATTACAGAAGGGGGACTCTAACACTGAATTGTATAATCTCTACACATATATATATATATAAAATCCAACGTCTGCCTGTTTTTCACGAGAGAACTACTTAATGGATTTAGATCAGGCTTTTTTCAATAATTTGCTTAAACATTCCGGTGATTTAGCGACTTCCACAGCGGGCCGAGGAGAGGGGGGCGGGTCCCTCCTCACTCCCGCTCCAGCCTCGGGGCGTGTACCTTACCTCCGCTTTGCTAGCGAATGAGAGAACTACTTCATGGATTTAGATCGGGTTTTTTTTCTAGAATTTGCTTGAACACTTCAGTTGATTTTGCGACTTCTCTCATCGCGCTAAGAATCATAGTTCACTTGCAGGAGCGATACAATTACGCTAATCCAAAACAGAGGCTGCAGGCCGAGGAGAGTGGGGAGCCAGGTAGGGCCCTCCTCACGGTCCTTTTTCACTAATACACGGGCAGAGCGTGGCTAGTATATAATATTCCACCATCAAAATAAGAAAAAAAGACATATAATGAACTGAATGAATATTCAATTAAACAGCTAACTACAAAGAGTACAAATGGGAACAGCAGACATGATAGTAGATTGACTGGTCTAAACTTAGCCAAATGACAAAGATGGCACTGTAAACACACAAGGTGTCTCTTTTAAGCAGTTAAAGTGGAGTGGAGTGTGTTCTACAAAAACAAAGTTGCATTAGATTATCTGCAGACACTGGTGTCAGAATAGTTAGTGTATACATGGACATCAAGGGTGATCACTGCTCATTCACTGCACAGGCCGCCCAGTTGCTTTTTGGGTATCACCTGATGTTAAGAATGGAACTTACAAAGCAGGCATGATAATTGCTAATCAGTTGTCATAAATGAGACCCAGTGTGACATTTTTGAAAAATAAGTGCTAATGTCTTAAACTTTTACACTGTTACCTGTTGATCTGAACAATGCTGTAGTGTAAACATGTACACAAAACCAGCAGTTAGCATTAGGAGTTTCCTCTGTGGCTCATTACACAATTTTAAACATGCAATAATGTATACTTGTAGTGTATTTACATATGGGCAAGAACTATTTAATTCATAGTGTCACTCCCTTTGTATCTTTGAAGACTGGCACAGGACTCTTAATTTTTGTTTTCATTATCAACGAAGAGAAAACCAAAAGTGACCACAAACTATACTGAGCAAGCAGTCAAACAGAGTCATTGCATGTTTTTTTATTTTTCTGGAGGTCTTGTACCATTAAAAGGTATGAGGGACTATTAATGCTCTTTGTCTGTATTTAAACAAAAGCACTTCACAAAGATGTTACTGAATATCATTAAATCATTTGATTTTTTTGTGGTTTATATTGAAACTGCAGCAATAAAAAAATTCTTAAACTCAAATAATAATTTGCTACTGAATACAGTGGTGTGAAAAACTATTTGCCCCCTTCCTGATTTCTTATTCTTTTGCATGTTTGTCACACAAAATGTTTCTGATCATCAAACACATTTAACCATTAGTCAAATATAACACAAGTAAACACAAAATGCAGTTTTTAAATGATGGTTTTTATTATTTAGGAAGAAAAAAATCCAAACCTACATGGCCTGTGTGAAAAAGTAATTGCCCCCTTGCTAAAAAATAACCTAACTGTGGTGTATCACACCTGAGTTCAATTTCCGTAGCCACCCCCAGGCCTGATTACTGCCACACCTGTTTCAATCAAGAAATCACTTAAATAGGAGCTGCCTGACACAGAGAAGTAGACCAAAAGCACCTCAAAAACTAGACATCATGCCAATATCCAAAGAAATTCAGGAACAAATGAGAACAGAAGTAATTGAGATCTATCAGTCTGGTAAAGGTTATAAAGCCATTTCTAAAGCTTTGGGACTCCAGCAAACCACAGTGAGAGCCATTATCTACAAATGACAAAAACATGGAACAGTGGTGAACCTTCCCAAGAGTGGCCGGCCGACCAAAATTACCCCAAGAGCGCAGAGACGACTCATCCGAGAGGTCACAAAAGACCCCAGGACAACGTCTAAAGAACTGCAGGCCTCACTTGCCTCAATTAAGGTCAGTGTTCACGACTCCACCATAAGAAAGAGACTGGGCAAAAACGGCCTGCATGGCAGATTTCAAAGACGCAAACCACTGTTAAGCAAAAAGAACATTAGGGCTTGTCTCAATTTTGCTAAGAAACGTCTCAATGATTGCCAAGACTTTTGGGAAAATACCTTGTGGACTGATGAGACAAAAGTTGAATTTTTTGGAAGGCAAATGTCCCGTTACATCTGGTGTAAAAGGAACACAGCATTTCAGAAAAAGAACATCATACCAACAGTAAAATATGGTGGTGGTAGTGTGATGGTCTGGGGTTGTTTTGCTGCTTCAGGACCTGGAAGGCTTGCTGTGATAGATGGAACCATGAATTCTACTGTCTACCAAAAATCCTGAAGGAGAATGTCCGGCCATCTGTTCGTCAACTCAAGCTGAAGCGATCTTGGGTGCTGCAACAGGACAATGATCCAAAACACACCAGCAAATCCACCTCTGAATGGCTGAAGAAAAACAAAATGAAGACTTTGGAGTGGCCTAGTCAAAGTCCTGACCTGAATCCAATTGAGATGCTATGGCATGACCATAAAAAGGCGGTTCATGCTAGAAAACCCTCAAATAAAGCTGAATTACAACAATTCTGCAAAGATGAGTGGGCCAAAATTCCTCCAGAGCGCTGTAAAACACTCATTGCAAGTTATCGCAAACGCTTGATTGCAGTTATTGCTGCTAAGGGTGGCCCAACCAGTTATTAGGTTCAGGGGGCAATTACTTTTCACACAGGGCCATGTAGGTTTGGACTTTTTTTTCTCCCTAAATAATAAAAACCATCATTTAAAAACTGCATTTTGTGTTTACTTGTGTTATATTTGACTAATGGTTAAATGTGTTTGATGATCAGAAACATTTTATGTGACAAACATGCAAAAGAATAAGAAATCAGGAAGGGGGCAAATAGTTTTTCACACCACTGTATATTGTTTTTATGATTTTTTTTTTTAATTTCAATTTGTATGTCATCTACATAGGATTTCCAGCTTTTGATGCCTTTTAGGTATCACTGAGCACATGAACTGATCTAGCACAAATATGGCACTCTTATTACAATCATGAATCGCAAGAGTCCTACTGACTTTCAACTAAATCACTTCCTAAAAATGCCCAGTTTCCAGAATCCCAAAGTACCCCTGAAAACCTCCTGTATGAACATTTATTTCAAATAAAGTTTATAGTTAATTAATCGATCAATACCACGGTCAAGACCACAGTGAAGGGCCTTACTGTTTGGGGCCAGGCAGCTTTGTTTTTGGTAAAAAAAAATATTTTTCGATCACAGTTGGTGAGATTAAATCTGTAGTATTTGATTGATATTATATATTATATGCTCAAACCATTTTAGAGCAAATGAAGAAAGTGTCAAATCACTGGCAACAAGACCTGACAGGCCCACTTGGTAACATACCATTAATCTTTAGTGTTAAACAAATGTTTCCACCATGCTAACATCTCTTAAGTGAGCACTCATGTTGGTTTTCTTATTTTAAAATTTGAACTATGTAGCATACTGTAGATGTACAGCAAAGTGATCAGAGTTTGGAAAAATTTGTGAGTGAAGCAAGATTTTTTTCTTTAAGGAGAGAAAAAGCAATTCATAAAGAGCAAACTTCTAACGTAAGATTTTATGACAAACAAACAAAACACCTAAAGATGAAATCCAGGAATACTTTCATATTTCTTTGCACCATAATTATAATGTACATATTCATTACAGTGTGCACATGAAACATCTGGAAAAAAATAGAAACTTTAGTAAAAAAAGTTTTATAGGAAACATCTGACTCAGGCAAATGTTGTCAGCTAAAATGAGCTTAAATATTTTCTTTAACTTTTTTTCTAAATGAGCACTGAAATGAGCTTAAAGATGATCTTTAACTTTACCCTTCTCTACACAAGGCAACATTGTAATGAATGTACAATAAATGTGGTACTAATTTCATGTTCAAGTAAATTCAGTATAATTGAAGCAAGAAAATTACCATGCAGAGTATCAAGAGTTAAGCAGGCGCCACAATTTTTACACTTTTATTTAATTTCCAGAAAGAATTCTCATCAGCCATTAACTCACAATACTAAATCAAGTAAATTTTTAAGGCTATTTTTTCACACTACTTACAGTAAGTTAAACTTTTTTTTATAAACCACCTCCAAGAAAGTTAAACTATTTTATAAACCATCTCCAGTTTTGTCATCACATAGTTTGTGAAATGACTAAAAAGAAATGCTGCTGCCGTGAGGGTGTTGTAGTTTGGTTTACAGAGTGGCTGCTCACTGATCAAGAGATGTGTAGCTTGATGTGAACAGAAGAGTGCTGATATTAATATTAGCAACACATCTCTTATCCCACCCTCATTACATGATAAAAGCATCTCTTTTGCAAAACTAACCAAATGAAGCACTACATTTTAAAAGCTTGAGATGATTTAATGTTTTATTGGAAGTTGTTCATTGCTTGGCACTATCTGTCTAGTCTTCATATAAGAACAATGAAAAATGTCAACAGTACAGGGTTTAAAACAAAAAGTGAGCCACCAAACTGTTATCTATCAATATTAGTGCTCCAAAAACTATTTATTAGCAACTCCATGAAATAATTCTTACCTCTTAGCACAGACATTTCTAACAAAAGAGCGGAGATCAACGGTCTAGTCTCAGACGCTGAACAAGCTATAGACTTAGGCTGAACATGAAACAGCACTAACTGTGCTTAAGGTTTACATTGGTCTAATAAAACAGTTTGTAATTCTGATAATGTCAGGAAATAGAGCTCACAGGAGACTGTATATGGGAAAGGGAATTCATACTCGGAGAGGCAGTAATATTATGCCATATGCCTCTTCATCCACTTAGGTCAGTGGTTCCCAACCTTTTCTATTTCCCACACACCTAGAAAATGCTTGATTTATGTTTGCACCACCTAAAAGAAGAAGTCAAATTTCTCATTTTTGAATTACAAATTGAACCACATACAGTTCTACAGGCGAACAAATCAAACTCAAAAAACTTAGTGCATACAATTTTAATGTAAATCGAGCAATTTACTTTTATAAATCTCAGTTATCTTGTAAATGTGTCCCCTGTGAAGTTTGACACATGATTGACAATTTGGGGGTTGAGGTATCCTACAAAGCATCAAACTCTGCGAGGAAATGAAACGGGTAATGATAACAATCGAGGGGTTTGGGGGACTGGATACCTCCGTTAAGCACGCCACTAAGCAATGAAACACAGTCTAGGACCTCTGTCCCCTGATAACACACTGCACTGAAGTTCAAATACAGATGCACCACCCAGTTAAAATTGCTGCGCTGCTGCCAGGACCACCAGCAGGAAAGATGGGCTGAGTGTAAGCAGCAGGTGTTGCATCTAGTTCAGTCCCCCTTATCCCCTCCTCAGCAAAAATGTAATTCAAACTTTGAAATCAGTTATGATTCATGATCAGGGCTTGCAGGCTTACATAGAAATCAATACTGGACCTTGGCCTTCTCTATGGGTCTGTGCAAGGTCCATATTCTATTCTCTTAAAAAAAAATCATTCACCTTTACAAACGTCCTGCCCACAGCAAGGAACTTGTGAGGACGTGCATTTCTGCAGTTAATTCAGAGGTGACAATTGCTCACCCAATGCTTGATTCTTGTCATATCAAGCACTAACTAATAAATGACCTATAAATGATGGAATACTGCAAGACCCCGAATGCACCACAATGAAGTTGGACAACTCATCTTACTCAGTTTCTGCGAACAGTAAATGTAGCCTTACCTTTGTTACACTCCCTGAAATGCCACCAAGCACCTCCTAGGAGAGCGGGCACACTAGTTTGGGAACCCCTGTCTTAGACACTTCTTCTCTTGCCATTGCTTAGTAGCTACAATTACCCTGTGGTCTGGTGGGTCACTCTGCCCAATTAGTGGACATATTTAAACAGGCCATGTTCTCTAATTACCTCTGTATGTATTATTTTTCATGTGCTTATGACCAAAGCAATAGTACTAGTTTTTATGCCACTCTCTTGCAAGAGCTGTATACTTATGATCATTTAGACATGTCTTTCCTTGCTTGCTCGACTCCATTTCTCCCCAGTCAACTAATGACCTGATGACCAAGCACATTGCCGAGTTTCACATTTTAAAATCTACCTTTAAATAATGCCTTTAGCAACCTCAGATGCCTCACCTTCTTTTCTATGTTTACATGAGGGAAAGGGCAAATACACAGATTGAAATACTGTACTCTGACAGGATTCAGAATAAAAATTTCAAGAGCAGAATATAATTTTAGTGCTACAGGCTGGAACAGGCAGTCAAGAAATAAGATGCAGGGCTACAATTGATATGATCTTAGATGGGTTCACTGCAGGCAAAACTGCCACTGAACAATCTGGAGATATAAAATACTAATGGCAAAAGACAGAGTTAAAACAGGAACTGGGTTTGAGCCAGAATTCTGGGAAAAGTCAAGTATGAAATGCAAGAGGAAAAATCATGGTCAAAAAGCCAAGCAAATGTCTGGATACTAAGTCATCTTAATTGTCATAATTCTTCAAGAAAAATTATGTTTGTATTTCATAGTGAATCCAATGTTCAGATGGTAGGTGTTCACCATCACTTTATATAGGCAGGATGAAGTGACATCTGTGTTAAGTGACCCTCAATGGACATAAATCTACATTACATGGCTGCATCCATACAATGATCAGCACAAAATGGCCATGACACAATAAACAAAATGCCATTATCAGCATGATGATAAAAGATTTCAAAATTTTCAAAAACAAACTGTACAAAGATACTCTTGCAACTTTTGAACAGAATATTTAAAAACTATCCTGTTTTTTTGAGGTGACCTGAATCATTGTTGCACCTCACTGTTTGAGGCAATTGTGCCAACAAAGTAGACAATATGGACTTTCAGAGTCATAGAGAGAGTGATATTAGTATAAAATTACATGTTGGCAAAGGCAAGCAAATTTCCACTGCCAATGCAAAAAAGGTGATTTTAAAAGATTTTAAAGCCATGACAATGACAAAAGGATAATCAGACATATGGTGGCCATTTTCCATTGTGGAACAAGCTATCATTTGCTGACTGTGATCAAAGTTAACAGTTTCAGAATATGAAAATTACAAATCAGATGGCTCAGGTTCAAGAGTGCTAAGTGTGTTGGTGGGAATGAGTTTGGGTCTTTGTGTTAGTAGGATGAAATCTTTAGAAAATACCATTAGAACATGTAATTCTGAAAATGTTCCAATAAACTGATACGCTCATAACTGCTTCAATGGATTGGTCGCCCTGTTCAGGGTTGTTTGCTGCCTTGATTCCAGTAATGTCTGGCCACAAACAACTATGAACTGGATTAAGAGAGTTTGAGAATTAAGTGATATGCTGACAATTTGAAATAAGGAGCTTTAGGCGACTAAGCAAAAGAAGCAAACAGATGCAATGTAATGTTATTTTTCTATCATACTCCAGAACAGCACTACCAAGATTACAAAACAATAACAAAAAGAACATCTGAACAGTATCATATTGAATTGAACAGAATGACTATGTCTTCAATAAATAAGTAAAGAAAGAGACAAAAAAAACCCTACCATGATTTAAATAAAATACTCCCAAAAAATAATGAATATAGTCTGTATCAGTCTGTATATGCAGATGGCTTTTCCAACAATGATTCATTGGTCATATATCAAGAATTGGGCTAAAACCGGGACAAACAATGCTGCTGAGGCAATGTATGATTTGGTATTCACTGTTTTTCAGTTGTTGGCATTGTGTTACTGCAACAAGTCTGAGAAGAACATGAAAGTAAGAATTTCATTGTAATTTGTATACACAAGGCAGTGTGTTATAGTGGTTAAGGCTTTAATTTCCATCACTGAGGATGTAGGTTCAAATCCTACCACTGACACTGTGTGACCCTGAGCAAGTCGCTTCACCTGCCTGTGCTGTAATTGGAAAAAGAAAAGAAATGCAACTAATTGCATCTCAAATGTTGTTAGTCACTTTGGATAAAGGCCTCATGAGAATAAATGTAAACATGGTGAAGTGCTCAATGTGTTAGGAACATTTCCAGTAAAGAAGCAAGTAATACAAAAATGCTTCAATATGGGATCTGTAGCATTTTTCAGCTATCAACACATAATCAATTGTTAATAAACTTGGTTTGTTAGTATAACTGCAATCACCTTTATAAATATTTAGTTTCCTCAAAAGAAGAGGAGTCAGGTGCATTTTTCTCTTTAAAACGTATGTCCCCTTGGAATCTTCTGACTGGTCCTTCTGTCCCTTTGGCCACATAGCATTACGTGGTGCTTGAGGATGTTCACTCAAACTTTGGCCAGAAAGGCTTTTCTATTCCAGTGTCACCAGCAACTTGCCGATAACAGGAGGTGCTGCTAGACTTCATTAACTCTCAGTTCATTCTTGCATACGGTGTACTTGACCTAGAAACAGTTTACTTTCAGAACGTTATTGTAAAACTGATTAAACTGAAATGTTCAGCTAAACCTAAATTGATGGGCTTCTCTGCTAATCAAATGAATTTAACTTGTGGCTCTTCAAGTGTCTCTCATTAGCAACTCTGTGGAACACCTCTGTGATGTACTTTAAACTCTGATGCCCTAAAGGGTTTTTGGCATTATTGCACTTAAATTATATATCCAAAAATAAACGAGTATGATTCTCCTTATGAAATAAAAGAGATGCAAATGACTGAAGAGCCAGAAGAACTCAAAATTTTCAAAATAAACCATTTATATGACTAAAAAACATAGTTTACACAAATATCAACCAAATAAAACACACAAACATGTGGCATTTTAGGGATTTCTATGCAAAAAAAAAACAGATTTTACAGTACATAACCAAAATATTGTATGATGCACAGCCCTGGAATCAACTTTAATTTGGGCTTCAGTCTGGCAGCTATCATTGTATCAAGTTTAGATATCAAACCCTGTAGCAAGTTATACTGTTTGGCACAAGGTGTCTCCCTTTTTGGAAACATTCAGTCTCTTGCACCTAAGCAATCTCTCAAAACAAGAATTGCATTAGCAATTACCGGTACATATATATTTTTTTAGGAAATAAATATATTTACACATAAACACGCACACTACATATCACTCTTATGCAATAAATATGCATTATTAGGAACAGTCTATATTAAATGGCAAGGGACCTTGACCTCATTCTGTTTGTTGTCTTAATTTTTTTGTTAAAAATATTTATAGGATAGAGCCAAATCAATACGGGGAATATTCTGACGCTCATTTTCTTTTTTACAATCGATCTATTTGCTCGTATTTTTCTTTGTCTTTCAGCCTTTCTTTTGTTGATGTTTACTTGCTGAGCTGACCGTTCTTCCAGGAGATGTTGCTTATATACGATTTGAGTGTCTGTGTCTTTGTCCTACTTGACGTGTCCTTTATTTTTTGGGTGGCATGTTGTTAGTAGATAGTTAGTTAGTAAACATGCACGGGGCAGTATGTGTGGCGTCTCCCCAGCAATGGATTTTTATGTGTGTGGCCGCAACTACCCAATTAGCACGCTCCCCAGCAATGCTGTCCTTTATTTGCTTATCATGCGCGGCCGCGACTATGCCATTCACTGTGTGCTCAGCTTCCAGTGTGTGTGCGTCCACGATGCCAGTCGTGCATGTCGCACCGAGCCTCGCACATGCGCACTTCACCAAAAGACACACACACACGGACACCTGGACGCACACAGGGGTTTTATTAAAGAGGATTGTTGCTTATGTCTTGCATTTCAACCTGGAATAGACCAAGTACATGCACACATTTTCACACCAGCTTCTTCCAGTGCTGGGTTATGGGGTGTGTGGCGGTGCAGGTCAGCTCCACACTCCCACTTCTATTTTCAGAGCCCTTGAACCCAACACCAGAGATAGTCGTGACCAGATGAGCTGGTAGATGAGGGCACAAAACACACAGATATAGCAAGGAGAAGGTGCAACAAGTGACAGTGCTTTTATTACAATAAATTCAAATAAAAAGTGTTCAAAAATTGCAGTGCTCCTTGCAGAATAAATAAATATTCCTTAAATACAATGCCAGTCCATGAGTTTAAAATCCAGATTAAAATGAGTCAAAAACAAATAGCCACTGGGTCCTACAAGGATCGCCTGACAAGCCCAGCACCTCTCCAGTTCTGTCTCCCCAGTTCACCCATTGCTCACTTAGCTGGCGCAGACACCAGCAGCCATGGTCCTCACTTCCTGAACCCCATCTTAGCTACCTTGAACAGCTTTGCCAGACCACTAAGGGTTGGTTGTCCTCACGTCTTCCTTCTCGCTCCCTCAGTGTACCTCGGATCCCTGCATTGGACCCTACCTCGATCGTACCTACTCCTTGAAAATTACTCAATGGGAATGATCTGACACTAGAGCGTTGAATCCTCAATCCCTCGCAGGCCAATGACCGTGCTGCCTCTCACTCTCACCCTCACCCCAGTTGCTCTTTACAATGCTGTTCTCAAAGTCCTCTCTCCCTCTGCCTCTTTTTTCCCCTTCTCTATCCTAAAACTTGCTCTTCCCTTTTTAAAGTGGGGTGATGCGAAACTGTGGCAATCACAGTACCAGTGCTAAATAGGGTTGTGAGCGATCCGGCATGTGTGCAAAGAGTGCAGGGCCGTCCACTTCCACATCCTGCCCTTGAACCACTCCTGCCACGGTAACACATCCCACTTAAAGACGTGAGTGTAGACGATTATTTAAAATGGGCTCCTGATTCTTAAGCCGTAGACCTGCCCTTGCACAGGGTGGAGACGATGTCTTTGCTAGCAGCTCTGGGCACACGGCAGGAAACAACACTGGACAGGGCCTCCCCAGAGCTACTCACACACACCAAAACTAGTGTTTCTCAGCCACCTTTGGGCCATAGGTGCCCGATGCTGGGTCACGAGCACATGAAACCCATTTGTGGTAAAATCCACCCCTTTTGCCACTGAAGGGATTGACAGTACTGTGCGAGATTTTTTTTTATCCCGTTTCTAATCATGGTCACTTCAACCAAATCCACTGCTCATAGATTTCTTTACTGGTTTATAATTGTGTTTATTTCTGAGGGGGTTTGCAAGCCCAATTAAAAAGGAGATTAAAAAATATGGCACAGTCTTGTTGATCCCTTCAGTGAAATGGGGGGTGTATATTATACCATGAGCAAGTCATGCAGAAACGGTTATTTTCTTTTTATTCCTTGTGTGCTCATGACCCAGAGGTACAAGCGCCTTCACACAGCGACATTTGAATCAAACATATTGTCCTCACATGACGTTACAATGTAAAAGTACTCAGTACACTTAGAAATGTTGCCGGTACTCTTTAAGTTGAAACACTGCTCAGAAAACTAACAGGGAGAATGTACAGCAGACAGCCCTTGGGTAAGGTAACTGAATTCATGACTCTTGGACTATAATACTGCACGCCGTAATGCTTCAAAGTTATACAGTACCTTATGCAGTATTTACAAATCAACGAAAGCATCAAGTCTTTCAGCAAACATCATTCTCAATAGAATCAAAACTGTGATCAGAATCTGACAGAAGCTTTAAACATAACACTGCATGAAGATGGGCTGTTGCACCTGCAATATATTTCCTGCTCTTTACGCACCGCTGTGACATGTAATATGAATGACCAATCAAAGGCAACGATACATCATTGGAATGGTCAGAACCTCAGATATTCAATAAAAATGAGGCTTCCACTGTATTTGGCTTTGTGTACATGGAATCTTTGATAAAAGCAGAATCACTCAGCTGAGACATGCTGCTCACCTTGGCAAACAAGTCTGCAAATCACATTTTTTACTAATGAAACAGAGCAGACATCATGGAAACGTATGATATACTTGAAAGAAGACATCATTGGGTATGTACAATTTCCATTATTGCTTTTGACTGACTTGTGGGTTTATTGCAATGTACGCAAATAAACTTTAAAATATGGAAGGTCATGCATAAATGGCTACAATAAATATTTATTGGCCAGTTGTCCCAAAATGGTATTATTTACCAAGGATAATAAAAATAATGTGGCTTTCGCAATTAAAAATAACTATGTCAAATGCTTCTTAATATAAACACTTAAAGACACCTTGTGAAGCAGAAACAGAAAAACTGAGCCAATTGTCAAAGCCAGAAATGCTAAACCAAAGTTAAAATCAACAAAAATGTTTCAAAAAGGCCTTTAGACACATACATACCAGTTAAATTATGCCTAACAATGTTTCATGTTTGTTAACTATGAATTTGAAAGCATCATCTTAAATAGGCGAGACTTAATGAAGTCTCATGACTTCTCAGTCACAGGACTGTCAACTGGTGCTGTTGCAATGATGCCATGGCCGTCACCACAAAAAGCAAGCATTAAAATTGTGGGAATTGCTGCAAGTAATGGAGCCACAATGATATCACTGTTAGAATGATACAAACTAAAAACCACAAGTAAAATTAGTTTAAAAGGTCCAAAAAAAGAATTTCACTCAATTTTAGGGAGACAAAACCCAGATGTATTATGACAACAAATCTTCAAGAAGCATCTGAAGAGGAGAATTACAAGTTTTTTATGCCTTACATTCAGGAACATAAAATGCTTGCAATAAATCTAGTCAATTTTCTTTCTTCTTTCAAGCACTAAAAGGCACAGATAAACATGTTTGAAGCAATCCAATTTCGACTTTCTAAGACAAAGTGATGGGATGGAAGAAATTAAGTGTGACAAACATTTGCAGATGCATGCTTTATAGCAAGAACTTTTCAGAGAATGTGTTGGGTAATTAATCAGTTTCTGTACAGTTCGGCTAATAGTTACTTCAGATAAGATGTTAAAAAAATTAAAAAACAAATTAAACAGAACACTTTAAACCACCAAACTAATTTAATTGCAACCAAATGCCCTGAAATATTAGAAAAAAAGAATGTATAAGTTAATGAAAATTGGAGTGAAAAACACAATCACATTATTTTCGCAAGTTAAAAAAACAGAGTGCTGACCAAAGGAAGGAAAGATTTGATACTTTGCCTTGAAAAAGTGAGGCAGGCAGAGAAGCATACAGTATTGAACTAACAGGACTCAGCTAGCAACACTTTTAAATTGAAGACCAGTTTCTCCCGCTCATTCATTGGTCAAGAGTTCCGTCTTTGTTTTATTTCAGCTAGGGTTCTTTCGCTGCCTGGTCTTTAAATTCCTTCTTTATGTCATTTTTTCAATTGCTGCTTCTTTGATTATGTTAATAGTGTGGCTGGTGTTAATTACGTGCATTGTTCTGTGTTTCTTATTAGTTTTATGTATTATTTAATTTTTATGTGCCTATGCTTGTTCTGTTACGTTCAATTCGTTTTGTGGATGGTTCTCAAAGAGGTGGGACTACCTGCTCTCACCATCAATTGACTGCTTTCAGCCCTATAAAGGCTGAGGAAAGGCCACAGATACTTGTGGTTCGCTCAATGTGTGCCTGTGGTGTTGGTTCAAGTGTTTTTTGCTTTGTTTTTGATTAATTACTGGACTTTTTAATCTGTGCTCTCTTTTTTGAAATCTTCTTTGAATTTGTGTTTTGGGACATTATTTGTCTTGAAGTGCCTTTGCACTCCTCACAGCTTATTTTGGGCCACTGAGCATATTTGTAAAAATAAATCTTTTTAAAAATTCTACATTTGCCCTTTTCGTGAGTAGCCAGGGTTTAATGGTCCCCAAGTGGAAGTTTTGAGTCATTGTTTGTCACTAATTGTGCTCAGGAACCTCTAGTTCACTAACAGTCTTCAATTCAAAATCTTGATTCAGTGTGAAGGCATTTCCTCTGATTACACAGACCTGTGTGATAGTTTTTTTTTTTTTGGGGGCACTGAATACAAAAATGGTATCCATTTTTTCCCATCACGTAATGTTTTGCCACAAATTGCTATATTCAACTTGGCCGTGGTAACCATGAAGAGCCAAACTTTGAGGTCATTGCTGGAAATCTGTTGACAAATTAGAAGAACTGGGTTGTTCAATGAGCCTCAAGCTGCATTTCCTCACTCTCATTTGGACTACTTCCCGGAGAACTTGGGTGCGGTGAATGAAGAGCAAGGCAAGCGGTTCCATCAGAATATCAAAGAAATGGAAAGGAGGTACCAGGGGTGGAATGTTTGTACGATTGCTGACTATTGCTGGGGGCTGCAGCAAGAAATTGTAGACCAAAAACATAAAACGAGAAGCGTCAGTTTTGAAGGACGGCGAAAATGCCATTGAGTGGATGTGTAGAAACCAGTTTCCTAGTACTGTTTTGCTCTATTTTTCAACTTTTACTGGTTCAATTTTGGATGTTTGTCTTGAAAATAATTTAGAACTGAGACTATTCATAAAATTTGAAAGGAATAAGTCATATAAATGGAGACTGAATAAATTCTTACCGGTGATCAGAGCATTTTTTTCTAGATTTCTTCCTTTGCTTTTTTGTGGGAAAACTTTATGTGATGGGAACAAATGGATGTTATGTTTGAATTCAGCACCCCAAAAAACATAAGGAACAGTTGAAATAATGAAGACAATTTTCAAGTCATTGAATTTTGCAGGCCTGTGTTATCTGGAAGTATTTATTTAATAATATTTTAGTAAATAAATCATGCCTTTTGCCCATTGTGAACATAACTTAATGTGTGAATTATGTGACAACGAGTAAATTAGATTTTTCATGGACGTTTTATATCATTCGCTGTAGCTCATTTTATCAGCAACCATGAGATTAAAGGACTTTTCTCTGTCACCAGTGTAAACTACATTGGGTAACATAAAAAATCTTTTCTGGATAGGGTATTCTTTTAAAAGCTCTTCAAATCTGAAAAAATAAGCTTTGTGAGTATTTCTGCACAGACACATATGGGATGGAAGCACTCATCAGTCTTTATTTGAACAGATGTGAGTGCCTGCCTGTAATATAGGTTAGCTTCCAAAGAGCGCATAACGAAAACAGAAAACACTACAGAGATGAAAAAGGGGATGGCAACTAGCATAAACAAATAAATGAGGCATACAGATGGCAAAACTCTTAAAAAATATTGAGCTTAAAGTGCACAAACAGATAGTAAAAATGTCTTGAATCAGAAACTTTTGAAAACTAAATGCTAAGTGCTTCTATAACTTGTGATTGACACAACAGTAAAGCAAATGTGAAGTTCTGCAGAGCACGGAAAGAATGGTTTTGTTTTGCACAACAGAACAAAAATAAAAATAAGCAAAGGCCACAAAGGAACAAGCCAAAACGGCTGCATCTTTTCAGAGCTGACACTCTGGAAGCGTCAATTTTAGTGTCAAACCATTCCTCCCCGCTGTTCTCCAGACAATGATAAAAGATGTGACAAGGGCTTAGACAAATACAAAGAAATCGAAGGCACTGCTGCAGAACAGTCCACATTTGAATCTCTCGATTGGCAAACATAACAGAGTCAAAAGAGATTTCTCCATGTGCATGTGAACCAATGACATAACCTGGCATGTAGTCTCGAGCTATATGACCTCACAGGCTTTGTGATGCACTGTTAACAATGGAAAGCTTCCTGCTGATGATTAGTCTCCTGACATGACCCTCTGTGCTTCTAATTTACATCTGAAAAGGCTCATTTGTCTTTTGGTTAGACCATGACACAGGTAGGCTACATCAAAGGCACCAGCGGAGAGGCCTCCTGAATCCATAATCTCTTCTGATGTGGAGTTAGTCAGGGATGACTGGCTAATTGGGGAAAACACATGAAAGTGCCTTGCAATCCCATTAGTGCTTAAGTCACAATTAAATGGTGGAGGCTTAACTATTCAGCTGAGATTTCCCTTTGATCATATTGTGAGAAGCATCCTACCTCAAAGCTGCTTGTTTTGATTTTTCACAGTAATTAGCGCTTGCTGTAAACCCACGCCTGACCCTCAGAGTAAACTGCACTTTAATACAGTTGACACAGAAGTGCTTACATGCTCCTCAGTTAGTTGTATTTACTTGTTTTACATTTGCTCATTAAGGACCCCCCTAGAACTTTGCTTATTGACGGGTGCATTTTAGTGTAGCAAAAAGCAGTGGCTTTATTTTTCTGCAATGGGTACTGCCCAAAATGAGCAAGATATACATCAAAAGTGGCACGGTCAACCAAGATTAACCCAGCTAGGTAAGCTCTTGAAAGAAGTTCATTCCTCTGAGTATTTGGAGAAGTCAGCAAAGGCAGAAAGAAAAAAAAATCTGGAGCCTTCTTTTCAGCTTGCTAAACACCTAAATGATTTGTGGGCCTCCCTGGAACTTCACACCTTTATAAGCACATCTCAAGAAGAGCACTGTCTCATTCAGCTCTACTGTGCGCACCACAATGAATTCTCAAACACCTCTAGCAAGGCAAAGACCCGCTGATGTTCATCAGCCAAGTTAAGTGTTTAATGGCGCAATGAATGTCAATGCCTTGCAATTTATTAATGGGAAAGAATTCAATGCAGACCTCTCAGGTCTTTTTCTGCTATTAGCAACAATAAAAAGTGACAATGGTTAAGGAGAAAGAAAAGCATTCTGATCCAGCAGTTGCAGCATGTTTTATTGAGGAGGTGTAGCTCACACTGACGCTAATGTAACATGCAACAGTGACGGCCTTCAAGAGGCAATGTGCAGAGTTTGATGGAAGGAATTTTATTTTGAGATCTCAGGTCTGTGCCACTAAAATTAATGATGGCTATTAATGTGTCAGAATCCCAGTGGGTGGCTGGATCAATAAAACTAGGAGAGAATTTTGAGGAGCACAAAGCTGCAGGAAAATACTCTGACTTGCTACAAGTCTGCAATGTGCCAACAATGGGAGAGCAAAATGGATGGTGTGCAACTTGATTTTCAGAAGTTTTAATGTCAATTTTCCCAAGTGTGAAGGTCATATGTGGATAATTATGGGAACTAAAAAAAATCTATAAAAATATTTACAAAGCACATTTCACAATGAATACAAAATTTCAGGATTCCCAATATCAGGACCTTACCCTTGTAGCATTGGACAAAAAAGTAGGAACAAGACTTGAGTATGGCATCACACAATCACCAGGCCAGTTCACAAATTCTCTCTCATGCTCACACTGGCTCAGTTTTCAATTACAAATCAACCAAATCTGCATGATCTATGAATGTGGGAGAAACACCAGAGCACTCGGAGAAAAAGCAATGCAGACATAGAAGGGATGCAGTAAATTCACAAAAACATCCGGCAAACATGACATTCAAAAGCACAATGCTAGACCAGTGCAGTAGGAGCACTAACCACTCCGACACCTGTCTTCATAATTTTAAAAACATACTGTAAAAACATATACAAGTGGAATACAAGGTTAAATTAAGGATGGACTGAGAGTTAGTGATGGGGTTTAAATCTGAAGTCGGTCTTTTTTATCCAGTATTCAATAGTCACATGTCCACAATTTAAAAATAAGGGTAAGTTAAGCAGCCCTTAAAAGCTTCAAACAGTCATCATATACAGTAAGGTGTACATTAATGGCCAAAAGTTTTGAGAGAGACACAAGTATCGGATTTCACCAAGTTTACTGCTTCAGTGTTTTTAGATCTTTTTGTCAGATGTTTCTATGGTATACTGAAGTATAATTACAAGTGTTTCATAAGTTTCAAAGGCTTTTATTGACAATTACATTAAGTTTATGCAAAGAGTCAATATTTGCAGTATTGGCCCTTCTTTTTCAAGATCTTTGCAATTTGCCCTGGCATGCTGTCAATCAACTTCTGGGCCAAATCCTGACTGATGGCAGCCTATTCTTGCATAATCAATACTTGGAGTTTGACAGAATTTGTGGGGTTTTGTTTGTCTACCCGCCTCTTGAGGATTGACCACAGGTTCTCAATGGGATTAAGGTCTGGGGGGTTTCCTGGCCATGAACCCAAAATTTTGATGTTTTGTTCCCCGAGCCACTTAGTTATCACTTTTGCCTTATGGCATGGTGCTCCATCATGCTGGAAAAGGCATAGTTCTTCACCAAACTGTTCATGGATGGTTGGGAGAAGTTGCTCTTGGAGGATGTTATGGTACCATTCTTTATTCATGGCTGTGTTCTTAGGCACAATTGTGCCTTGGCGGAGAAGAAACCCCACACATGAATGGTCTCAGGATGCTTTACTGTTGGCATGACACAAGAATGATGGTAGCGTTCACCTTTTCTTCTCCGGATAATCTTTTATCCGGATGTCCCAAACAATCAGAAAGGGGATTCAACAGAGAAAATGACTTGATCCCAGTCCTCAGCAGTCCAATCCCTGTACCTTTTGCAGAATATCTGCTGTACCTGATGTTTTTCTTGGAGAGAAGTGGCTTCTTTGCTGCCATTCTTGACACCAGGCCATCCCCCAAATGCCTTCGCCTCACTGTGCATGCAGATGCACTCACACCTGCCTGCTGCCATTCCTGAGCAAACTCTACACTGGTGGTGCCCCAGTAGAGCTGAATCAACTGGACTTTCTTGGGCGCCCTGAAGCCTTCTTCACAACAGCAGTGGAAATGGGATTTTTGGGATTAAGTTCATTTTCATGGCAAAGAGGGAGTTTGCAATTAATTGCAATTCAACAGCTCACCCTTCATAACATTCTGGAGTAGAGTGGAACCTCGGTTCACGACCATAATTTGTTCCAAAAGTCTGGTCGTAAATCGATTTGGTCGTGAACCGAAGTAATTTCCCCCATAGGATTGTATGTAAATACAATTAATCCGTGCCAGACCGTACAAACTGTATGTAAATATATTTTGTAAAGATTTTTAAGCACAAATATAGTTAATTATACCATAGCATGCACAGTGTAATAGTAAACTAAATGTAAAAACATTGAATAACACTGAGAAAACCTTGAACAACAGATAAAACTAACACTGCAACATTTTGCCCTATAGCGCTACGAACCGCTCGCTAAAAACACTTTTTTTATGAGTTTTAAGCACAGGAAAAAAAATGAACATTTGAAAAATCCGTAATTTAATAAACTACCAAGAAAAGCAACATTGCAACAATGCACGCTACGAACCGATCGCTGTAAACAGAAGTGAAGTGGAGGTTAAAATCCAATAGAAAAAAGTCTTCATTAATTACGACGAGGTTAAAACAATGCTCGGATCTGTCTCTTTAAAAACAAGCCTGGTGCATTCTTTAACTGCCTTCTCGGCCTTATGCGTCCAGCTGTCTCTCTCTCGCGCCCGTGCGTGTGTGCGTGTGTCTCTCTTTCTCTCGCTGCACAGGGAATGCACAGGGAGAGACTGAACACATGCAGAAATCATCAGCGCACACAAACTGAAAGGGAAACTGGCTTGTTCGTATACAGAGTCTGTGGTCGTGAACAGATGCAAAAGTTTGGCAAACTATTTGGTCGTAAACCGATTTGTACGTGTTCCGAGACGACAATGAACCGAGGTTTCACTGTATATGCAAATTGCCATCATAAAAACTCAGGCAGCAAACTTTGTGAAAATTAATATTTGTTTCATTCTCAAAACTTTTGGCCCCAACTGTACATATTAAGAAATGTATATGATAAAATACAATATTTGTAAAATTATCAATAATAAAACTGATGCATAAACAATTTCAAAATTATTGTACTTGTCCGACTTGCAAAGCACATTGTGCAAATGCTGATATAAATTATTGATTTGTGTTTGATACTCTGCATGTTAATCCTAACCCAATGTTAAAGTACCACACGAGTGCTACTTAAAACATAAAAATGACAGCTTAAAACTTTACTTTTTTTATAAAAATTCCGTGGAATGGATGGGAGCTATTCTGTCCCCATCTCATGTGATACAGCAAGATCAGCAGGCACTCTCGTGTAACATAGATTTTTAAAGGCACACTTCAACCAGCAAGTGAACATTTTGCAGCTAAATTTTCAACAATAAAGCTTGAGCATTCTTGAGGAAAGCAGTTGCTACACATGAACCAAATTGTACTACTAAATAAGCAAACAAAAACCACAAAGAATGTTTGTGATTGCAGGACTCATGTCTAAAATAAACAGCATACACTGTATATTAGTGGTGTTGTTAGCTGGGGTTTGCAGGGATTAAGCTTCTGATCTCCAACGTCTGGCCCTTGAATTTTTGAGAGTCCTTCCTCCAGTCCATCCAATGTACTTAGGATTCTAGCACCTGATCCTTGAAAGCCCAGCCCTTCTTCTACCCATTGTGCATTCTAACAACACTCGTGGACAGTGTGAAAACTCACAGGGACACCGTTTCTCCATCCAACACAAATGTTGAAGTAACAGCGTTATCAAAGAGGGGGAGCTAAGCCCCTAAAAAGTCATGAAACAAGCAACACCACAGTTGCACATATATCTGTCAATATAATATTCTAATGTACAGATTGTATATGTATTTAAAAATATAAGTATGGGTATTACATATGTATATAGATGCAAGAATAGAATTATCATGGTAATTAATGGTGCCAAAAATGATTTAATGGGTAAATAGTCTAAATGACAAGTACTCTAAATTAAAACTACATTTATTTCAAAATAACATTACAAAAAAATCCTTTATGCGTGAAAACACTGCTTTAAAAGAACAGCATCAAACAGAACATGCAGCATTTTCAAACATGTCAATACTTTTTTTCCATTGTGTTTTACAGAATATTTAAAATAACCACAACATGTTCTAAAATGTCATGAAAGATTTTACAATTCATAATGATCCAAGTTCAAGTGACTGATATATATTAGCTAAGCCAGTTTAAATATGATGCATTTGAGTTTGGGAGCTGTCATGACTCATTTGAAGAAGCAAGGCAGAAGGTCAGTATAGTCACACCATATGCACAGACTTCCAAAGAGCCAGCCGTCAGTAGGCAGCGATGTCAGTAGTGCACACCTCACTGTTCTATAGACGGTGACACTGTCACTTCAAATTTTACCATGTTACTTAGACAGATTAACTGCTTAGTTTGCATTTTACGTAATTTAATTCAATCCCAGCACAGCCATACCTGTCCATCTAAGAAGTGGAAATATTGACGTCTACCTTTAAACATAATAATGTTAATAATTCATAGTAAAGCTATTTTCATTTTTGCTTCACTTGTTTACTTGGCAAATTGGATTTTCTCACTAAAAATAAAATAAAAAAAAATGTTTTAGATATCTTAATAGATATAGCATTGCACATTACGACTTCATAACCCTCCAGATGGCCTCATGGCTTCTTAATAATTTCAGAATAATCCTCAAGACCCCACTCAACTCTTAAATACCTATTTTTTGCAATTACCCTATCAAAGAAATCCATAAGAGAATAGAGCTAGAACTTTTCTAAAAGCTGCCTCCTGGCCACTCCAAATTACTGCCCTACTCTCGGCACACACTCAAAGACCTTGTTATACACATTTTCTGTATTGGCTGAGGGCCCAGAATACTTCTTTAAACCCAGAACTCAAGGTCAGGAGAAGTACCAAAAGCCCACCATTTTTATATTTTGTTAAAAACAATACTTTTCAAGGTATAGAATTTTTTTTTTTTTATACAGTATCATTATACATAACCTTGCTATACATTATATATATATATATATATATATATATATATATATATATATATATATATATATATATATATATATATATATATATATATATATATATATATATATACAGACAGTACACACACACATACATACAAATACAGAAAAAAAGACACTAAATGAGATGCAGAAAATGTCCTTGTAAAATGAAAAAAATCCATAGAGAAATAAATGACAAAACAATATGACATCTACAAGCCTAGACATTGTCAAGATTCCTAAATTACTGTGGGGGGTTTGGGGAAAGGGACATCTACATAGAACTTTAGCCAGCACTGGACAAATGTTTTAAATAAGATACAAGAAAAGAGTGTCAATACCCTGCTGCTCTCAATTACTCTTTGCTATGTCTTCATGCTTTAACATTGTTTTAGAAGTTATCAAGCTATCCATCTTTTGGACCTTTATCCAAACCAAGCCATCTGAGCACAAGTGAGGGTCCATTGAAAGATAATCTAGCAGCAGTCAAAAAACCTGTCCACCTTTCAGTTCTGTCAGAGACTCTGACGATGATGATAAGGATACAGTCTTTCTCTCTACAGCTTCTTGTATATTCTAAGGTAAACCAGCATTGTTTTCCTCCAGTGTTCATGTGTTTTGTACTCCACTGCCTGTTTAAAGCCATATGAAAGTGTTTATCCAGCCAGTATTAGGCACATATATTTTTCAGGGAGTGTATGACCCAGGCAAAATATGTTTGGAGCATACAATTGCCCTAACTAGCACATTTCTGACATACAGCAGGAAAGCAGAGTACTTGGAGAAAACCCACAAGGACAAGGTCTAAACATCCCACTGACAGTAAGACAGCCAGGATGTATACCCAGGATTCTTGAGCTGTGAAGTGGCAGTTTCCCACCACCCTGGCTCATAAATAACCCATAAATTGGTATTCCAAAGACTGCCGGATGCTTCTGCAGCATGAAAACCAAGACCATTTACTTCAAAAACATTTTTTTTTACCTTGAGTGTGATGTACAATGACCTGATAAGAACCCCAGCCTCCCTGACTGCTAGGCATTCACACAAAGATTGACAAATATACTTCCTGCACTACATATTGCACATTTATTGCTAAAGGTAGTATTGATTTTCTGTGTTTGTCATACTTTATATTGATCCATAAACTGTTCTTCTACAATAACCTTTTATATTTTCTTCTTTTTAATCTTGTTGTTTGATTTTTTGTATTACTAGGTCTATGCACAGTTTGCCTATTCTCTTGTCTGTGTAGCTTCCCACCAACATCCAAAATACATTATTATTAGTTTAACATGTAACTCTAAACTGGCCCCACATACATGAGTGTGGCCTGTAATTGCGACTGTGCCAAGTTCAGGGTTGGATCACAAAGCTGTATCAGACTTTACCACCATGGCAGTCAATTGGATAAGCAGGTTAGAAAATTAAGTGATGAATTTTGTGTTACCGACTGTGGTTAGAAATATAAAATAACTTATGATCAACATTTATTGTGATCTGTGAGACAACCTTTTAAATGTAGCTTTATACATAAATAAAGCCTTGCTAGACTACAAGAAGGAGTACCTTTTCATTTAAAGAAAGTTTCCCCAAACATTAAAAATAACCAGATGTCATTGTTTTAATGTAAGCAGTTCAGTTTACATACAAGATTACATTTTACCTTAATATACAGTGAGTCCTTAGACAGCAACCTGGAGATTGTAGAATGACCATAGTAAGTGGAGGCTCTAAAGGCTGGTGTGAAGCAAGAAAATGAAATCTAAAGATTGGTTGGGCTTAATGGAGGGTCATCCGGTGACTAAAACAAAGAGAACTATTGGATTTTCTCTAAAAATAAAAGGTAATGGTCAATATAGTTATAAAAAAAGCTAATACTAATTACTAACAGTTCAGCAATGGTCTGTTAATCGTTAGTAAGGGCTAATAGGCAATATTTTAATGCAAGATGATGTAATGTCAGCAAGTGTGGGAATAAAAGAACATACAGCTCAGGAAATATCTGACGTCATACCTAGGGACAGATGGAAGGCATCCTGAGTGGTACTGGCCTATAAGTTCCCTTGGTTGTTTTTTTGTTTTTTTTAAATGGGAATAAATGCTGTATTTAAAAGCAAGTTAAATTTATTGTTCGTTTTATACTATAATTTTCTTGTCTCTCTCATGGTTACTGGGAGAGACACATTGTCTAGAAACGGGTTACTCAGCTCTGGTCCTGGATGTCCACAGTGGCTGCAGGTTGTTGTTTTAATCAAATGAATACCGTATATGCTCACGTATAAGTTGGGTCTTGAAACCTGAAAAATCGATCATAAAATCAGACCCAACTTATACTCCCATTCAAAAATTCGACACTTAATATTTTTCTTTTTCTTTTTACATCTTCTTGCTTCCTCCAATCTCGCATCAGTTTCTCAGATGCATCGAATTTTGTTGAAGCTGCGAAGTTACCAATTTCTTTCGTTACTTCAACGATGTTTAATTTAGAACCAGCTTCATATTTTTTTCTGATCGAACGCGCCATCGTAGATAAGGGATTCTCTTATGATAAAGGTGTATCAGATACAAAAAACACAAATCAGTACAAACGTTGCTTCGGAATAGTTTGGGTATTACCAGCACCTGAGTTAAGGTTTTAATTAATGCCTGTTTTCGTAACCAGCCATCAGTTAACAATGAGGAGTAAATGACAAACGAGCCACCAGCTCTCCAGCTAATATGCTTCCATGTAAACCTGTGTATGTACATCATAAAGCATCTGTGTTAGTATAATTTTTAGAAATAAATAAGAGAGAAGGGAAGAACCAAAGGGTAAAAATCTGTTTTGGACCACAAAACATATGGATAATGGTTCTCAGAAAATGAAAAACCTACATTGTGATAAAGACTTGTCTTGGAAGAAAGAAAACACCAACAAGTCATATAATTAAATACCAGGTTTCATTAACTTCTAGGCTTGGTTTATAATTCCAAAACTGGTTGGAATAAAAACCTGCAGCCACTGCAGACCTCCAGTAGCGAAGGTGAGTGCCCTTGTCTATAGTATGGCTACAATTTTAAAAGAACGTATTCCAAGGGAGCATGCACCCCTTGCTGGATGTGCTGACACAACAAAAGTTAATAAAAAAGTCAGTATACTGATTATATGTAGAAAACAAGATTTAAATAACATGATCTTTTTGTTAACATATTTTAAATCTTGTAGCAATTTTTTTTGGTTAAAGTACAGTGTAAAACCTGAATTTAGAAAGCTCATGTTCAAAGTTATTGTGATGTGTGCATACAGTGCATCCAGAAAGTATTCACAGCGCATCACTTTTTCCACATTTTGTTATGTTACAGCCTTATTCCAAAATGGATTAAATTCATTTTTTTCCTCAGAATTCTACACATAACACCCTATAATGACAACGTGAAAAATGTTTATTTGAGGTATTTGCAAATTTATTAAAAATAAAAAAACGGAGAAATCACATGTACATAAGTATTCACAGCCTTTGCTCAATACTTTGTCGATGCACCTTTGGCAGCAATTGCAGCCTCAAGTCTTTTTGAATATGATGCCACAAGCTTGGCACACCTATCCTTGGCCAGTTTCGCCCATTCCTCTTTGCAACACCTCTCAAGCTCCATCAGGTTGGATGGGAAGCGTCGGTGCACAGCCATTTTAAGATCTCTCCAGAGATGTTCAATCGGATTCAAGTCTGGGCTCTGGCTGGGCCACTCAAGGACATTCACAGAGTTGTCCTGAAGCCACTCCTTTGATATCTTGGCTGTGTGCTTAGGGTCGTTGTCCTGCTGAAAGATGAACCGTCTCCCCAGTCTGAGGTCAAGAGCGCTCTGGAGCCGGTTTTAATCCAGGATGTCTCTGTACATTGCTGCAGTCATCTTTCCCTTTATCCTGACTAGTCTCCCAGTTCCTGCCGCTGAAAAACATCCCCACAGTATGATGCTGCCACCACCATGCTTCACTGTAGGGATGGTATTGGCCTGGTGATGGCGGTGCCTGGTTTCCTCCAAAGCGTGACGCCTGGCATTCACACCAAAGAGTTCAATCTTTGTCTCATCAGACCAAAGAATTTTGTTTCTCATGGTCTGAGAGTCCTTCAGGTGCCTTTTGGCAAACTCCAGGCGGGCTGCCATGTGCCTTTTACTAAGGAGTGGCTTCCGTCTGGCCACTTTACCATACAGGCCTGATTGGTGGATTGCTGCAGAGATGGTTGTCCTTCTGGAAGGTTCTCCTCTCTCCAAAGAGGACCTCTGGAGCTCTGACAGAGTGACCATCGGGTTCTTGGTCACCTCCCTGATTAAGGCCCTTCTCCCCGATCGCTCAGTTTAGATGGCCGGCCAGCTCTAGGAAGAGTCCTGGTGGTTTCGAACTTCTTCCACTTACGGATGATGGAGGCTACTGTGCTCATTGGGACCTTTAAAGCAGCAGAAATTTTTCTGTAACTTTCCCCAGATTTGTGCCTTGAGACAACCCTGTCTCGGAGGCCTACAGACAATTCCTTTGACTTCATGCTTGGTTTGTGCTCTGACATGAACTGTCAACTGTAGGACCTTATATACTGTAAACAGGTGTGTGCTGTTCCAAATCATGTCCAATCAACTGAATTTACCACAGGTGGACTCCAATTAATCAATCAATCAATCAACATTTATTTATATAGCACATATTCATACAAAAAATGCAGCTCAAAGTGCTTTACAAAATGAATAGAAAAATAGAAGACACAATAAAAAATAAACATAGGTCAACATTAATTAACATAGAATAAGTAAGGTCCAATGGCCAGGGTGGACAGAAAAAAAAAAAAAAAACTCCAAAAGCTGGAGAAAAAAATAAAATCTGTAGGGGTTCCAGACCACAAGACCGCCCAGTCCCCTCTGGGCAATCTACCTAACATAAGTCAAACAGTCCTCTTTGTATTTATTTGTATTTTGTATTTAAGATGCAGAAACATCTGAAGGATGATCAGGGGAAACAGGATGCACTTGAGCTCAATTTTGAGCTTCATGGCAAAGGCTGTGAATATTTATGTACATGTGCTTTCTCAATTTTTTTTACTTTTAATAAATTTGCAAAAATCTCAACTAAACTTTTTTCACGTTGTCATTATGGGGTGTTGTGTGTAAAATTCTGAGGAAAAAAATTAATTTAATCCATTTTGGAATAAGGCTGTAATATAACAAAATGTGGAAAAAGTAATGCGCTGTGAATACTTTCCAGATGCACTGTAGTACAGTATAATGAAATTCTTAGTTGCTTGTCAGTTATGTCACAGCTGTAAACTACCAATAACAGGCAGTGAATATAACACCATACGCTAACTGAAACATCAGAAGATATGAGAAAGAGGAAAGTAGTTGTCAGAATGAGCTGCTGAGCCTAGTGGTGCAAGTGCTAATGGTTCTGTGCTGACTGGAAGAAAGAAAAAAAGGCGGTTGTGCAAGGTGGCAGAGGGTATTTAATGAGTTTGCCTCTTTAAGGTAATGTGTGTTATCCATACCCTGTTTGCTACTGCTATGTGTAGCTGTGTGCTACTAATATTTTTAGCAGACTTTACCACCCTCTGTAGTGAGTGTCTGTGATGATTGATTTGTGAAATTTTCTGCATATTTGTGTCTTTTTGTGTGACTTTCACTTGCCTTCAATGTACTGATGTTTAGCATCAAGCATACTGCCCAGTTATGCTCAAAATATATCATTCACTAGTAAGACATCTGGAGTATTGTGTGCAGTTCTAGTTACCTCACTAAAGGAAATGCATAGCAGCACTTAAAGCAGTACAGAGGACAGCAATGAAGTGTATTCCAGGACTTAAGGACATGTCCTACTCTGACGGACTCAGAGAATTAAACCTGTTTAGTCTCTCGCTGAAGTGACTGTGTGGGGACCTAATCTAGGCATTTCAAATCCTCAAAGGCACTGATAAAGTAGATCCAGCAAAATTCTTTCAGTTTAAGGGTGAATCGTGGACTCAAAGACATCAGTGGAAATTAACAAGAACTGCTTTTAAGATTGAATGCAGGAAGCACTTCTTTAAGCAGAAAGTTGTGGGACTCAAACCACTAAGACACGTAGTTAAAGCAGAAACCTTGACAAGCTTTAAGAAGAATCTGGATGAGCGTAGCTATTAGTTAAACAAACAGACTTGATGGCCTGAATGGGCTCCTCTCGTTCATCAAATTTCTTATGTTTCTTTTCTGCTACAGGCTTAGGTAATAGTGGTTCTTTTTATTATTTCCCGGTTCCTTCTACAAGGAGTTTAAAAATGGACACTTAATGGCTTTATTAATTTTTTTCATAGATCCTACATACACAAATTTGGAAATAATGTTCCCCTAAGAAAACACACAATGTGAGTCTGTTTTAGGACCAAAAAAAAAAAAACCCACTAGTATTGTATTAAAGTTATTCACCACTTTTTGACGGCTTCTGTAAAACTCAGCAAGTCCACATAACAAATTACTTTGAGGAAAGAAGGCCATTCAAGAAAGCTGAACTCATCAGTTTTTATTCACCTGGTGTTTTAATACAAAATTGAGTTAAAGCAAAAAGGTCACAGAGGAAGGTCACCAGGGTGTTACTTTTTACCACACTGCTATGCATACTTCATAAATTTACAATTCTTTCTATTTAAAATGAAACTGTACCATTTGTGCAGAAATCAACTTATCTATCTTCCAGTACTTTTATGTCCTTGACATTCCAGAAATAAAAGCAGAAGGTCGAAAGCAATTGGTGGAGCATCAATACACTTCCTGGCAACTGCAAACAATGAAACATTACGTCTGGCCTTCAGAAGGAGAAGTAAGGGGGAATAACAAAGGAGCATAAGCTGAAAATTCAATAGAGTTTCAATATGTAATGACTTCAAGTCATTTCCATCAAATCCTTGCATCAGATGGAGTAACCTGCAATTTCCATGTCAACTTTCTATTATTTTTTTCCTCTCAGTTTCAAGTTAGAATAAGAAACCCATTTTTAAGTCTGTGGTGAAAAACAAAGAAATCAACAGAAGGAGTGTTTAAGTAGGGATACTTCTGTTCTACAAGTTCACTTCCTCACTGTTTTTAGCTAATTTACCTCTGTGGCCATACATTTGTTATAACACAGCAACTAATTTATTAGAACATTTACAAATAAACAAAGCTTTATTAATATTTTAATGTGATAAACTGCCAACTTAAAAACTAAATGTTTTTTTAAATGGAAAAATACACTTACCTAATTTTCAACACATGAGAACTCAAGTAGCAGCTCACCAGGTCTCTGATACCAGACATTAACAACAAGATAGAATGGGCCTGAGTTTTCTCTAATAAAAAATTGAAATGTAAGCTTTTTCCAATTATATTTGCTACATGTGTTAAATTACATAAGCATAAGTGGTTGTCACCACGACATGGCCTTGTGGATCGCAGTTAACCTTTCTGCAAATAAGGTCTGCCAGCTGTTAAACTTATTAAGGCAAAGGTCTACTGGGATCCAGATGTTACAGCAACTGACGAGTGTGCTTATCAGCTCACCGAAATAAAGAAAGTGCTTGCTTCCTTTCAAAAAAGAAAAAAAAAAAAATTTAAAACCTAAGCTAAAAAGAAATAGAAATATCAGTAAAAAGAAATGTGTTGCACTCTGGAATGCTTTTAAATAGTGAACATCCATTGTGAGAAGTTGCACAGGCAGACATGCCACCCAGATCATTCTTTTAAGTTCTGCTCATTGTAAGCTCTTCAAGGCAAGGTCATAAATGCTTGATAACAATTACAGTACAAAGATAAAAAGACTAAAACTAGTTCAAAGAATCCATTTTTTTCATAGGTAACTCTTACTAAATCATGTTCTTTTAAAAAAGTAATGGAGCAATATAAACCGTACAGTTCTGTACGCACATGTGGATTCAATTATAAGACCTTCTATTCAGCAATGTTACAAATATAGACTTTCTTTGGACTTTCTGGTCATCTATCAGTTTTATTAAGGTGTTCATTTTACAGTGCAAGACATACTTTTTTCTCCATTAATTTACCTTTACTGTTATTTATAAATTGTATCTGGTCATGGGATTAAAAGGCAGATTCTGTAAAGGGCAGGAAATGATTTTCTGCCGAATTTGTCACTGTTACTGTCTTAATCTGAAGCATACAAGAACAAATGCGGCTTTAAGGAATAAACTGAGATTGGTCGCTAAATTCTAACATGGCTTTTATATAATTTAATGTTTTAAGAAATCTTATTCCTGCATTTAAGACACAAAATTGTATGTAAAACTTGCTAACTGTGTGCCTCACATATGTTGGCGGTGGGAAGCCATGCTTTTCTGCAAAGTGTAAATAATACATTATCATAACAAAAATGCAATGTTGTAAAAGATGAATAACATTAGATGTTTGGCACCATACTAATAATCTACCACCACCTGTCTGCCTTAATTTTCTGAACTCCTATATTCTATTAACATTTTAAAGGGAGGGAGGCACAGTCCCAACATGGAGAGCTCTGCTTTTCCAAGCTTCACATTTTTAAAGACCTGGGTTTGAAATACAGTGCCAGTTATTGTATAATCAGAGATGGTGCCTACACCACTTCCACCCCGTACTTCTGTGGGTTTTATATTTGGTGACCCACTCCAAAGACATATGCATTAGGAAGAAGACGACAAGATGATGGCAGTCATTTTGCACCATACATTAGGTATTAGGTGGTGAAGGGATGAGAGAAATAGCTAATTAGGGTTAGGGTTAGGGTTAGGGGACCAGAATGATCAAGCCGTGGTGGACAATTTAGCCTGGACATTGGGAAACATCCTACTCTTTATGAAGGATGTTCAGGGATCTTCAGTGAGAGTCAGGGTCTTGGTTTTACATCTCATCCAAAGGACTGAATCAGTTTTTAGAGCAAAGTGATCCCATAACTGCACTGGGGCATTGAGATCCAAATTCAAAGCACAGTGTAAGCCCCCACTGCTGTCCTCACCAGCACCTCTTCCAGCAGCAGTCCAAGCTTTACCTGGTTGCTCTCCTATCTAAGTACTGGCCAGGCCCAAATGTGCTTAGCTTCAGGTGGATGACCTGTTCTGAAGTGCAAGTGGTATGGCTCCTTTAAGTTAACGGAGGATTCTGAACTAACCCCTAATACTTTAGCGTGGGTATTTGTGAGTATAGCCTACACAGGTAGGATATACTCTGCTTCCCCACAATTTTCAAGTACAATAAATGGGACAGAAAACTGAAGAAGTCTGTGTTAACAATGTTGACTACACGTCTGGCAGTAGGTCTGGACAGTGCAGATTTTGAAGGTTACAGTCACTCACAAAGGACAATTAAGAGCTGCCACTCAAGATGGAGACTGGAGGAATGAACAAACTCCACAAAGAAACTGACCTGGCTGGGATTTGGACTCTACTCACTTATATCTTTTTTTCCTTCATGGAGTGATGCAACAATGCTAATCAATGTGTCAGTCAGCGCTGATATTATAAACACATTTTTTTTTATTTTTGTAAAAGCAAATATGCACCATTGAAAAAAATGAATAACTGCTGTATAATGATTTTCTTTATTGTAATAGTAAAAGTGTGTAGTTCTATCCTCTCTGAAAAACAAGACCATAAACATAAAGTAATAAAAGTGAAGATCTACCTTTATAATGTGGGTGGAAAAGAGACTGTGGAGCACAGCAATATGTTAATTTTAAAAGTGCAGCTAACAAGCAAACCATGCTGACTGGTGAGGAAGTGGGCTTGTGAGCTCACCACTTTATGACTCTGACAGATTTGAATACAGTACTATTATTAACTCCACATTTATTGCCATATGTGCCTATTCTATTGTTCTTACTCAGAATGACTCTTATAAAAGAATAGTGGCAATAACAAAAACTATAGAAACAACAGTTCAGCAGCAAGCAAGATTCACTAAAGCAACCGACCGGATAGAGTAAAATATAATAAATGATTGAGGATAGAATTTTCTGGGTTGAGATTGCAATAACTGAACTAAAAGACAAGTAGCACTTGAGGAAAAAATCAGACATCAATACATTAATATTAGACATACGACACCATATTAATAAGGTACAATGTATCTTTGGCAAACAGCAGACAGCAATAAAGAACCTTGACATAGATAAAAGTGGCAACATACAATAGCATTCAGAAACCAGACAAATTTGGTACACAGCCTATTCTGGCAGCATGAGACAAAAGGCAGGAAACGACCATGGATGGGATATTAGTCTGATGCAGGATCCTATCATTCACATTCCACTTCTGGCTAGTTACATTTGCCAATTAACTTAATATGCACATCGTTAATACACACATAGTCAGAGAGACACGGGGAGAACATGTAAACTCCGCACAGATGGTAAAAGGGCTCATGACTCAAACCCAGGATGGTGGATTTGTGAGATGACAGTGCTAACCACTCCAACACCATGGTAATGGTGGATAAAAAAAAAAAAAGATACACATACAGGTGACAGCAAACTACGGTCTTCTTCCTTTTTTTTGGAATGGCTAATTTTGTATTTTCGAACTTGATAACTTCACTTATATAATAATTTTTCTGTATTACCACGCACATTTCCATTTGCACTCACTGTGAGGCACTCAGTAGTCACTAATAGATAACTTAGTATGAGGGATGATAACAGGTAAAAATCTAAATAAAAAGCTCTTTACAGCTGCAACTCCATGCAAGTAAATTAAAAATAAATCCTCTCAGAGTATGGTTTCATACAAACAAAAATAAATATGTAAATCCTCATAAGGCTTCAGTATTTCTTTCCACAAATGAAAAGTTATCCTTGAATAATCACAGGTAATTTTACTAGTGTTCCCTCTACAACACTACAGCTGAGCATATTTGATGAAATATTTAATGTAGATGTACATTGCCAAATGCATCCAATTAAGGGCAGAGTGGTGGCATAATAGTGAGGTTTGCTACCTTTTAGGTCCAAGAACCTGAGTTCAAAAAGCAGCAAAGTTATGTGGTACTTAGCACATTTGTCTTGAGCACACTGGGTGTTCTTGCGGTATTGTCGATTTCTTTCACATCCTAAAGATGTGCACATTAACTTAACTGAGGACTCTACATGAGTGAGGCACAAGTGACTGTCCAGGCAACCTCGTATTGGAAATAAGAGAATTCAGAAAAATAAATGAACTAAAGTGTTGTCTGTATGAATGCAAACTGCAAATGGACTGAAATGCAGACTAGTACTGGTTCATGTGTTGCCTCAAATGCAGCACCAGCAATAATCTTTGGCTCTCCAAGACCGAAAACCAAAGTCAGCACATTCAGTAAATGGATAGATATCTGGTAATTGACATTGTGGTAGACCTCTTCCAATCCTGAATAAACACCAATGAGGAGAAAGGTTAAAAACCTGTGTCTTTATTAACAAAATAAGAGATTCAAGGAAGGTGACAGACACAAAAAAGAATTAAAATAAGAACAAGAAGTAAAACTTTAACACAGGAAACCATGTGTAGCATAATAGGACTATGTGGTGCTGCCAGTTGAACTCCGGAAAATTGGTTAAATTATTGTCTGCTATTTCCCTGTTGCTGGCCTGTTAAAAATTTCAAGGACACCTAAAACTAGCAGGGCAGAGAGATCCTTCAGCTTTGGAAGAATATACCTAAACAATTACGGAAGCCCCATCAGTCCCAGTATTTAAATCATGATTAAATAGTCATTATTTTTAAATAGAAAACACCTGCTAGAGCTGTTACTGAGGTTATTTATTTATTTTATATTTCTACTTTGCAGCTGAGGTGTTGCCACAAATTGTGGACCTAGGCCTGTTTTCAGATGTCTAGAAATCAGCTGAGCTTTTCGTTGTTTGTCTGTAAAGTGGGGCTGTACAGATGCACGGCTGTAATATATATAATATGTATGTACTGTAGATTTATGTATATAAATGGCATGTTGATCCTATGTTTATGATCTAATATTATGTTATAATATGCGTTGATGTTGCATGTCTTTTAAAAATATTGTATTTATATCATAGAAGTGAACTCAAATCTTATTTCCACGTGTCTGGAATAATGAGTTTTGGGCACTCTCTATGGACATATGTAGTGCTGCTCCCAGCGGTATTTCTTTATTCCTCCATACCCACTGTTACCAAAAAAATTCACTTCCCACCTGGAACCCCCTCACAGACACCAATGTGATGCCACAGGGTTAGAGCTTCACCTTTTTACTTTGCAGCTCTCATAGAGAACAGAAAAACCAGTGAATAGTGATTATGGATTAAATATTACATACGTTTACAAGTACATAGGAAACCTTGGTAATCTGCTACTAGATGTGAACTATGCCTATCCAAATATGACCCAGACTTTCCAGCACCCTGCTCTAAGTCATTAGTACAGACTGTCAAGATTTCACTTAATTTTAGTCTTTTTACTAATGCAAAGACTGCATTACCTCCTGGAGTCTGCACCATTTCATAAATGACCTGTTAAGAATGATAAGGAATGAATGAAGTTACAACTATTCCCCACATAATAAAGACTAATTTTAAGCTATAATCAAGATTTTTCATTCAAGATTACATTTGCAGACACGTCTTTTTGTTACACTCATTTAATTTAGGCTAGAACTATTTATTCTTACTTCTACAAGTACCTTCATCAAATTACTATTCCCAGCCCCAGTAGGGAAGAGTCACAATATCCAATTATATGCCACTTTACAGTACTTTGGTTCTGTGCTTTTTCAGGTAATGCACATGGAAAAAAACACACTGAATGTCAAAGGGTCTCCTGAATGGACTTAGTAGGCTTGAATGAAATTCGCCATTATCAATGATTTTTGACAGTTCCACTGTAATATACGGCATGAAGCCAAACAAAGTCATTCTAATTTCAATTTTTACTCATTTTCAGATATTTAATGTATACACCACTGGACAGGCAAATGTAATATATAACCCAGGCACAAAGGATTGAATTATTGCACATAAAACAGTATGGGGTGGGTCAAAAATACCATTTTAAGGTTAAGAAATGTCCCTTAGCGCTTTACTAATTAGAAATATGACCAAGAAAAATCTGCTGAAGCTGTCAACGCAAAAAAGCTTTAGCATATTCCTGTTTCTGGTGCTGCTGAGAGAAGCTAAGCAATTTTACAATATATGTATCATGTGCTTATTCATAGTAGAAAAAAGTTCAAGGATAGTCTTTTGGGACACATTTGATAGAGATGGGAGAAATGCTTATGGGGACAGGCACAACCTTGTGATGGCTTTTATTTGAATTTATTAGTAAAGTGTACTGTGAACACATTGCATTTTGAAACTGCACTACCATTTATGAATCTCTCCATCAACTATGTGCTAAATATAAACATTTAACTCTATCAGTTGTCTTTCTAGCTTTAGGTGATGAAAAACAATACAACATGGCCTGTAACTCTTTGTTAATGGTGTCATTTCTGCCACCACAAATGTGTTTTCTATTGTCCACTGATACTTTTCCTTAACAAATTTAACCCATTAAATTTAAAAGGGAAAATGTGTAAAATTTACATGTTTACCCAACCAACGTCTATGGTCAATAAAATATTAATCTTTAAAACATACTAAAATGTATTATACTATGTTTTATATTTGGTATAATGTTGCACATCACTTAAGGGCTGTTACTTCAAATAGCAGTATATGATAAAAGAAGGAAAAGCCATCTCACTTTTATACCCAGTAGGCTAGTAAGTGCAAATGTAAAGTCAAATAAAACAACGAGCTGACGATTCTTTTCTTCAGACATAACAGATCTTTTATTGAACCACATGCAGGAGAGGATGATCCATAAATAAAGGTACTCAGTACCACCAACTAGGGTTTTTAGTTCCACGCTCTATGGAGGAATAAATGATATATATCTATTACAACTAAAGAAACATGTGTCAATCATGCATTTGTAGAAAGCACTTCACTTCATACAGTTTCGTATACAGCTGTCTGCACACAAAGGACTACACACAAATGCCATCAAGGTAAGATATTACACCACTGACCAATATATCTGAACTTTTTATGAGGGAACACAATGCATCATTTTAATTAGGACAGATACAACTGCTAATATGAGTGGATACAAATCTCATAAACCTCACTGGGGACATGTACTCTTACCTAAGTGATAGCGTACTGTACATTTTATGGGACAAAATGAAGGAGGACGGACGCTTACTGGTTTTAGAATACTATGTAAACTTAAGTGTATAACCCATCCACATATTAGTGTAAGGATTTCTCCAAGATAAGCTCCACAGTTTGGAAAAATATCACACTGACTGATACATTCGAACTATACTGATATTGTTTGAACATTTTTAAGCACATAACATACTAGACTTGTTCCTAAATCTTCTGTACTGTTGTTTTTGCTATAGAATTGCACAAATTCATCTCCAGCAGTAGGAGATGGTGTAGTCATGGCATTATTCTTATAACACCGTTCCCAATTTAAATTACTGTCTGCAATGAACCATGTGATGCCACATGGTTAGACCAACACCTTTTCAGTTTGCAGCCCTCATGGGGAACAGAAAAAACAGTGAATAGTGAAAATGCTTACCTGTCTGTAAGCATAATGAAAGCAGTTTAAGACAAATATAATTACACCTCAAAACAGCAATATTTGGCATATTTTAAGCCATAATAGTTAATCGGGTGTACTTGTTGTTTTGTCAGGTGAGGTTACAGTGTATAATCAATGAAACCAAACTTGGATCAATATTTTGAGAAAACATAAGTCAATAACCGCTGTAAACTCTGAAAGGAGCACAGCAACACATTGAAAATACAGTCAAGAGCAGATCTATGAGTTTACTACGCATGTCAAATCACCACAGCACTAGTGTTTTACCTCATGAATGCTTCTTCTTACGCAATATTGCCTTATACGCCATGACCAGGAAATGCAAACTGCAGACAACTAACAGGCAGTGCACTTTAAAACTTTCTCTTCACTGACAAAGCACGTCAAGATCGGGTTCCTACTTATTTTAAACATCTTATTAAAGATCAGACACTGACCCAGTCACTGCGCTCTTCTTGTTACCCATTCAGTCCTCTGGTCTTCCATGGAAAGTCAGACTTTTAGCTACCCAGCTCCTCAGTTCTTGAATGCCCTCCCTCATAATACAGGCTGGGTCAAAATTATGTTAACATTTGAATGGCGAAAACAATTAATTCACAAAACATACTTCATATGTGCAAGATGATTTACAGGAATGTCTCAACCTGTTCGTCATCATGTTCAACACATGTACCATATGTGGCACATAAAGCGTGCACAAAAATAGTATGTAAGTATATACATAGAAGCACCATTAGTGTTAGCATAATTTTGACCCGCCCTGTACTTGGTGCCTAGATTGCTTCTTTAGATTAAAAACATCTTAAAACTCTCCCTTGAATTACATTATAATATAACATTGAATTATATTATAATTTTGACTCACCCTGTATTTGGTGCCTAGATTGCTTCTTTAGATTAAAAACTTCTGAAAACTCTACCTTGAATTATATCCTTCTAAACTGCTCTTATCATTTGTTGTTTTATTGTATTTTATTTTTCAAAAGACATGTTTTCCATCCATCCATTTTCCAACCCGCTGAATCCGAACACAGGGTCACGGGGATCTGCTGGAGCCAATCCCAGCCAACACAGGGCACAAGGCAGGAACCAATCCTGGGCAGGGTGCCAACCCACCGCAGGACACACACAAACACACCAAGCACACACTAGGGCCAATTTAGAATCGCCAATCCCCCTAACCTGCATGTCTTTGGACTGTGGGAGGAAACCGGAGCGCCCGGAGGAAACCCACGCAGACATGGGGAGAACATGCAAACTCCACGCAGGGAGGACCCGGGAAGCGAACCTAACTGCGGGTCTCCTAACTGCGAGGCAGCAGCGCTACCACTGCGCCACCGTGCTGCCCGTCTAGAAAGCTGCATTACACAAAATGTATTATTATTATTATTAAGACTAGGGGTGAAGGCAATCAAGAGTTGATGCGTTGTAAATCTTAGTGTCAGAAAATCAAAACATGAAGTCAGCCTTAATGGCATGAAGGCAACAATTCAGTTTGCTGCCACTCCTCATACTGTATTTGTGGACACTGGTATTGCCATCCCTTGTTATCGGAGTCTCCAATTATAACAAACAAGGCTGAATAAAGGGCAGGGGAGGTTGTGCTTACTAATTGTAAAAAGGTGTTCTAGTTTCTCTTTTTTTCAGTACTCCTTTTCATTGGGATTAATTAATTGTTTACATTTATATAGCACTTTTCTCACTAATCAAAGCACTTTACATAGAGAGTGGGTGATCCACTTCAACCACCATGACGAAGTGACAGCAGCCATTTTTTTTTTTGCACCAGTATGTTCACCACACATTAACTGTTAGGTGGTTAAGGAGTGAAGAGAGATAGCCAATTAGAGACTGGGGATGATTAGGGGGCCAGAATGACTAGGCCGTTGAGGGCAATTTAGACTAGACATCAGGATGCACCCTGCTCCTTATGAAGGATGACCAGGGATCTTTAATGACCACAGAGAGACAGGATCTCATGATGTCACTATTTTTACAGCACGGTGTCAATACACTGGTGTATTGGGATACACACAGACCACAGGGTACGTAGCCTCTCCATCATCTCTTCCAGCAGCAACCCAAGCCTTTCCTAGATAATTTCCCAGCCACTAACATGCTTAGCTTCAGGTGGACTACCTGTATCCTCTCCTGAAAGAACACGGTGTAGGGTGACCAGATAGTCATAGTTCAAAAATGGGACACAACTTATTAATCCAGAGAGTGTGCTGGATGCAAATAAACTGACGGGAAGATTGAGATTCCCCAATGGATTATCGTGTGACTTGTATAAATGCACATAAAATGAAAGTAGTAATCCCCCATGCAGTATCGTGTACCTTGTAAAAGTACACATGAAATCAAAGTCCTCTGGGTTGGTGTCCCCATGGAGGAACTTGCGCCTTGTAAAAATGCACATAAAATCAAAGTCCCTTGTTGGAGGTGTTTCAACTGCCAAAAAACAGAACATTTTATTCAATTCTGGGGTGTGATGCATAGAAATGAGGTGACTGGTCACCTTAACATAGAACTAAACACTTTTTTTTTTTTTTTAAGTACTGCTTTAAGATTTTCTGTGTTTCATTTATTAACAAGATGAGTGTTGCCAGTTCTGAAGACTGCTACTGTCAACTGTAATCAGTGCTTTAACATGACATTAAAGCAATTCACTGTGGCTACTTAAAGAATTACTTTCTTTTACTGTGCTGTGAACACCCTATTAGAGTCCTGTGTGCAGTGATAGTTTTGAAAGCACACTGGAATCTGATTTTCACGAGTTTCTGAATTTTTCACTAAGTCCCATCAGCGAGATTGCCAAAGATACGCACATGCCCATTGTAGACAAAGGTCTAAAGTCATATGCGTTTTCGTGGTATACTTTTATAAACGATACGGAAACTTCAGTGTGGATGGAAATCGTTTTCATTTTAAAAGCTCATCAGTTTTTTAAATGAAAAGTTGGTAGTGTAGATGTAGCCTTAAAAAGTATCTGGATGAGAAACTGGGACAATTCAGCTATTAGTTAACTAAGGAATTTGACGGTCAGGATGTTTTTTCTTGCCTGGTGTGTGGGTGTGTTTGTGTGTGTCCTGCAGTGGGTTGGCACCCTGCCCAGGATTGGTTCCTGCCTTGTGCCCTGTGTTGGCTGGGATTGGCTCCAGCAGACCCCCGTGACCCTGTGTTTGGATTCAGCGGGTTGGAAAATGGATGGATGGATGTAAAGCTATGTTCTCATGTTTCTCATTGGATAGATTTGTAAAACAGTTTAAAGCACATTTATGGTAAAATAACAATTACTTATTTTTTCATCTCTTGCTGCAGTGTCCTCTGGCCATCTCACTCATTCCTTTAAAATCTCATGTAAGCTAAGCTGATGTGTGCCTCTTGCCTCTCCTTACACAAACTGTCCCACTTTATCCAAGCATTTTAATCCATGGGCAAGAATGGGCACTTGAACCTAGGAAGTAAAGGTATGTTGAAGAATGATGATGATGAATACAACATGATAGGATACGAAGATCTAAAAACATACTATAAGTTTAATATGCAGTATTTTTGGTAAAATGAGTAGTGTGAATCTAATTGGGGGCTTTTGGAAAATAGTAACTCAAACAGTACATCAAAAGTCAATTTAAAAGAAAGCTAATAAAGTTGGGAAATATTTCTTTAAATCATCACCCTGACTATAACAACAGGAAGTCTCCGTGTGTATACTCTGGAAAGGTGGCTATGAAGAGCTGCAGGACCCGTGCCTTTGTGTCTAACTGCAGAAATACCAAGTCCACATTTTCTGAAGTGATTTCCCATAAATATATTTCTGCTATTTTCCCTTTGTAATTAATAGTGTGCCCAGCCTAGTGCTCCAGGATTGGCTCAGACCCCACCCCAATCCTAAAATGGATTAACCTGGTATTAGATCAGAATGCCATAACTGAATTTACTTTATTATAAAGAAAATTAAAATGGAAATTTATTTCCAATCACTCGATTCTTTCAAATAAGCCCAATTGCTTTTTATTGTCACAATCACAAAATCTTTTTTAGTTACAATTATTTTAGTGCCCAGTACATCTTTGTTCAGCATACCTTGCATTGGTAAGAAAGTTTTGATTTGATTTACTTTGCTAATACCCGAGGGGATATTTTCTTTTTGCATGACCTTTGGTGGTCACAATGCAGAGTCAGCCATTGTTTAGTGCTCTTGGAGCAATTTTAAGGTAAAGGGGCTTTGCTAAAGGACCCAATGGAGTAGGATTCCTTCTGTCGGTAACAGGATTTGAGCTGGGATCCTTCCAGAAATCAGCACAGATTCTTGGCCACAGAGCCACCACTGATTATCAGATTTTATTTGCATTCATTCATTTTATTTACTGCATATTATAATGGATTGTGCTTTATATTAAATAGAATCAAACAATGTCTTTTAATACATTTTAATTTATCATTGCACAGTGACAAGATGTTGGCCAGACATGCAAGTACAGATTTCAGTGTCCTCCATACATGTGACAGATAGTACTACCACTTTTTATAAGCAGGAGCAACAGACAGACACAAGTTTAACATTAGAGGTGTGCCATGAATTGAAAACATACCTTTTGAAGTCACTGTGTACTGTCAAACATTTTTCAATAAAATTATTTAGTAATGTATTATGTTTCATTATAATATCCTAAAAGTTTCTAAATGGAAAGAAAGAACTTATAAACTAAGTAATTCTGTTAAATGTTTTACATAAGAGCTTGAATTGATGCCAAATGTGCCATTACTCAGTTTTCTGATGTGTTGTCAGCCATTGCAGCAACACATCAATACTATTTGTTACAGCTATAAAAAAGCAGTTTCCGGATATAATGACCAAAGGAGGAAAAAAGAACTGTCACTCTGTTAAGCATATTGTGATTTGTGACAATGAAGACAGAGATTACTTACAATTAAAAAATGAATTATTTCACATTTCAAAATGGGATGCTTGTCTTTATGTATTAAATCGTGTTGCTAGTAGCAATGCCGTTTTTCTAACTTTGTCTTATTACTTTTCTGCTGTTTTCACACATCAGTATGCTTTGCAAATGTTAAGGCTGAAACAAATTCTATGAAAAATAAACAGATTTAAAAAAAGGAAAACTTATGAATATTTGCAAACACAAAAGAATTATTAACAGAGAATAGATGTTTGATATTCTTTGCAGGCTCATACTACTCCATCATTGAAAAATGTTATGACCAGGAATGCAAGGCTGTTAATTTTGAAGCAGAGCACTTCTCTAAATCCTTACTTTATCACTAACAGTTATGGTGTCATTCACACTTATTCAGCAGAGACAGCATCAGTCCAAAGAATCAGCACAGCCGGACCACAGTGCTGGACAGAAGGCCATCTGGAGTGTTTCACATGACACTACTTCAGTTTTTGATATTTTACTGTACTCATTTTTTTTTTCCAATTGTGTAATATTAGATGCTTATATTGAGAATCTGCCATCAATGGGACTGGTACTCATGGACTTTTCAGTGACCCTTGCACCCCCAGAAAAATGGTTTTCACGCAACACACCTTCCTTGTTTTTTCTCTCATCCATTACTTCTTGACATTAAACACAATTAAAATATCTGCAAAACACTAACAGCAAATATCTGTCCCTTTTCTTTTGTAGTTTTATGTTATCTGTGCACAGCAGATTGGCTCTGTGCAATGCTGGCTCACAGCTCCTAGAATAGGAGTTTTATTCCCAAGCCAGTCACTACTGCCCCCCATATCTGTGTATGGGATATTCTAATGATGGGCATACTTGACTAATTATATACTCTAAACTGATACCGTATGATTGAGCTTTGGAGCGGTACTGGACCAATGATTTGCTTTTTTATTGTGTCTGATGGATCCAGTGAAGCCTTTGGATCCCTGCAATGGAAAATGCAGGTTCAAAAAACAAATTGATAAAAGCAACATAAGTGTGGTTGTTTGAGGGTGAATGCACCCTTGATTGTTAGATTGATATTCCAACTCATGGCTAGTCTTTGGCTGGTGAGTACAGTGATCCCTCGCCATATCGTGCTTCGACTTTCACGGCTTCACTCCATCGCGGATTTTAAATATAAGCATATCTGAATATATATCACGGATTTTTAGCTGGTTCGCAGATTTCTGCTGACGATGGGTCTTTTAATTTATGGTACACGCTTCCTCAGTTGGTTTTCCCAGTTGATTTCATACAAGGGACACTATTGGCAGATGGCTGAGAAGCTACCCAATCAGAGCATGTATTACATATTAAATAAAACTTCTCAATGATATACGATATGCTTCCGCGCACTGCTTCGCATACTTGAAAGCCTGAACAGCACGTATTGATTTTTGATTGTTTGCTTTTCTCTCTCTCTCACTCTCTGACATTCTCTGCTCCTGACGGAGGGGGTGTGAGCAGAGGGGCTGTTTGCTTAGAAGATACGGACGCTCCTCTAAAAAATGCTGAAAGACTACCTTCACATTGCTCCCTTCCTTACAGCTGCTTTCTGCAGCGGTGCCTCACATACTTCAAAGCCCAAACAGCCCTATTGATTTTTGATTGTTTGCTTTTCGCTCTCTGTCTCTCTCTCTCTGACATTCTCTGCTCCTGACGCGCACTCCTTTGAAGAGGAAGATATGTTTACATTCTTTTAATTGTGGGATGGAACTGTCATCTCTGTCTTGTCATGGAGCACAGTTTAAACTTTTGACTAAAGTGAGTTATTTAATGTCTAGAGGGCTCTAATAATGCTAAACAAAACGTATTTAGAAGGTCGTAAACAGGTTTTCTATGCTCTAACTGCGAAAATATTCGATTTATAAATAAAGAATCCTACTTCACGGAAATTAATTTATCGCGGTAGAGTCTGGAACGGATTAACCGTGATAAACGAGGGTTTACTGTACTGCTGCAAAAAATAGACTCAGGAGCATTATAAAGGTTACTTATTGAAAGAGATGGATACAAAATATTTTCATTAAGACTTCAGTTACAGGATTTTGTACCAATTTTGCCACTACGATTGCTTACTATAAAACTGACTACTGTACATCAAAGTGGCTTTATTATGCTCATCTAATTTAAACTAATACAAAAGGACATTCATTACTCATTCATTTTTAGAACCTGTTTGTTGTTTCACAGTATGGTAGGGGGAGACAAGAATAGGTAGATGAACAGAGACTTTAGGGGTGAATCAACAGGAGATTTACTAAAGCAAGCAAAAGAGTTTTAATCAGAAAGTCTAACAGCACTGACATCAAAATTCATGGAGAGAAGAATAAACAAAGAAGAGGTCCTAATGTAAGTAAATATTATCTCCTTAACTAATTCCTTAAAAATGTGCTGTTCATTTTGTTCAACTATAAAAAAAAACCTAGAAGTTCAAGAGACCTATGCCACTAACATAAATACCATGCATCTCAAGGTTACACAATGTCATGTCACAAGATGTTAATGACACAAGAAAGCCTCAGCCATCCAAATAAACTGCACAAAATGGTGAAGCCCATATAAATAATTCTAAACAAAAGGATGTTAACAAACTAATATTAATAGCCCTAACTATGGTGTCATTATTTGCTTTTTAAAAATAAATCCCAAGCTAGGACATTCTTCTAACGGCGCAACCATCTTAAATAGTTGGTACAATGATGTCAGTATATCACATCCACATGAGCAGCAAAAGGCATAGTTGACATAAAACAACATGGATGCAGCCATGAAAACAGAGCTGTAAAATGGTATATTTTCCTACAAAACTGAAGAAAAAAAAGTAAAACTGAAATGACATAATGAGAATGACAATTAACTCAATAACGAAAATCCAAAAAAAGCATGTTTAAGGTTGTGAAAAACTGAATCTATAAAAAACACTGAAAAATTGTGAAATGAGCTTCCGATAGCCTTTTGTCAGTGTACTGATGTTCAAACACTGCTTGAAAGAATATCCCTTCAAAAAGAATCTTGGAACGATGAAACATTTTTGCCCTTGTCTTGTTGAAGGTGCTCTTCCAGATACTGCTAAGTCAATTACCATCAGGCTGATTTTTTTTATCATTGCTACGGTGCATCCTCAGAGCAACAGACATTAGAATAATGGGGAAAACATGTATGAAGAAAAAAAAAAGGCTTTAAAGAAATCATCCTTCTATATAAAAGCAGTCGGGATTGTCCTTGCGTCCCGTGAGTGCTACGCAGGCGCGGAGTTTCACACACGCCCCGTCCCTTTTGCAATGCACGATGGGATTTGTAGTTTCGTTTTTCCAGGTAAAAGAGGATTTTCTACTCCAGACTGTGCTGCAACAATTCCACAAGTTCCATCATTAGAAAGTGTTGGTGAAACCACAAACAAAAGTAAAAGGTGCAAATCAGTGTGTAAGGGTGGTGCACTCTCCAATCAGAAAAGACAGCAATGCATGGGAAAACAGAAGCATGGGATTTTCTGATTGGTAGATCAATGTGTCAGACCCCTGACCTAACTGATGATCTCCTTACCGACTGCATTAGAATTACCGTCTCTAACTACACTCTAGACTGCAAAGCTGTGGCAGTCATAGGCGTCTCATTTAGTTTTATTAATGTGATTGTCAACACTTTGCTGCTCCTCAATAAAGTGAGTGGGAATAAGTTAAATGCACACCTATTTAGGATATCCAGTGTCCACCAAATATGACAGGAAATCTTTGCTTTATTTAGGTTTAAATAGGTGATCTTATGGCTAAGAAGGTTAGTGACCTTTGTAAGAAGGGAAACATTCCTTGCAATTCACAAACCCTGTATTGAAGTTTATAAATTTAAGTTTCAACTCACGCCTGAAAGCATTCCAGTTATTCACTTAATTCAACTTTAAACTTGGCATGTACAGTAATATTGCTAAGAACTGTTTTAACAGTATAATCAAACATTCCTAAACACTTTTACTGTACTGCCTGAGCTAAAGAACCAAATTATTTTGTGAGTGTAAGTTAACATTCTATGTTAACAAGAAAAAATAAGCAAAGTTCAAGTATTTTTGTGAACAATTCCACTTCATGCATCCAGACAATTACTTGTAAATGGTGTATTATCTCAAGTCATCCCACTTGGCGAAAATTAGAGTGAAAGAAAAGACAAAGATTAACAAATGACGTTAACAAAAAGGCAGTTGAGTGCTATGTTCTTTTTAAAAGTTATACTTACATCTACAGTAGCTAGACCTGTATATATGTGGTCTTTAAAATTCTATAAATGTGTGAGCATAAGTGCATTGAAGTAGGTCAAGGTCATCAATGGTGAATGTTTAAAAACTTGTTTAGATAAATTCACCAGCTGAATATGGTGACACAGTCTGAATCATTCATGAGGTGCAGCAAAGAAGAATCTCATAAGATGAGGTTTTGTGTCTTTGAAAAATAAGTTTATGGTCCCTCATGTGCAAACTTGTCTGAAACCTTGCTTAGAAACTGCTTTTCTGGAATAAATTAGGCCTAGACAAGCTAGATGCACCAAAAAGAATATAACGGCAATAACTCCAGAAATTGACATTAATATGCCTGACACAGTTCACACTATAAAATAGAAAATACATTCTTTTCTTGTGCCTTAATGTAAGCAGCTTTTTGCGTACTTAGCTTCAATCTTCCATCATACTGCTGCTATGTTGTAAATGTGGATCAATATTCTATAGGCTGGTAGAGTGACCTTATGACTTTGGAGTTGGACTTTTAAAGCACAAGGATGGAGGTTCAAGATTTATCACCACCCAACTGTATGGCTTTCAGAAAGCGACTTAAAATGCGGATATATTAATGGCTGCACAAGTGTGCTGTGGGTTTTGCGCTATTACTATGTATAAAATTAGCTTTGCTTGCTCTTGCGGGCAGATGTTTAGAGTGTGTAACCATCTCACAGTGCTAAGGTGCCTAGTTTGAATCCACTTGGAGCTGCCATCTGTATAAATCTTGCATGATTTTCCTAGGATTTCCAGTATCTGCTCAAGGTCCAAAGTGTGCTATCAAGTTGGTAGACCTGTGAGAGTATACATAGCTCACATTAAATAAAAAAGGCTTTGCTCACTTACAGATTCTGAAAATCTGTGTAGTACTTTGACAGTGAAGTTATCAGATTCTTAGCTACTGGGTTGCTGTGTCACCACAGATTCCTGCAAAACATGCTAAAAATTGGAGTTCTCTGCAGGCCTGTTTGGTTCCATGGATGCTGCCAGGGGGAACTGCAGAAGCTGCAGAGCCCTACTTAATGGCTTTCACCACAAGTGGCCGTGATTTTAGACCTCACTAACAAGCCACCTGCCTTTGTTCCAGAAGCCAGAGTTGGGAGGAAGTGAGATCAATCTTGCCTGGAGGAGTGGAGGCGGAAGGAAAGAGGAAAAGAAAGAAATTGCTATGTGCTTTGTTTTTTTGGCTATACTACACTGACCAAGTGGGAAACTAAAGAAAAGAGTTTCCCACTTTAAATAAAAATGTGTGTTGTGCCTGGTGTCTGTCTGTGTCAGGTTTGGGTGGCTGGTGCAGCCCCTACAGGCCACAATATATATATTATGCAAACTTTTTTATAAGCAGTAGTCTGAGAGTTGCAGTATAACAAGGTATAACACTCATATTTCATGGTAATAAATGCCTTGTCTCTCTCTTTCTATAATGTCAGAGCTTCTCCTCTGGCCCACCATGCTGTCTTTCTGCTCATTTACTAATGTGACACCTCCTTTCCTCTCTAGTGGGAAATTCTGAGAAGATGCTTTTGAATTTTAATATGTCTAAGAATCAGTTTTAATTGTAGATTAGTTTCTTTTTGTGGTTTATTTGCTGCTTAAAGGAGTCTAAATCTGTTTCTGCTTCTTAAAAAGAGCTGTTTATAATATGCATTTGTCGCCCAAAATGTGACAATATATATAATTTATACAGAAAACAGTCATATACATCAAAAGTCCTAAAACAGAAAAGATTGAAGAGTACTGAGAATCTGGATGTTCTCGTCAAAATTGTCTAAGGAAGCAAAGTATAAAATTGTCTCCATGAAGGCTTGGCACACACTAGGCTAGTGCTTATCAAGAGTCCAACATCAGAAAAACAATGTGCTAAAATGGGATTAGAGAGTAGCAGGGAACATTTTATAGTAATTTGGAGACTCATGTCAAGTTATCCACAATATACTTGGATAATTTTGAATAACCTTACAAGAGATGACAGAAAAGTGGAACATTTAAGTCAAATCAACTCAAACTTTATTTGTAAAGCACATTTAAAACAGCCTAAACTGAATCAAAGTGCTGCACAAGATAAGCTAAAAGAAACAATTAAAATACAGTACTGTATATACAGTGATCCCCCGTCTATCGCAGAGGTTACGTTCCAGACCCATCAGCAACAGGTGAAAATCCGCAATATAAAAAGACCATATAAATAAACATTTTTTATTGTTTAAGCCTTAAAATACCCCTCCCACACGCTTTAAACCAGGGCTGTGGAGTCGGAGTCAATTTTGGGTACCTGGAGTCGGAGTCGGCAAAAAGTTAACCGACTCCGACTCCTACTAAATTTAAATGGGAATTAAAAAAGTAAGTTGAAATGTCCCAATTCACAAACAGTCATAATGAACTACTTCTCTGCTGTAAGAATAAAGCCCAATGCATGCAGTGCATAATGTTACCACAAAACGAACATGTCAAGTAACCATGAAGCATGCTTTTCATTGACTGTATGCGTCACTATATGGGATGTAATGCACAGGTAAGGTGCGGCACCGCTTTCCATTGTGTCATGTTCCACTGTTACAGGGATAATATGTTGAGCACAATTGAGAAGATGAACAAAGATGAAGAAAGTGGCGCAGAGTTATTAGAGTTAGAGGAAGACTGCTCTGAAAGTATTGGAAAAAATGAAGAGAATACTGACATTGTGGATAACATTGTTGAAGAAGCATTGAAGCTTGCTACTATTCACCATATGAGATGTGCTGTTCATACTCTGCAGCTTGCTATAAGGGATGGACTAAAAGATCGCCCCATGCAGCTGCATTGATTGGGAAATTAAGGCAAGTAGCTATTTCAGCCAGGGCACCAAAAACGGATGCAATTTTGAAGAGACGTGCAGGAAAAGAGCCATTTTGGATCAGACAACACACTGGGGAAGCACTTATTTGATGGTGAAGTGTTTGCTTGAACTTAAAGACTTCCTAGAAGAATTGGATAATGAGAATGTTGCTTTAACTGAAAGCCAGTGGGCACAAATAAAAGAGCTGGAAAACCTTCTTTCGCACCCCTTTACCGTCACCAAGAGGTTGCAATGTGACGATCTAACCCCCGGTAAATTCTTCTTGGAATGGAAGAGCCTGATGTATCGCCTGAACAAAAGTGGAGGGTTAATAGCTGATGGCATTGCATCTTCAATGATGAAAAGAGAGAGTCTTTTGCTGGACAATGAAATCTTGTTAGCAGCTATTTATGTCGACCCAATGAGCCGAATTTTGTTGAACAGTGACCAGACTGCTCCACAGGAGGAAGTTCAAAGCACTAGTGGTAACTCAGGATCATCCTCTTCAAATGAAGAGTTAAGACTTTGATTCCTTCTTGGACAAAATGGAAGGAAAAGGAAAGCGACGTCGCATAAGCAATAAAGAACCAGTCAATGTCCAAATAAAGAAATTCCGGCGGGAGTTTTTTAAAGAACTAAAGGAAGTTGAAAAGTATGATCGCTCATCAAAACTTAGTGTTGAAGAAGCCATCCTTGTGTATCCAGAGATCATTGGTGATGTGGCTAGAACGGCAATGCCACCCACCCAAGTCAGTGTTGAAAGATTATTTTCAGCTCTGAAAATAATCAAATCAGATTTAAGAGCCTCTATGAAAGAGGATCTGGCTGAAGCAATTCTGTTTCTTAGAACTCTAAACTGATTTTAGATTGCATTTAAAGGGAACCCGAGGTCAGAGGAATATGGAGGCTGCCATATTTATTTCCTTTCCTTTAACTATAACTGTATTCCAAGTTTAATATAGGTTTTCCAGATATTGTTTTTAGTTCATATAGTTAAGCTTTTTTTTTTGTTTTAAAAGTTAAAACTACCAAAGAATGTGGTTTGTATTTTTGAACCAATACATTTCCTGTTCCTGATTTGTATGCCTGCTATTACTATCCAGACACTTGTTCAAAAAAATGAATAAATAAACAAAACCTTGTTTTCATTGTGTTTGTCTTTAATCTGGCATTATAGTAGAGTGTTGGCTTCCTAGCCAGTAGTTCTGTGGTGAAATGACATGTATGTTGCCTTCCTTTCCTTCAATGGATGTAGAAAATACATTAGCATAGTATATACATACAGAGGAGTCGGAGAGTCGGAGTCGGAAGATTTAGAAACTGAGGAGTCGGAGCATTTATCTACCGACTCCACAGCCCTGCTAAACACAAGTAAACTTTAATGGCAAGCAATGTCCGTGTAATGCTTTCCTTCCTGAAGCATATCCAGGAGTTTTACCTTCTCCTGAATGGTCAAGGTCTTCCTCTACTACCAGAAGGCTTAGAAGATGAAGAACGCTTGGGAGCCATTGTAGGGCTTAAAACAAAACAAAAGTTCCCAAAAAGTTTGCTCACAACAATCGGACGACAAGCAAGGCAAGCAATACGTAGAGAACTGAGATGTGTCAGGGACCCATGCTCACTGTTCTTGTGAAATTACACCACATTAGCAGCAGCCAATCAGAGCCCAAGAGAATGAAAATTGCGCTCTGACTGGTTGAGTCTCCTCTTTCAGCCAATAATGGGCCTTGTAAGAAATCATCTGGGTACTGTAACGTGAAACTCTGTCTACCGTAGTGCACAATGTACGTATATTTAATCATTTACTGTACTGTATTGCTTAAGTGTTCATTATTTTATATACATATTGATTTGTTACTGCATTTAGTCAATATTTACAGTTATTTTATAGTTATAAATTATAATACGTATTGGTTCTAACAAACTCTTGTCTAGCACGTGTAGTGACAAATGAAAAGTGTATGTACATTTCGTTATGAATTGCAACTCTGTCTACGTATTCCTGTACATAGCAGTATGTTTTATGATTTCAGAGTATATTGCTTAAATGTTACAAATACGTTAGATATTATAAATTATAATATTGTTCTAACAAACTTTTCTCTAGCACACGTAGTGACTGCTGAAAACCATATGCTTTGTTATGAATTGGCTACAAAGTACACTACAGGAAGGATGCACTTGCTGAATTTTTACTCCATTTTTATTTATATACAGTACAGGTATATATTTGTTATAATTACAGTAATACATTGTTGTTATTAATAGTAAAGCATAGAAAAATGTTTATTTCAACATAAAAAGTTGTCAGAAACCCATAAAAAATGGTCACTATAAAACCGCAGATTTCTGCGACACAAAATTAGATATGTTCCACAGAAAAATCTGTGATATAGCAGGGGTGCAATAGCTGACCCCCATATAGCAGGGGATCACTGTATAAACATAACAAAACCAAAGTCATGACATACCATATCTCTTCTCTATATTATAAAAAAAAAAAATCTTGGAAGGCTTGGATAGAGACAAAGCAGTGAGACAAAAGGACAGCTGCTGTACAGGCTTTTAAATGTATGAAGCACTGCGTGACATGCAGATCATGCGGCAGGGGCAGCAGCAATCCAGCAGCTGATCGAGCAAAGAGGAGGTTAATAAAAAAAAAAAAAAATGTATTTGTTTCCCAATGTATCACCATTTAAGAGTGGGTTTTCGGATGAGCGACTACATCTCCTTAGCGTATGTTCAGCCCCCCATTCACAACGTGGGCGGCTGAGACGCGAAGTGGCTGGCATGTAGCGTGCTCCTCTGGCATGGAGCAAGCAGGGGGCAAAGCCCTCTAGTATAAAAGATATATTCAAAATACCCATATACATACATACACTCTAAATCAGGAAAACAACATATACAAACCTAATATTTAACATCTTACGAGGTCAAAGACCAGTGAAAACAAATACGTTTTTAATGATGACTAAACGTTAAGAAAGACCTAACATAATAATGTGAGCTATTCCAAAAAGAGGGAGTAACCACTGCAGAAGCCTGATACCCCTTTGCTTCACGCTCAACCTTGGCACCACTAAGAGCATCTGCCTTTTAGACTGTAGAGCTTTCGTTGGTGTTTAAACGTGAAAAAGTTCTGAAAGGTAAGAGGGGGTCATTCCATTCAAACACTTAAAAGCAAGTAACAAAATTTTAATATCAATTGTGTAGCGGGCCGGAAACCAATAGAGCTAGGTCAGTATTAGTAAGATGTAGTCACACTTGTGAGAGACTGTCAATATGAGAAAAGCAGTGTTTTGGACTAGTTGCAGGCATGTAACGATGCTTGATCAATAAATACATGCAGAGAGTTGCAATAGTCAAAGTGCAATGTTATAAAAGCATGAATGGCCTTTTCAAAATCACTAATGGAAAGAAAGGGCTTTACCTTAGCTAAAAGTCTCAGCTAGGAAAAATTCTACATTTAACCTCAGAATTTACCTGTTTGTCAAATTGGAATGAGCTGTCAAAAATCACGCCTAAGTTCTTAACTGAGGGATTGTGATGTATGGCGAGTGATCCAAGAACCACATTAGGGACACTCAAATTACCAGGCTGTCCGAACATCACAATCTCATTTTTCTTTTATCATTAAGTTTAGGAAAGTTCAATGCAAACCAGGTTTTAATATCATTTAAACACACATGGAAAGATTGCATTGTCTCACCCTGCTGTGATTTCAGTGGCAGACAGATTTGAGTGTCATCAGCATAGCAAAGAAAACAGAACCCATACTTACTGACAATTGAGCCTAAAGGCAGTATGCATTTCCAAAAGAAAGGAGCAATCCCACAAGTAAGAGGGGTTATTGAAATTCAGCTTCTTGAATAGAAAAACTCCTATTGCTTAAACAGGATATAAACATTTTAAGGCCATTAGCTTGGACGTCTGCATACTGCAACTTAAGGTGGCATGATTTTGTATGAAACTTGTTTTAATTAAGTGACATATAAAACATATAAATATTAATATGATTCAGTTGAATATTTTACAACTTTAATTGTGAAAAGGTTGGCAAGATAATGAAACCCAAAAGAGTCTGAAAGTTTAGGTAGCTTAATTTACATTTATTTTATGACATGCTGGCACCACATCCATAATCTGAATGTTGCCATTGCCCTGCGTCCCAAATAAGATTTGTCATTTGTTTGCCAGTCTTATAAAAAGGCATGTGATTTACTAAAGTAGGAGAATTTGACATGCAAAGTGTACATTCAAGGTCAAAATTCATGATTAGAGCTTATGTGCACCAAAAATGAGCACAAATCCAACTAAAGGACACGTACAGACAGTGAATGTCCGTGAGAACCGACTGATGCTTCCATTTGGTATTCTTTGGCATACAGCCGGCTTGTATCGTTCTTGAAACAACAGACACTTATTTATTTTCATTTGTATTTGTCTGACGTTGCCTCAATCTGTCTGTGAGACATGCATTGTTTTAGACTGAAATTCGGCCATTACAATGTTTATATCCTGAAAAGGTATACAACAAATGCTTAAGAAGCTGGTCTTAAAAAAAGTGGGTTGCAGACCCAATGTTTATTATGATTTTTTCTAATTGATGGTTCCTGTAAAGAGCATCGTTATAAACTGCTCTTAATTAGCATGTGTAGCGATTAGACTGTCATGTTCTGGAAAAAGCAACAATCTGTCTTGCTGTCATACTTAATAGATTTTCACTAAACAGCCCAGAAGTACTCCTTATAGCGGTGACTGAATAATGATAAGGCTTTGCTGGGAAAATCATGCAGAAAGGCTATGTTTTTGCAAAATTAAATGTGAGATTTTGCACTTTCCTTTACAGAGACATGACACTTAGAAAGCAGATTAAAAATTCCCTAGACAAGTAGACGTGTTGTTTTATACAGGCACATGTAATACAGAAATCTGACAGAGATGAAAGGTCTCAAATATAACCGTCTATGAGGTAAAGCGGTTTCAGAAATTAAAACGTTTCCTGTAATCTTTAACATGGGAAAAGTTAATTTGAAACATTTTAAATTTACAGAAGATTATATTTTTATTGGGTAGGCACAATGGAGAAGAATGTATACTGTTAAAGAGTGTCAAGCACATATGAACAGGAGATACCTTCAAGGCCTCCGGACAGGTAAGCGGCACAATCCCAGAATGAGAGAGGACGCTCTTACTAACTTGACAGTTTTTCAGTTCAGAGAGAATTCAGCCAGAAGATGAGTGATGGTACTTCTTGGTTTCCATGACCAACTCCTGCCTTTTTCATGAACCTAGAGGCAGTCATTTTTCAGAATCCCAGCGGAAAACAGGAGTTGTCCTTTAGACAGACAACTCAGAAACTCTTTTCTCTTTTGCGCTTTAAAACACCCTTGCATACTATTTATTTTGACCCTATTTCCATCCTCACTCTGCATTAAATGGAGGCCAACTGGTTCCCCAAATCTTTTGCGGCTTCCTTGGCTCATACTTTCTTCATAGGAGCTTCTTACCAAAACATAATGTTTGTTAGAGATGTCTTATCAATTTACATGCTCTTGTCTAAGGAAGATGTTATTAAATACAGATCTTAATTTATTTTGAGGAGGTGCAGCTCACAATACAGACTAATGCCTAAACTGTATCATTTGCATCCTACTCCACACAGCGTGCCCCTTTTCCTGTCCCTTCTATAGGCACAAATAATGTTGCCATCCCTTCTGCACGTTGCAACTTTCTTAAAACGCTCCTAACACACAATGGCTCTCTCTTATGTTGCTTTCTTAAGCAGGTGTGTCAAAGTCCTTTGCTTTCTCCTGATCCTCACCCTTCATTGAGATTTTTGCTGTTCTTTCATCCCTCCTCTTTTTCCTCAAACAAGATAATGTCACTTTCAGCCAGTGATGCCAATAAAATAATGCTTGTGTCTCACCCAGGCTTTCTCTCCAAATCTCTACAATACGCCAACCATAATTTACTTTCTACTTTTCAATCACACAAAATTGCTTTCAGTCCTGCCTCACACATAGCAATTACTGAGACTGCAGTTCTGACCATTACTACTAGAACAATTCAGGCAGCCAATACTGCCTGGCTAGCAGCCATTCTCACCATTCTCGACACCAGTTCAACTTTGTTCAGTGCTTCAATGGACAGAGAGAACCAAATTCCTTTATAACTAGAGTGGAGAAAACTTGGCATCAATGGAAGTAATTGTAGTATTTTCACATATACAACATCTTGGAACTGGTTTAGCTTCATGAGTACAAGGGGAAATGCTGCTTTGATTCCATATAACGGACCTCGCTCATATCTCCTCAGCTGCTACAGTAGACCTATCCTTGTATCTTTTACTTAAGCTGTTTCAGCTTCATCCTGATGCCACACAAATTTTTTCTGTCATCATGGCACCAATGACTACTTTTCCATCCTTAAACAGTAGTTTAATTAGTGGTTCAAAAATTACCTCCATGTGAATGTTGGTCTCTGTGAAAGTGGGCTCTTAGCACCCAGAGTTGTCAGAACAGGCCCTGGTCTCCTATGACAGTCAATTTAACAACACTTTATTAAGTTATTATTATTATTTTTTATTAGACTAATACTCATGACGATAAAATATTATAAAAGTTCAGCTAAGGCCTGGGGGATATTGCAGCATTTTAATGATTTAAGCTGCCTGGTGGACAAAAAGATGTAGCAAAACTATGGAAAGGAAGCTTTTTAGATCAGTAAGTCATTCTTCAGTAGGTGTAGCCAATCAAAGACATTAATCTTCTTCTTTTCTTGTAAGAATAAAAATAAGCACTTTTTGCAGGCAGACAGATTAATTTAAGGACAAAAGCGCCTGACAAATCCTTGTTTAAGACAATGTGATAGGATAGCACTGAGTGAAACCTTTGAACAAAAGTGCTGAAGAATTCCAAGCTTATGAAAATAATGATCTTTATTAACCAAAATACACCTAAGGAAGGGATAATAAAAAACATAAGTAAATGCAAGCTTTTGCTACCCTCTTTCACCTATTTGTCCTAAAATAACAAAGGCCTTATGGTCTAGTTGATGCAGGAATACTAATTCTGGTTCAACAATTTCATTTACAGTTATAGCTATTTAAATTTGTTTTCTACATGAAGGCTGCTTGTGTACTTTATCATAGTTAAACAAGCAACAATTTAAAAAGAAAAAAATGCTTTTCATTAAGGAAGAATATAGTAGATTAGCCGTGTAGACAATTCAGAAAAATAGGTTGTGATGAGGCAACAGCTGAGGACATGAAGCTAGAAAAAAATAATCAATAAAATAATAAAGAAGTTGGAACAGAGAAATAAGCTTTTACCTACAGTAGGGCAAAGGTCGCCATCTATAATGTCAAAACTGTGACAGGATGCTTGCATTTCATAAAAATATATACTGTCTTACAAAATACTGCTTTTTAAACAGAGTGACATGGTCTACAGGTATTTCTTTTTGCTCCTTTTCTTTAATCAGCCCATGCAGCAAGATTAAATGCTATCACTTGCCAGAAATCTAATAAACTTGCTGTAATAGACCTGATTCGATTCCAAAGGGGCATAGATCTTTACATTTGTCCATCACAGTATCCATCATTACAATTTCTAAGCCATTTCGCAAAGCATTAGTGACTAAGAAAAGCTCACAACAGTGGTCGGCAAGTAAGCGTGCCTGCACATTATCCATTTTCTTCTTGTTCCACTTAGCAAGCTGACAAATAAGACCTATACTTTTCATTAGAACTGACTCTCAGCTCTATAAGAGTTTCTTCCAAACCCTTGAGGATAATTATATCCTTTATGTGTGTAACAGTTGTATGGGGGGAATGGGGGGTTTGGGGTATAATAGGGCAAACAAAAAAAAAAACACTTAAACAATTGTTTCTGTTGTCCATTAATATATTTTTGAATGACCAAAAATTGCATGAAATCTATTACAAAAAAATGAATAAGCACATACACGTTGCTGTATTTATGAAACTATCATCAGATGGCCAGTAGCAAACATCAAGGTGACAGTTAAATTATTTTTCAAACCTTCATATTAGAGAAACTTACAGTCCTAAAAAATGCATTATAAATAATGAAATACTGCGGTGGGCTTGTGCCCTGCCCGGGGTTTGTTTCCTGCCTTGCTCCCTATGTTGGCTGGGATTGGCTCCAGCAGACCCCCGTGACCCTGCAGTTAGGATGTAGCGGGTTGGATAATGGATGAATGGATAATGAAATAAATTCTTGCTAAGTCCAGGGTTGTTTCCACCTTGTGCACTGTGATACCTGAGAACCAAAATTTACATTATGCTGGTTTTGAAAATGTATGCACATATATTTGTATGTATGATGTTTATGTTTTGATTATTTTACTAGTCTGAAATATTCCAGCACAAACATTTGTGTGTTAATGTGCTGAAAAGTAAAAAAAAAAAAACACCTTGCCCTTGAGATCCTTTATTATTTTTTAAAGGCTAACATCCAGCTTCCCAGCATGCACTGTGCTGTTAAACACACCATCTTGGAATGATGCCTCATCTCCGAATAAAAGGACAAGGTTTCCATAGTTGTAATCACAATAGCAATGTCACTCACATCTTATCAACAGAAAGGTATTATATAAATGCTTTCTGGAATGTCATTCTTTTTATTTATTTTTTAAATTTTTTTTTGTGATTCGTATACAGCTTCAGGTCTTGAATGATTCAAAAGCAAAATACTTTTTATAAAAATACTGAAAAGGAATTTTCTTTTTAAACAAGAATGACAGAAGGTAATGGGACAATATTAATTAGATACCTTTATTGAGGCTACTTTCATTTGAAAAAGACATGTAAGGCAAACACTACAAATAATTAAGCATAGCATTTAGCATTGTGCACTTGGTCCAGGTTTGTGAAAGCACAGAATAATTAAACTGAAGGGGAAAAAACAGGAATTTGAAACCAACTGAACAAGCACACATCCCCATTTCCATATGAATCTTTTCCTCCAAGGCTGTACCATTTTAAATTGGATAACTGGCAGAGCAGTACATGCCATAAACTTGAACAACAGAGTAGCAAAAGGAAGCAAAAGAACACTCATTCTTTGCAATGGCTGTATCAGGAAAGAGTTCAGCACTATTTTAATGCAAATGATTAACTGATGCTGTCTTGACGTGTGATTCAATAAATCTACTGTCACTTCAGCCTGAAAACTTTATGACCAATTGCACCTACCAATTGTGGTAATGGTGGAGAGAACCTGACCCTTTACAAAAACCTGGCAGTGAACACAACATAAATGTAATTAAAGGGGGATAATGTGTGGGTATTAATGGATAGATGCTTCCCTCTTTGACATTCTGAGAAGCATGTCAGGATAACTTGAGCTGAGCCTCCAGGTTGTACAAAGTGAATAATGGAGGTGTCTCATGCAGGCCATGGTGGGGGAGATACAGTATCTTTGAAAAGACAGTACTGCCTAATGGTGTGATGTTTCCAAATATGCAGTGTGCAGCAATTTTTTTTCAATTTATTACTTTTAATTCAAAGAGGATGTCAATTCACTTAAAACAACTGATGTTAAGCTAATATCTATGTTGTAGGAAAGGCTGCTTTACTAACCAAGACATAGGTTTCACTTACTTTGATGGAGGCACAAGTCTCACTCTTCTACCACACTATGATTTACTGTAACAGAACAGATAATGACCAGATAAACGAAGCTTAAACAGCAAGGGTCTGGACTACGGAATGAGGACACTGCAATATATTAGATGAGAAAAATCTACAGACATTAGCTCAAGTTTCACATCTCTTGACAGCAGTCTGAGAGTCTGGCAATGCCACTGATGCAAGGTTCAGGCTAATCCAACAAAAAAAGTCATCCATCACTGACTGTTTTTTAAAGTAATTATAACTGGTAGTAGTAATGTAAGAAGACAAAGCTGGCACCAACAACAATTTACATGCATTCAGCCATCAGATGGGGCTTACTATGTAATGCAGAATAAAGGACTTTAACTACTAGATGGCTTAATTGTTCATGAATTGCATTTTGTCAAGTGCTTACTTCAGTTTGGGTCGATGACAGTGTAAAAAAAAATTGAAACTTTGATCTGTAATGAAGTGCAGCATATTTTTAAATATCAAAGAACAAGGAAGAAACGGACATCCTGTGCAGTAAAAAAAAAAAAGTGTGCTACGGAAAAGAATAAACGTTAAATCAACAGAAAAATAGTACAAATAAGTGCCAAAAGTAATTTCATCCATATCTTCTATTTTGGGAAAGTATGCAAAAATCTGCTGCTTTTATTTGATGTAATCAAAGTTCAAGTGACATCAGCTTAAGAGTTCTTGCTAGTAATGGGAAAACACCTGAAGCCAAACCGCTAGCCTTCTTCTAGTTCATATTGGATCCAGGTGTTGGCAGAAAAGCAAAATGTTAGATACAGGAATAAAAAAGTCTATTTTTTACTTAAAGTGGACAAATGATATTTACTTCAGGATTAATTGCTCTTTATGACTAGGTATTTCTAATCAAATATAAACAGTAAGGGACAAAACGAGTAAAAACCTGAACCGTGCAATAATAATCTGCTTGCAAATGCTTCATCATCACGATCACTGCCAAAGAGAGCAAAGCATACCCAAGAACATCTGTTATAGGCAGAGCGCATAAGGAAAAAGGCAAAATCTATAGTTAATGCCAAAGCCAACGTGCTCCATTTCACTGCCTATAATTACATATTTTATTATGATTACTGATGGAGCAACGGTGGAACATTTAGATGCCATTAAAAAAAAATACTAAAAATCCTTCTTAAAGATAGAGCTTTAAGTGTATTCTACATTGTTCTGCAGGATAATCCAGTTACACAGTGCTACACTCATTGTTTGTTTTTTTTTTGTTTTTTTTTACAGTATTGTATGCAGAAAAACTATCATATGTGTTGATGCTTGAAATAAAATCTATATGATTCCTTAATATTTTATATTTGAATTAGAGGACAGTTTATCACTGTCAGTTATTGTAAATTATCGAACCAAGACGTAGGGCACAAATTAAACCAAACTGTATTCTATGGGTAACCATTGTGTTGAAACGTTACTGTATACAGACTTACTCTTCCAAACATTTGATTACATGGAACAGACTTTGTGAAGAAAAGACATTGAAGAACAATAATCAAGGGATAACATCTTAGGCAGCTAAGTAATAAATCACAGACAAACTTCATCATATGGCTGTCCTTGAGAATGCAAAGTAAATAAACCACCAAAAAGGGCTAAATAAATAAGGACTTCATTTGAAACACTAGCATCTGACTGTAAACTTTATGGGAGTTAAACTATGAAAGGGTTTGGAGGTTCTGGACTGACAAAAAGCTGCTGTAGGAAAATGTGGAATGACAAGAGACAGAATCATTTCTTTGCACTTTGGAAGAACTGTAATCAAAAACATGTGTAGGATAAACAATATGTTTATAGAGAAAAGCCAAGCAAAATGACACCTTTTATTGGCTAACTAAAAAGATTACAATATGCAAGCTTTCGAAGCAACTCAGGCCCCTTCTTCAGGCACGATGTAATACAGAAACTGAAGTTCCCTGTGTATATCCACACACTAGGACAAGAAACAACACTTCAACAGCCATGGGCACTGTGAGTGGGACTTTAACGTCACAGTGCTTATGGGCAACTTCAAAACACAGCAAGAGAGAAAAAAATGGGAAGTTTAATACATTACAACATGGCTTGAATAGAGACAAGAGTTTTATAGCCAGGTATGAGGACTGTTTGCATCTCTCAGACTGACACAGATAACCTGTCTACAGACCCATAATGTTTTGAAAAACTCATCACAAACTTCAAAGGACTTTGTTGGGCAGTTATCTAAAGATCTGGACCATACATTGCTCTTCTCTATATTGTTAAATTAATCTTAACCTGAATGAACCTATTAATTTTTTACATTTAAGATTTTTCATTTTAAGATTTACCAATGTTGTTTCTTGTCCTAGTGTGTGGATATAAACACAGCGAACTTCAGTTTCTGTATTACATCTTGCCTGAAGAAGGGGCCTGAGTTGCCTTGAAAGCTTGCATATTGTAATCTTTTTAGTTAGCCAATAAAAGGTGTCATTTTGCTTGGCTTTTCTCTACATTCATAATGGGTAACACGGTACAACACCCTAGTAATATGTTTATATAAAAGATACGGTCTTCTATGTGAGAGAAAGGCAGTGAGATTCTGCATTCTAGCCACAATAATGATTAGCAATTATTCATAAGTATGAACATTATAAATACAGAACAATTTCTCACACACTGAGAGACTATACAGTAAGTAAAACAAACAATTACACTTTTTTTATATACAGCCTTTCTAAAATAAAAAATACCTAAAGGCACTATACAGGAGCAGATATATAAAGCTGTTGTTTCCATGTATAACGTTTTGTTTCAACTGAGGGTGTTTGAGTGCTCTGATTAGCACTACACGCTTAGTGAGAGGTTGAATGTGAACCAGCTACTTTAAAGTTAAGAGTTCACTTCCTTATCTATTTTAATACATTTTTTTTTTACCATGTCCCTGGAGTGGTGATGTTTTGCATGTTGTTCAGGCATGGAAGTAAGAATTTCACTGTACTGTGTAAAGTCGTGGCCAAAGGTTTTGAGAATGACACAAGTATTGGTTTTCACAAAGTTTGCTGCAGAGTTTTATTTAGATCTTTTTGTCAGATATGTATATGGTATACTGAAGTATAATTACAAGCATTTCAAAAGTTTCAAAGGCTTTTATTGACAATTACATTAAGTTTATGCAAAGAGTCAATATTTGCAGTGTTGGCCTTTCTTTTTCAAGACCTCTGCAATTGGCCCTGGCATGCTGTCAATCAAGTTCTGGGCCAAATCCTGCCTGATGGCAGCCTATTCTTGCAAAATCAATACTTGGAGTTTGTCAGAATTTGTGGGTTTTTGTTTGTCCACCTGCCTCTTGAGTATTGACCACAAGTTCTCAATGGGATTAAAGTCTGAGGAATTTCCTGGCCATGGACCCAAAATTTCGATGTTCTGTTCCCCGAGCTACTTAGTTATCACTTTTGCCTTATGGCACGGTGCTCCATCATGCTGGAAAAGGCATTGTTCATCACCAAACTGTTCTTGGATGGTTGGGAGAAGTTGCTCTCTGAGGATGTTTTGGTATATATCATTGTGCCAAAGTATGTACACAATACACTTCTCATCAGACTACTATCTTTAAAAGGACTGCTCGGTCAGCCAGTATAGTACACTATAGAGCCAGCATAGAATACACATGTCGGGGGGTGGTCACTAGAACACTAGAAGCATGGAAATTATTTGCTGATGGACAACTTAATTCAAATCATTATGCATTTCCACCTTTCTGCTGCCCCACGCGGTTCCCACCACCAATCAGTCTTATATTTTTACTAATGTTATTATTACAAAAGTGATTAATTTCTGCACCATCAAATTTTTGTCCTCTATTGGCACCCCTGTCCATGCCAACTTTCTCGTTAGAGTATCTGGTAGTAACATGCGTCATTACCTGTCTGGATGAAATTCCCCAAGGCTGGTGGAAGTCTGAAATCCTGTCCCTGATGACAACTGCACTGGCTGATTCTCTCTTTTATTTATTTATTTTTTGTACCTTAGGCATACGACAGAATGCCCTGTGGGGCCTGAGAGGACTTTTGTTTGCAGAACTCCAAAGATTTTTCTCCTCTGGAGTTTTTTTCCCCCTCTCCTCACTACCCATCTGACCCTTGGTATAATTAATGTATTTGAGTACCACTTTTCTTTGTTTTCACTTAGTATCATTTGTAAAGCACCTTCAATAACACATTACATTGGAAGGCACTATATAAAGAAATGTTGCTATTGTACTTTCAGCCTTAGGACTCAGTTTTATACCATACTGGAGTATTTCTCATATAATTTCCACAAGGTCTCAAGAAATGTGAGCACACAAACAAGATTAAGGAGAACATCAGATAAGTTGATATGTGTTTTCTATTAAAAAAAAAATGAAGTTATGTATTTTAATATATTCTTGTATATCATGGCGCAGTGTCTGATATTGGTCAAATATGCAAGTAAGAAATTCACTGTACAAAGCAAGACACAAAAACAAACAGCACTGGTAAGTACATAAATAAAATGCATTTTCCTCAATTCTATTTTTTTGTAATAAAAAATTCTTATTGTATTTGGATTCTACACTGTTCCTCCATTTTCTTGGACGATAAGTAGTAAATAGTGACAACAGCATCATGCCCATTTATTACAGTAATATTTATTAACCTTAGTGCCAGTTGCTGGCTGTGTAGTTTGCATTAGATATTACCAGTCCCCAAATCTCAATGACATATGTGCCAAGTCTAAACTGGCAGTGTCAGTGAGGGTGTGTCCTATGATAGACTAATGCCCAAGTCACAGCTGGGCTCTGCTTTGCACATGGCACTGTTAGCTACTTTAGTTAGTTTACATTTATTGTCCACAAGTGGAAATTTCTTTGATCCAATCAGCAACATACAACACCACATTACTACATACAAGGCATGCAATAAAATACACATTGATAGCATATTTATATCCATAAGAAAACAGATTTCTAGAACAGTTCCTTATTTTTACAAAACTGCATTTGGCCTATTACAAACTTGCATTACAATAGGTATAAAACTATTTCTACTTCTATTTGTTTTGAATTTTGTCAGCAAGCACCATCTCCCAAAAGGTAAAATTTTAAGTATTTAATAATTATTGAACAATCATTTAAGCAGTTTGTCTGTTCCTTTACAATCTTATCAGCTTTTCTTTTTGCACTTTTGTTATACAATTCTTGAAGTCCCAGTTGCAATTGTTCACAGAGGACAGACTCCAATTGGGTTATTTCCCTACGTTTATTTTCATTAGCCACAGACAGTCCCCAAAAGTGGGGGACAGTAATGAAAAAGTTAGTCCACTCTCAATACAATATGTAAGCTATTTCTGCAGGATGCTAGTTGAAATTTTCATTTTCCTCACTGTTGACATTTTTTGTAGCTATATTGCAGTTTTTTTCACTAAAGTTCAAGCTATTATCCAATATGGTTGCAAAAGAAGAGAAATCAGAAAGAGAATTTGATGAGAAAGAGAAAAACGGTCACAAAGGAGAAACTTAAAACAAAACAGAATGCCATTATGAACAATGCTGCACATCCTCTCTCTGACACACTAACAACACTGAGGACTTTCAGTAAACAAATTATTTAGCAGCTGTCAAGAAACGCTTTTGGGCTTCTTTATACCAAAGCAATACACTTGCTTAATGCCTCACTCTGACTGTGGCCACCAAAGTCAGAGGTTTTATTTCTTTTTAATTTTCTTCTTTTTAGTTCTTCTGGGGTGTGTTCTGACCATAGTGTTTGCTTATATATTATACTAGGGGGTTCCCCCTTGCTCGCTCGCCAACACCCGCGGCCTGCTCTATGTGCCTGCCACTTCACGTCTCTGCCGCTCACGTTGTGAGGAGGGGGGCTGAACGCACCCCAAGGAGATGCAGTCGCTCCTCCGAAACCCCTTTTTAAACAGTGATACAATGGGAAACAAATAGTTTTTTTTTTTTTTTACCTCCTCTTTGATCGATTAGCTAGCTGCTGGTTTGCTGCTGCCGTGCCGCGTGATCTGCATCTCGCACAGTGCTTTGAACATTTAAAAGCCTGTACAGCAGCTGTCCTACTGCTTGTGTTTTACGTCCAGCCCCGGGCCCGGTTAAATCTTTTGACAGGATGTCTCATCTCGCAGGACGTGAGTTCCTGATATTTTTAAGTTTATAATTTGAAAACGGAATAAGAATCTGAAAATCTAACAACATCACATTAAAGTTCGATAAATTCAGAAAAGAATGATACCAAACATATATATGTAGGTTTTAATATAAGCCAGATTTAAAGCATGACAAAAAATGTGACATAAAATCGTTGCACTTTTAGGCTTAGGATTATATATATATATATATATATATATATATATATATAGATAGATAGTAGATTTTATCCATCTATTTATGTAATGATTTATTTAAAAAGCTTCTGCAAAAAAAGAAAAAAATAATAATTTCCTCCTGGTGACAAATAAAGTTAGTTTCATCTATCTATTGTTATGCACATGCACATAGGGAATAGTTTAAGGGCTGTAGTGACTGTAATTCTACAACTGCTCCAGGGGTTGGCACTGTGTCCTCATGCCTTTTTACTTCCTTCCTCTGCAGATCAGATGATTGATGGCTATAACACCACGGACATCACTTCCAGTGTGCATCCACCTGGACTCACCACTTCCTGCAGGAAGGACTCAAAGCCTGAAGATCCGCAATCTTATTTCTGTTCTGAATTTACACCTGAAAATACATCTCCACAATTATTGCATGCTTTTCTTATTTTGTGATCTCTCCAATTATACAGGGTGAACAGGCTGGTACCCCAACTCTTTACTGTTGTCTTGTCATTCTGTTACACTATCCATCTATCTGTTTATGGCTACCAGGTACTTAAAGCTACCTCCTCCCTTAAATTCTTCTCCATTGAGAAGCAGTCATTGTACTAGTTGAGCATCCATCATAAAATCAATGAGGAGTTCTTTAGTCTTCCTCAATTTAGTTGAAGGTTTTGCTCCTGACACCACCTTTGTAACCTTCTTGGTCTCTTCCTCAAAATGTGCCACATAGTTTGGATGGACTTGTTTTCTTGCAACCCCGAGCTAGATAATCCAGGCACAGAAACTGGATGGCTGCTGTTCTGACAGCTCTAACATGAGCAGACCCAGTGTTTCATTTAAAACCTTTTGTAATCTCAGAAATTGTGTTCTGTTAAATCCTGCTCCTACACATAAACAGCAGTAGACCATAGCCACTCATGCAAAAAGCTCAGTCAGTCACAAGCAACATTATTCAGAGACCCACGCGTTCGTAATTTACTGTAATTCAGAAAGAAACATTAGGATGCAATTATGCTGATAACAAACAAACAATACATTCAATTATTTACATTTTAAAAAATGTTTCTGTCAACTGAAGTAAATAACAGTTCATAAAACGAGCAATTAACCAATTAGTTTTTGTCACTTTACCCCTCCCTGCGTTTGTTGCTAATGAATAAACCAACTCTCCTTTGCACTCTCTTTTTTTTTTGCTGACAATGCTGTATTTTGCCTCCTCTTTACACAACTGTCATTTCACTATGTTGATTCTACAGCAGCTCAAACAAAAGTTGTTTTAGGCTTGACCTGTTCCACAATCTCCTGAACTAAACATTTCACAAAGGTGCAGCTCTACCTGATCTGTTTTGAGATGCCACTGTTGAATACTGAGTTGAGAAAACTGTAGATGCTGCCTTATTATTCTAATTATATGCAATTAGGATAATAATATTTAATTTCAATATCAAGACAAAGTAAGAGAATTGCTTTGCATTTATTTTCTTTGTTGAGGAGAGAACAAAACAGACATTTCACAGTATTCAGAATTAAACACACACCATTTAATCTCATTAGTGGCATACATTTCCTTGATATAAGTCAGCCTACAGCTCCAACAATCATTCGATTCATTACAATTATCAAGGATAATGACCTTTTGCCCAAATAATTTCCTGACCTGCTTATTCTAATACAGACTTGTGAGGAGCTGGAGCCTATCCTGGCAGCAATCCAGAAATAAAATGTCTTTGAGTAAGAGTTTACAATATAATAACATTCTCAAAACCATTTAATCCAACTCAAGGCAACGGAAGCTGTAGATAGGGCTGCAGTCCATTACAGGGCTCAGTTATGCACACTTAAAACATTGTTTATGACAGGATTCTCCATCACTGTGTTCTACATTATATGAGTGTATAGATACTTAGATATAAAAAATAGCTAAATATTCTCTAACCTTCAAATTCCATTTCTCAGTTACAGAGTGCCATAGTCTAAGACAGAAGTCACACTGCAATCAACACTACTGGCTGGAATTGGCAGATCTTCTGAGGAACCAAAGACTCACACATGGCTGATTTGGAATCACCAACCATCCTAAAAAGAATGCCTGCGTGAGGAAATCCAGAGGAACCAGAGAAAAACCCACCCAGACATGGACAGCATGGGAAAACTACACTTAGACAACAAATAGGTGGTGTGGTATCTGTGTCACAGCTAGGATAACCTCTGTGCCATTATGCTACTATGTCCACAACATTCATCCTTCTGTCCATTCATTTTCCAAGCCAGCTTTTTCCATTCCAGGCGCTATAGATTTGTGAGTGGTTGTTTTTATCCACACATTCATTGAAACCATGCTACCACACCAATAAATGAGAAAGCATGTCATTGTACTGCGAGAGAAAATGAGCCTCGATGAAAGAAACCTATGTCAGCACAGAGTGAACATACAAACTGCATACAGAAAGTCCTTCTGAGTCAAACCAGACTCCAAATATTATAACAAATGATATACATGATTGATGTTAAAAGAGGAATAAAGTATAATAGATTACATACAGTACATTACAATAAACTTAAAATAACAAAGCTGCAAGAAGAAAAAATAAATTAATTTTGCATTGCAACCTTTATCATGTTTGCAGAACTACGGGAACTTTGCTGTTAATTCCCATTTTCATCTGGATTCTCAAGCAATGCTCTTCTCTAGAGGATTGCATACTATGTATGGTAAGGTAAACCTATGGCATATAATCTATACTAATAAAAGGCAAAGCTGCCACTAACTGACTGACTCACTGACTGATCACTAATTCTCCAACTTCCTGTGTAGATAGAAGGCTGAAATTTGGCAGGCTCATTCCTTACAGGTTACTGTGGACTCGAACCCGGACACAGACAGACGGACATTGTTACTCCACCACACACTGTTTATTATACAATACTATTTACAGTTTTTAATGTGCACACAAACCCCAGTGCCTCCAGCACCGTTCCCCCAATGTCCAGGCCTCACAGTCTTTGTGCCTCTCTCTTCCTTAAATAGGAACCCGGATGGGCTCCAGCTGCTTCCCGGCACTCCTCCGTAGACACTCCCCAGTGTGGCGGAAGTGCCGGCTGCGCACCCGGAAGCCGTCCGAGTGTCCCCTGTCGTCTTCCCCCCAGCACTTCCTGGTGTGGCGGAAGTGCTGGGCTCAGATATTCAGGCACTGGGGCGCCGCCTGGCGGTGGCCACGGGTCCCTACAGGGCTGGGCTTCCAAGCCCTTTACCCGAGGCCCCCAACACAACCAGGGCGGACGCCCCCTGGCGGTCTGGAGGAGGCACAAGCCCTCCTCCGGTCCTCCTGGGCATTCCGATGCCACAGATACTTACAAAAGTTAAGCAGGTTTCACTTCTAAATTCTACGCGTAACAGTCATAACAGTCGACACTGTCGATTTGGAAGGCTCATTCCTTACAGGTTACTTACAAAAGTTAAGCAGGTTTCATTTCGAAATTCTACGCGTAATGGTCATAACGGTTGACAACGTCCGCCATGTTAAACTTTCTTATTTATGGCCCCATCTTCACGAAATTTGGTAAGCGGCTTCCCTGCACTAACTGAAACCGATGTACGTACTTATTTCGGTGGTATGATGCCACTGTCGGCCCCCATATTGAACTTTCCAACGTCACTAATTCTCCAACTTCCCGTGTAGGTAGAAGGCTGAAATTTGGCAGGCTCATTCCTTACAGGTTACTTACAAAAGTTAAGCAGGATTCATTTCGAAATTCAACGAGTAACGGTCATAACGGTCAACAACGTTCCCCATGTTGAACTTTCTTATTTATGGCTCCATCTTCACGAAATTTGGTAGGCAGCTTCCCAGCGCTAACTGAAACCGATGTACGTACTTATTTCAGTGGTATGACGCCACTGTCGGCTGCCATATTGAACTTTCCAAAGGTCTTTGTTACTTATGGGCCCATCTTCAAGAAATTTCAACACTGTAGGGTCCCCTGATACCGAAAACATTGTTATGCTGAATGATGGATGTGTGTGTGTATGTGCGTCACAGTTTCTTGTGGATGGTCTACAGCTAAAACAGCTGGACAGAAAAAATACCAAACTCGAAACTAAAGCCTGGTATAAGATGACGATGTGCCGATTAGCTTCTGTGCCAAATTGTGCAACAGAAAAATCCCACAAATACCACAATTCTGCAATTAATTATGAGTTCTTGTTATTTGCGATCGTAACAACCTATTTTATGTAAGAAGGATCAGCACCAGAGCGGTAAATAATTACTGAAATGTTGGAGAATAGTTTGGGTAACTTAGTTTCTAGGGTGCAAAGCCTACTGACACGTCTGAATTTATTTATTTTTTTTTTAAGTAGAAAAAACAGTTTATGCTACATAATTCAAGACAATATGATTGGTGGTAGTGCAAAATCAACTGCAGAGGAAAAACTGTCATATTGATCAAGGCTACTTAATACTTAGGTCTTTGGGAATAAGGAGAACATGGCGAAGGGCCAAATTTGATAAAAGGGTACTGGACTTGGCCATTATTTAGAAGAGTGTAGGGTACCTTACAGAAAAATCTGACTACCACAATCATTAGTGAATGTTCACATATATGTGGGGAAAAAAAAAGGCAACTCCCCATGTCACCAAAAAATAGACAAATGGATAGGAGTCATCATTATTTTGCATAAATGCATATTTGCTGACTAGATTATTTAACGTCTGCTGAAACTACTTAATAGTTTGACAGCACTTCAATCATGGATATAACTTTAATATTAAACGGTGGATGGTATAATAATATACTTAATTTGGGTGTACTTAGATAAGGGTTAATGTCATGAGAACTACATAACTAAGATGCATATTAGCTTTCTACCCTGAACCTTCTTGTCACAGGTAGACCAAGTCTTAACTGTGCTGTTCACGGTTGTACATTTTTGCAGGGAAACGATTGCAACGGAAAGCTAACTTGGAAATGACTTTAACGTCATTCATGGGATGATTTTTAACTGTGCAGGCGTACATGTTTAATTTATTTTACATAAATACTGTAGGTGGAGGCAAACCAGGCCTGTTCTATGGTCTAAACGAAGCACCCGATAAGACAACTTTGTAACTGATCAAAGGCTGGTAGAATTATTTTTGTGCAGACTGTTTCCCTTGACTATTCATATTCAATGTTGAGACACTAATTTTCTTTCAAACCCTTGGTCTTCATTGCTGACACCAACAGAACTCTGGTGACAGGAAACCCCCCAGAGGCAAGTGCCTATCAAGCTTTTCTTAACCCTTAATCATGACTGTAGGTTTGTACATCTGTTTGGCTTTTTCTTTGATCTACATGACATCAAAAACAAGCAAGTAATTAAAATGGGGTAAAGGGAAAGAACAAAAATCAGGATTGACCAGACATGATGTAATTAACAGGTATGAGATCAACAACAACTGGTCAGCTAGGAAGACAATGTAAATACTGCTTCTCTCTCTTTGGCTCTGTGTAGCATTTAACAATAAAAGAAGAATTTACTAAAAGTAACCTACAAAATGAGCTATATTAGCTGCCTTTAAATTAAAAAGACAAACTGGAAAGGTTTAATAAAGTTACTGTATTAGAATATTTACTGTTTGCCTTCTAAAATGAATGGCTGGTACTTATCACTTTATGATACATAAAAATTTGATTGGATACTGCATATTATCAGATTTTGGAGATAAACAGTACAGTACTCAGTAACTCATACCAGATGACATACTAAAAGTGGCAAGCAGCAGAGATTTTCAAGTGAAGCTTCACATATTGATCTTTGGCTTTAAACCTACAACAAAACTGGCTATATTAAATCTCAATGCTCGTAAGAAATAAAAAAGCCCTGCCTATAAACAGAAGCAGTCCTTTTCATTTCTTTTGGATGTTCCAAGGATGTTTAAAAAAAATTAATCACTCCTAAGCAGTAGACAAAGGAATTCTGAAATTAAAAAGTGCAGTTTTCTTTTCCCCTATCATATGGTAAAATGTTCTGTAAAAGGAAAACTTTCCAGTGTGTTAAGGAACAATACATTCAATTTTATTTATTTTTTTAGGTATGAAGAAAATATACAAAGAATGAAGGGCGTAAAAGCATCTTTGTCACTGCACCAAAAAAAAAAAAACTGACTCCATTCTTTTTTTAAAATGTATAATTTCACTGAAAAATACAGACTTGATCAATATCTGTCATATAATCAGCTGCTTTTTTCTGTAGACAAACAACTCTTGGCATTTAAAAATGTTGTAGTAAAAGCTCTCATTTCTTGCCACGATCAGCTAGATATTAAAGCTCCTTTTGATAAACACACTTCTGTAAGCCTCAGTATTTTGCCGTGGCACTAACAAATTTTGGCTTATTTAAGAATGCAACTCAAAGAAATTGCTGCCACAAAAAATTGTCTGAAGCTTGAGTAAATTCATATTCCCTGTACTGGCCTATTACGCTATGCCTGCCAAGATAATAATGCACATATAATGATATTTGGAGTTACTGTGAACTGTCTAACATTTTTAAAAATGTATGACACTACAAGGAATGTGTCTTGACTGGCCTGAACGGATAGGCATTACATCCAAAGCTTCTACTGCAATTACCCCCAAAAGCTTGAATCGTTAGAGTTCGAGCTGGATGAAATACGGAATACTAATAGAGAATGCAAGCATCTTTCTTTAGCTGCATTGAAAATCTAATCTCTTGTGTGGAAGGAGACGAGAAAAAGATATTCTGAGATTTACTAAATATACTTAGAAACGAAAGCCTTAAATTCTATTAAAAAATTGGCCTGTATTCAAAAAAAGAAACAAGATGAGTTTAAAACTACACCAAAAAGAAGGTTTAAAAATTCACACATATCAAAAATAAAATGCAGGGTGGCACAGCAGTTGATACAATTAAATTTGCTAAGTAAAAACATAAAGAGGGTGTTGTGTGAGAGGTCATAGTTAGGAGAGAAAAATGAGTGAAAAGAAGGAAAGTCATAAACTGTACACCTTTCATAACAGCAAAACAAAACGTCAGATACAGTAATGACTATAATATGGCATATCAAGTCAAATAATTTAATTAACCTCCCACATTAAAACCACTTAAAAAGAACATAAAATGCAGCACAACATGCAAGAATCTGTCCTGTAGCCTAGGACGAGTGACATTTGGAAAAAGGCTCCTGTCTCTGTGATGACTGCAAACCCACTGGAAAAGACAGACATCACTGAAAAGAAGGGGGCTTCAGGTTCCTTCCACTTACAAGTGAAAAGGACTGAGAGTGCTGGAGCAGCTGGATGAGTCAAACAGGACTGGTGGATGTTAGCCAGAGAGATAACTGCAGGGACTGTTGAGGTTTTGTTTGGTTGTCTATGCCAGGGATGACTGACTAAATCAATCTTCTATCAAGACAAGAATTTTTTTTTCCTTTCCAAAACAGGGATTGGGCAAAAAAAAAAAAAAAAAGAAAATTTCAGTATAAATAATAAAATAAGACAATTAGAGCTATTTCTGTGTGAAAAACTGATTTCCTAAAGTGAAAAAAAATTCACAAAATTAAAATTGTAAAAGAATCACTGAAACGGGGTCAGTCAAATTAAAGGACCCAATGCAATGAAACTCTGTTCTACAACCTGGAGCTAAACAGAGACATGTTATTAGTCCTGGGACATTGCTAGTATACACTGTCTAGAAAAATTAAGAATAAGGAACCGGAGTCTGCATTACTGAGCCTGTAAAACTGTACGATGACCCATATCATAATCAAGAGTCTCAGGTCAAGTTCATGAACAGGTTTGCTCGCCTGCATCTACTGTTCTCTTGATATGGTGTATTCAAACCAGTTCGACATTGTATATCCGTTCAAGGTAAAAGAAACTATTTCATAAAGACTGAAATTGTTTGGAAGCATTATTATCTTACCTGTAGTGACTTGCTCTTCCAGAACAGACTGATCTGAAGGTGGGAAAAATTCTTTCCCTTTGCCACCTGATGTTTCTATGGACTGTGTCAGATGTTTCAGCAGGTAGAAAGGGTTTCTTTTTTATTCAACAATTTGTGTTCATGCAAGATAATATGGCTTCTTTGCTGGAATGGAAGGTTCCCGTTGAAATATTTGCTAGCTAAACTTTGCCTCACTATAGAATTATGAAACATAATATGACTGTTTAAGTTACTTCAAAACTAACCATCTAATGAATAACATTAGTGAGGTGAACAGACACAAGACTGGTTCAAAAATCAACTGTTTAATTTTAAAAGCATCTAGAAAATGTAATGGTTAATATGCTTTCAGGATTTCCTCAACAATAGTAGCAACATTTAACAAGCAAAATAATCCTGCATGTGCCCAGACCCTCCACAGCTTAATACCTGGGATGAATTGGTAAAAACATTTCTCAATATCACCAGCAGAATAATGATTAAAACATTTTGTGATCTTTTCGGAAGTGGAGTTTGGAGTTGCCAAAGCAGAAGGGAAAAAACATTTTACATGGTTACATGCACTGACTTCTTTAACCACTGTTAAACACATTCCCTGATATTTATCAAAGTCTACTTTGTTTTCACATAATATTGAAAGTCAAAAAGAGAAAAAGGTCAAGCAATATTCTGTATGTTACACAATATACTAAGGATTTGATTCCAGAACCTCCTCATTTCAAGCTTTGTTTTAACCTCTGGACCACACAGCATTCCTTGCTCATCTGAGGCTTGACACTTAAAGGCCAAGTTTCTTCTCTTCCGTTAAAGCTAACATGTCCAGAGCACGTACAACATCAAAATGATTTTGCAATGACTTGCCAAAGTTTTTTCAAGTTAATAATATTTCCACTCAGCAGAAAAGACTATTACAATCCAACTGGATTAATTTTCTCAGAACATTAAACCTTCGTCTGGAAGAAATGCAAATAAAACCCAAATGGTCTCTGGATGCTCTTGGACAGGTTTTTCCACAGAGAAATTTAGCTGAAAGCAAGTGGACTTCTGTATATAAAACATTTCTCACTCAACAAATGCACAAATCTATCTGGAGTTGCTGAATAACCTGGGATGTAAAATCCCCAGAGCTCAGTTTAAAAATGAACTTTCCTTAAGATGTACTGTACAAACATCAGCACCAGGGTTCCTCTGAGTGGCAAAACACCACAATTCGACAGCCAGATAAATAGAGAGATAGATTTGTATTTGTCCCCAGGAGAAATTTGGCTTTTTACAGAAGCTCATTAGATAAATAAAAAAGATACCTAGATACATGAATATACACATACATACCCATGTATCATTTCCTGACATAGTGTGTCCGAGAGAGGATGTGCAGCATTGTTCACAATGGTACTCAGTTTTGTTTTAATTCTCTCTTTTGTAATGACCTCCAGGGGGTCCAGAGTGCATCCCATAACTACCATTTTTACTCGTGTACCACGCGCACCCTAATTTCTACAAAGAAAATCACGTAAATCATTTTGCCCTGTGTACGATGCGCATTGTGGTTGCATAGGAAGCGTTTAGAGTGTGAGAGAGTGTGATCGAGAGAGAGCGTGAGTAAGCGCAAGTTTGCAAGCAAGAGTGTGAGAGAGAGAGAGTTCGCGCAAGCGAGAGAGAGAGCGAGCAAGAGTGTGAGAGAGAGAGAGAGCGATCCCAACAGAAGAAGTAAACATTACAGAATTACATTTCCTCGTGTATGACGCGCATCTGATTTTCTAATGTTAATTTTTGGGAAAAAATGTATGCATGGTACACACGTCAATATGGTAATTAGCTTTTTTACTTGAAGGGCCTCTCTTGAACTAATGCTACCAGCCCAGCCCATCACAACATAGAAAACACACACTGGCTACACTTCTACACAGCTGTAGAAGATGTGAAGAATGTCACTACCCACACTGAAGGAACACAGACTCCAAAGAAAAAAGAGCCTGCTATGCCTTTTTTCTGTGTTCCAAGACCAGTCTAATCTGTCACTGACGTGGATCCCCAAAGTTCTTGTAGGAGTGCACAACCTCTACATCCATTCCCTGAATAGTGGCCGGACATAAAGACTCTTTGGTGCAGCAAAATGCAACAATCAGTCCCTTGTTTTTTCTGATGTTAAGATGCAGACAACTCTTTTTGCACCAAGAAAAAAACTTCTCCTGACTCCTATACTCTGTCTCATCCTCCTTATCAATATGCCCTGTAAGTGCAGAAGCATCTGAGAACTTCTGTACGTGACATGACCTGGTGATATATTTATAGTCTGAGGCATACAGAGTGAAAAGAAAAGGAGACAGGACTGTGGTGCTCCAGTGTTGCTCACATCCATATCAGAAACACTTTCCTTAAGTCTCACAAACTGCAGTCTGCCCGAAAGATAGTTCATAAATCCAGGACACCATAGGCTCATCCACTTGCATATCTCTGAGCTTACCCCTTAACAGGGATGGGCTGGATGGTACTGATGGCACTGGGGAAATCGAAGTAACATAATCCTCAGAGTATTGTCAGCTTTGTCCAGAAATAAGCCTTGTGGAGCAGAAAGAAAACTCATATAGTTCAGGATCGGTCTCTCAAAGGTCTTCAGAATGTAGCCTGCAGTCATTATTTAAAGAGGTGTCTGGCTTCTTTGGAACAGGAACAATCCGGGATATTTTCCACAGTAGCAACACTTTCTGATGCCTTAGAGACAGACTGAATAGATGACAAAGGGTACCTACAATGTTGGTCAGCACAGGCCTAAAGAACAAAGTGGACTGTCTCCATCTGGTCCTGCAGATTTTCCTGTGTGTAGCTTCCTCAGTTGTCTCCTCTTTTGGTCTTTATTTATGAACAGCCCATACTGATGGACAGAGGTGGATTCATCACTGTCCATTCCAGTTGAAGTAGTTGGAGTTGTTGATGTAATAGGAATGATGTGGGGGACTGGTCATTGGTAGAAGGTGGCAGTGGGGAGGGAAAATCTATTTAAAAAATTGGTTCAGGGCATTATCTTTGTCCACATTCTCTTCTAACAAATGAGCCCTGCATTACATGAGTTTCGCAATTACAGAAATTTAAACTGACAACACGAATGAAGAGTTTTGTAATTGGTCCCTGCCTGTGTGAAATTTATGCAATCTTCACATTAGTCTTCTTCCCATGTCCCCAAAGTCAATCATGTTAGCCATGTGTGAGTATGAGTGTGAATGTGTCTAAGTGGGTGCTGAGAAGGTCTATTGACCTTTCCAGTGCTGCTTCCTACATTGCCTCTTGCTCCTGTAATAGACTGTGGCCCACTGTGATCCAGAATTGGATTAAGAGGGTTACAGAATGTTATTTTTGGACCTGAACCACCATGAACTCATATAATGATGTATTTACTTATGAATGATGTAACAAGAGCAGCACGGTGGCACAGTGGTAGCGCTACTGCCTCGCATTTAGGGGACCCGGGTTCACTTCCCGAGTCCTCCCTGCGTGGAGTTTGCATGTTCTCCCCGTGTCTGCGTGGGTTTCCTCCGGGCCCTCCAGTTTCCTTCCACAGTCCAAAGACATGCGGGTTAGGTGGATTAGCGATTCTAAATTGGCCCTAGTGTGTGCTTGGTGTGTGGGTGTGTTTGTGTGTATCCTGTGGTGGGTTGGCACCCTGCCCGGGATTAGTTCCTGCCTTGTGCCCTGTGTTGACTAGGATTGGCTCCAGCAGACCCCCGTGACACTGTGTTCGGATTCAGCGGGTTGGATAATGGATGGATGGATGATGTAACAAGATGGGGCTTCCAGAGGCAGATCAGATTGCAGTAGACAGGTCAAAAGAGGACCTCCAAGTGTCAGCATTAAAAGGGTGCCCTGGAATTAATTCCTCTATGATTACTACTATAGGACTGAGGTTTTGGGAGACTGGGAGAAAGCTAGGAAAGTCTCCCAAAATCATCCATATGTGTATGTGAGACTTTTACTATTTAAGGAGGTATGTGTATCCAGTCAATATTCATGTCAATGAATGCAAGACGTTCACTGGGTTGGTATTTCTCAGTTTTTGAATTGAAAACAGAGCTCTTGACCAATGAATTAGGGGCAGAGGTGGGTCTTCAGTTCTAAAGATCTATCCCACATAAACATTTTCACTGTGTGCATTTCTCTGATTTACAGGAAGTACTTTTTGATAATATTTTACCGGAAAATTCATGTGTTTTACTGTTGTGAGCATACGACTGGATGACGTGAAATGAACAAGGCAAGTTTTCTTAATGAACATTTTCATAATTTTTTGCTGTGGCCCAGCGTTTTTCTCTGCTCTCTACAACAACATGTGAGTCTCACTACAAACTATATGGGGTTACATATAAAATAAATACATTTTTTATTTTGGATGGTGGGCTGTATAGTCATGCCTATATACCATTTGTTTTCTGCGTTTGTATTAATGCTCTCTCTGCGTTCTTCCTTCTCATGTTAATTTTGACTAAATAAATCACTAGTTTCTTTAAAACCCCGTATTTAAGAGCTATTTATTTGAATTTTACACAGAGATGCCACCTGTCTCACTGAATGAAAATATAAAAAAATCAAATCTTTAAATTATATAACTTTTCGATCACCACTAAAGCTGCCCAAAACACTATTAAGAAATACATTAGGTGAATGATGGAAATTAATCTTGGTACCAGAAAAATTAAATCAAAGTACAGAATCTTCATGAAGCACCGTCTACCCCAGAAGGAAAGTAATGTAAGACGAACACATTAGTAGTAACTGATCATTCAAGAGAACATATTTTCAGGAAGAAGAGAATATACATAATTTTAATAAAGTAAGGACATGAGGGGGAGATACTGCTATCATACAAATTACTTTAATCAAAGGGAAATTAATTTACAAACTCTAGTGGGGATTTCTGATATGGGTAAAGTCTGAAATATATGGCAGAAATACATGTGCTTAACTCTTAAAAGAAGTTTTATAGTTGCTTGTTTTGTTGAACTGCCCTTCACTCACATACAGTTGGGCTCAGTAAACTGAAAAACCAAAGTGCATTTCTCGTATAACATCACAAACTGAGTGATCAGCCTTCACAGATTACTGTTGCCAGCAGACACTCATCAATGAGGTCCTCTCAAGTGCTTCTGTGGCCAACCTATCTCCTGTCTGAGACCAAAAGTTGAAATTTAGAGTTCAGACTACAGAGTTCTCTAGATTGTAGAGAGGTATAGTTGGGTTCCAGTGGTGTTTTTGAGTTTGGAGCTGTCTATAGTGTTGGACTTCCAGTTTAGAATGGGCATTAGACTGGTGTTGTATCTCTTGTCTACTACACTTAGTTACCATGGCCAACCACTCTATTTCTGGTCTTCATCTCTATATGTTTCTTTATTCTTCTTCAGAACAGCTTGGAAAGCACAACTTGACACTCCCATCTACTGCAAAATATTTGTGTGGGAGACAGCATGCTGATACAGAATGACCACCTTATGTTTTGTTTCTATTCTCACTCTTGAAATGGTGTAAAAACTGATGATTTGAAGGTTTAACTGTCACATCTGTCTCTCTGTCATCTTTTAATTTGGTGGTTTTTCACCCAGTTTGACCCTTTCTACACCATTCCTGTTTCAGTTAATCAGTTTTATTACTCCATCAATCATTAGCACTAGTTTGTTATCTTTCCTTAATCATGCAATGAGCTACAGGCCTACAAAGTAATTAAAAAGTGGTCTACTACTTAATATGTTACTTTCTTTAGGATTACAAAAATTTGTGTGTAACATTTAACTGTTTTGGAAAGTGGATGGTTGTAAATTTGAAACTTGCTCTTTTCAACGGACACAACAATGCAGAAAGCAAAACAGAAGCATCTAAGACAAAATTTATATAAAAATCTATAATGACTAATACTTTTTCTCAGCAACTTGAAGGGTATGTAGGGGGAGAATCTGAAGGTAACACAGCAGCATAACAGTCTAAGAGCTGAACACATCTCTGTTGTAGTGGAGTAGCTCATGGCTTCCCTTCTGTTTATTAATGTTGAGTCTGTTTATCACTACAGCATTTATGCGACCTACAGTAGGTGACTTCTTACAAACAAGTAAAATAGGATGGTTTTATTTTTGTTAATATTTAAAAGTGAAGTTTCTCTGACTATAATGATAAACTGATTATAAAATCAAAGATGTGATGAAACAGGAATCAGAATTGGAGAACTTTTTTTTTTTTTTTTGCTTAATCTGTCACTTCTTATCTCTCCATTCATCCATTTATAAAACTAGTTGTGCTTCAATGAGCATCATTAATTATCTTCATCAAATTGTTCATTTTGCATACATAAAAGCCTATCTATTAGAGTTCTTTTTCACATCTATTAGGTATAGGGACTTGTTTAAATGGAAATCTCTTAAAGTTTTTGTCATGGGAGAAGAAATAATGAATATAAAATGTAAAAAACAAATTTCTAATAAACAATATTTTAAGTGCTATTTGACAAGTGGGAAATAAAGTGATAAGACTACTTAGTGACAGCAATTATAATATTCAACAATGCAAACTGTACACATGCTGTAGAGAGGAGAGCATTGTGGGTGTAGCATAGAACTGAGCTCATCACTTAGTCAGTAGCACTTTGAATGAGGATAACGGTCAGATAACGGTTGCTAGAAGCCAGGCATAAAGAGTACATTGTGCATGAAGTACTGGTACTACTTGAAACATGTTATTTAGCAATGCAGATAAAAGAAGCTCAAGGGGGATATTCAAGTCTCAAGTTGTCATTACTTTTGATATGTTGTATGAATATGAATTGACAAGCTGCCATATCTTTGGCTGACTGCCCTACTCTCATCAACACTTATGGTATGTCCTTCTTTTATGTGAATCTGTAGGTTTATTGGGTCATTAGTGCCATGTGTAAAGAGTACATAGAGTGACATTTTTACTTGCATGTGCTAATAAACATGCAACATGGTGTCACTCTCCGGTATCGTGATAAGTGAATATGACTAATTTACCTTGAAACAACTCTCTTCTTTATCTTAAATGACAAACCAGACTTAGAAACTTCTGTCTTCCTTTCCTGAAAATTCTTCCATCTCTTTTTTATAACCTTAAAGAGCGTACAATCAGAAGACTAAATTCTCTATAAAGGACTCTTTTATAGATATCGAAAAGATGCAGTGGGTATATTGGTAACACTAAATACTTTCAGTGTGGGTGTGTATGAGTGTGTCCTGTAATGAAGTGGCGTCCCATCCTGGATGGGTTTCTAACTTGTGCCTGTGACACTGGTCTCTAAACTTTGGATTTTTTTTTTAATTAATGAACAGGTAGATGGGTTTTAACTGAAAGATAGAATTATTGTCTGGCAAAGTTTGGTTGAAACAAAGATTTTGCACATTTGAAAGAAAAGAGCGAGTCAGATATATCCCTTTAATATAACTGTCTTGGCTCGATATATCCCTTTAATATAACTGTCTTGGCTCGACAGGAAACGGGTAAGTAATTATATGAGATGAACCAAGAGATGTGTACAAAAGGCAAAATAAAACAAATAAAATATAAACAAATCGACTGAAACCCAGATGAGAGGCAGAAATCAAAGTCAAAAATCAGGCAAGACATGAATATTACCAACAGAGTTTCTTTTTGTGTTTAAAGCATTTATCGGCAGATCAGATAAAGCTTGGTGCAAATGATTACCTTTAATCCCTTTGTGGTGATGAACTTGAGGTCATGACCCCCGGAGACCACGCCCCTTGAAATGCAGGATGTGACACTAACAACAAATACACGAAAAGGAGTCTAATATAGAAAAGGCTATAAGACCCTAAAATTCAGCACTAAACATGCCAATAACACATAAAACTCCTAAAAACATTTGATCTAAATCAGGATCACAGAAAGCTTTGGGGAAAAGGCAATATACCGCCCTGAACAGAGTTTCTGTCTGTCATATGACCCATTCTTGTGTGTAATCCTTACTCAAACACGAACAATCCAAAAATGATGAGTTAATCTAAAGTGCAGGTATCTGGGATGTGGGAGGAAAACTGTAGAAAATCCCACAAAGACACTGAAAAAATGTGCAGATTCAATACAGAGACTAGATATGGAATTCATGCCCAAGGTGCTATGGAGCAGTAGCTCAACTCACTACACCACCTTGCCAACTCTGCTTGGTTTTAACTAGTATTTTTTTTTTAAGTTTCAAATCCATGTAAAGACATAAAAACTGCCTTACAATTCCAGCAGAAAGGGAATGCGTTCCTGTCTCGTCATTATGCATGATGGACTCTCATTTTCTACTTGTACAGTAGTTGCATGGACTTTTTTTCTTTCAGATATTTCACTGCCACTCCTAAAGCTTTTCTGCCTTTTACCCAATTAACCCAGAGCAGGTTTGAGATCTAACAACACTCAGATGGCATGGTAGAAAGTTATCCAAATAAATCACAGTACTTTGTTGTTTAGATAGAAAGATTTTTTTTATATGCTTCAAAATATAAAGCATTATAACACTGCAAACATTCACATGTAATTTTCTTGTCTCCTATATTCCTTCAAGTCAAACCTTTGATCTTTGAAATTTTTGCACACCTAAGAATACGAGGTTTCTGGTCACAGTGAAAAAAACATTTTTACTCACGGCACATGTTAATCAGCACATTATTTATTCTTTTTTTTTAGAGAAGATTAAGAAGTGATCATAATGTCTGGTGCCCACATGCCATTACACTCCATTACAGAGTCCACTTACTTTGTGAGTGTACTTCACACTCCATACACCTCAACGTGGATAAATAAATCTTGTGATTGACAAGACAAAGAACTTCACTTGGTGGATCAGCCCACTGTGCAGAACATCTCCTTGGAAACAGCAGACGTGCATTTCAGCAAAAAGAAGTACCAAAGAATAATGCTCTTGGGATTTTGGTATCGGGGCAGATTAAGAAAATGCCATGCTTTGCTCTGCTTTTTTTTAAAGTTAACAGAAGTGAGAATCTCTAGATGAAAAATGTTCATACTCGGATAACTTGGTGTTGTCAAGAACCTCTTGAGGGTCATCATCTTATACAAACTGAGCTCTTAGAGAGGTTTTTTAGATAAAGACTATGATTTAAATTATAGAAGGAATTATTTTCTGTACAATTCTGTATAAAAAGGTTATAATATTAAATATATAATTTCTTTGAAATATGATGCTTTCTCTTAATGCAGAGGTACAAACATAATATATAGGGCACAGACAAAATCTGTGGTCACACATAATGTTTACGTTCCATATACTGTATATGTAATGTATCATATTCAAGAAAGTTAAAGCTGAAAAACATTTTAATTTTATATTTAGACTCAATGTAAACATGTATGTAATGAAATGTCATGGTTCAGATGGGGTTTTATCCCAGCCTCAACCGAGTATTCTTTTTGTTTTGTTCTTTTTAGATATTTTTGTACTTTATGGTATGTGATTTTGTTTTAACTCTGTTTTTGTGTTTTATGCTTTGAAAACTATTTTAGGTATTAGATGTTTTTGTTTTCTGCCCTGCCCCTTTATGTGGAGCCCCAGGAGATGGACCCACCTAATGCTGTAGTTGGGGAACTGCCAAGAGCAGGACTTAAGGAAAAGCAGCCAATAGCAAAGCTCTGGTATTGAGGGTGTTTCCAATCTCATGGTTTGTGTGTTTCATTTTGTTATTGGATTTCCAGGTGTTGCACCTTGCCCACGAATTAAGGTACAGTTCTGGTTAATCAGATTTGGATTTGTTTGCTTTTGGGTTTGCCTTTTAGGCAAGACAATTTTGCTTACTTTATTTTTGCTCCTGTCTCTGTTCTCTGGAGCATATTTTTAAATTCTTGCAGCAAATAATTAAATAGTAAAATAATCTTATTTTGTTTTCCTGGGGCTAAAGTTTTTTTTTTTGTCTACCTTTAAAGGTGTTTTATCAGGAAAACACTCTGAATAAGATGCCAGTGAATTCATTGATGCGATTCAATACAGTTGTGTACCATTGAAATCAAGGGACACACTAATGGAGGTACAAATTACTTAAGCCTCATGAAAAAATTTATCTACGCTGTACTTAAATGTATTTTGTTTAGTAAAGGCTAGCAGTCACATTACAGCATTAAACACAGACATTTCAGATAACATAGATAGCACATCTGTATGGGCAATTTGTATCTAAGAATTAAGATCATAAACCTGGATTTTGCTATGATGTAATAAACAAATTAATAAAAGCTCACTTGTAACAATATACTGCATTTAACATTTTTAGTCTTTGTGTAATCCTATCTTAGCATAACTTTGTATTGCTTTCATTGAACCCAGTCAAGAGATACCTAATGTCACCATTTCTGTATTTTCCTATTATATACCTCAAAACAAGCCTGACAGCAAAATTACATTTTTAAATTCAAATGCATAAGCAAGTTATATAGAAGGTGCATTTGAATCTGTGGGCATCCAATCCAGACATTAAGGTTATTACACTTACATTCTGTTGGCTCCGATATCTCATGGAAAATTACTACAGAAAATGTTTTTGGTTTGTCCTGACATAATATTAATGCATCTCATTTCTGCCTCAACGCTCAGATGAGACTTATTTCAGTCTGGCTTGTAGATTGCTTTTGCTGCATTATAAACCTTTCAATAAAGTGCAATATATAAACACATTTAAAAGAGCTGAGTGTCCAAAACTATTTTATAATAAACTCTGACGATGTCAATTTGTGGCTAATTCACATTGTATTGTATGTTCCTTAATAACAAATGACTGCATATAGTGCACATCTTTACTATATTTTACATACATATTAATATATATGTAAATCACACGATGAAAACAGACAAATCCTTATATGTTAAAATGGACTATAATGATGTTCTGTATATAACACTGTGCAAAGTGGGTCAGTTAACTATAGATAAGATTTCATTTTATTTTCAAACATTTCTGTGTCTCATAATAAGGTAAACACAATACTACTCACTTACAAAAACTGTATCCATATTTATTTACTGTAGAATTTATATACTGTATATTTATTGTAGATTACATAGTGTGATGGATGGCCAGGGCATTTTCCTGGCCGGGATGCTGCCATAACGGAAGGACTGGGTAAGTTGACATATACAGAGCACTACCTCCCCCGGAGCCGTAGATGGCAGCAACCCTGACCTGCAGCAGCACCACAGTTTCCCACAGGACATCATGAAACTCAGAACTGTTGGGTGCCATCGGGAAGCTGCAGAGCCCTACTTTGTGTGCCTTTACCACACCTGGGAGTGCTTCTAGACCTTGCTAACGAGCTACGTGGACTACTTCCAATAGCAGAATATAAGGAGCCGCCTGCCTGCCTTCATTTGGGGAGCCAGAGTCAGGAGGAAGATGGACAAAGCTTGGTAGAGAAGGAGGAGTGGAGGTAGAAGGAGATAGAGAAGGAAAGAAAGAAGAGAAAGAAATTGATTTATTGTTGTTACTGGTACTTTTCTACTGAACAAAATAAAGGGATTCCCCTTCCAACCGCTCAGTTTAAAAGACAGACGGTGCCAGAAGGTGGCAATCTCATTTTGGATCAGACTGCCATAAAGAGAACGAGAAAGAGAGAGAAAGTGTGTCCTTTATAGGGCACTGTTTCATGGGAATTGTCCCAGCCAGAGAGCTAAATCATGTGTGTGTTTTATTTAGTTTTCTTTTTTTGTTGGAATTAAAAATGGGATTTGTCTATTTAGCAACCCAAGCATTTGGCTTTTGCTCAGCACTGCTTATATAATGTCATATGGTAACAGCCATGGGGGTAAGAGGATAGGTTACTTACCCTTAAATTCTCCAGAATTTTGCAGAAGGGTTTTGTGTAGATGATGATGATGGTTACATTTCCTAACCTTATTCTGGCTGTTAACGTGCACGGTATGCTCACTCACTACTGCTAAGTCATCCATATTAGTACTGCAAATGGGGAGCTAGGGGGTGGCAGTTCGTAGCATGACCATCCCATTTCTACTATTGTCTTTCAACATGGTTGATGTCCATTTAATGCCTGAATTTGTTGAATGTGGAAGAACACAAAAGCATCTGTAGCAAAAGACCAACTTAATCTGATTCATTAAACACCATCAGGTTGACATATTGCATGGTGGTCTGACATGCAAGTAAGTATTTCACTGGACTTGGTAAACATGACAATACTACTATAAGTATAACAGACAGAGAACGCTTTTAAATATACAATAAGGGTTTTGCCTGAGCTTAGTGAATACTGAAATAACCACTTAAAGGGCACAGCCATCACAGCAACCCCTGACCATACAGAGGGCCTATGCAAGCTGGATTCTGTGTGCTCTAAATAACCAGAACGTGCCACCTAAGGTGTTTTCTACTGATGGCCTGACTCTTTACACTTTGTGTTTTGCAGGTGGTCTTGGATATGTCTTCTACTTATAATAGTGTGAGTCTGGATGAAATAACCTGCTCGCTGGCTGAGAAGTGTGAGTAACAAAAGGATTCATCAGCTAGGCTGTAAACTTAGCCATTACTAAAAATCAACCCAATATAGAAATGACCCGTGACAAAGATTTTTTTTTTCCTCTTCTGCAGTGTTCTATTCTAAAATTTCATTACTGCTGTCTTTTTTACAATACCTTAATAAAATATTGTGTATGAGGGAGCTGCAAGAAATAAAGTAACATATTGGACTCAAACCTGTCCCTCTTTAATGGCAACAATCCAACCTACAAGTCCAGTACCTTTCAGAAAAAAAACAATTTAGAAAATCACTTCATAACAAACAGAATGAAGCACATGCTGTACTTTCAAATCTATTTAAAAGCACATATTATACAGTGACACATGTCCATAATAATTTCATCATTCTCATACCCGAAATGCCAGATCATGGCTACTCTCTCAATTCCATTCAGTTCTTTATATTTTTATATTTACAGTGCTCTCCTCAGAAGGCTGGGTAAAGAAGCGCATAGCTTGTCAAATGGAAAACAGCTGAGAGCACCAGTACTGCAAGAATAATAAAACACCACAAGTACACAAGGCACACAATGGCACAGTTGCTAGCACGGTAACTCACAGATGCAGCGGCCTCAGTTTGAACCACAGGGCAGTCATTCTGCTTAGCTACTGTATATCTGCTGTATCTACTGTTTTTTCTCTGGGTACTCTTATTATGTTGCCAGACCCCAAAATGCACATGGTGAATTAACCGGCAGCTGTAATTTGACCCAACTGGAGTATGTGTGAATGTGAGAGACTCAAAATGGATGGGTACCTTTGTTTATGGTGAGTCCCCATCCTGTGCCCAATGCTGCCAGAATAAGGCTTCTTGATTCTGAATTCTGTTAAGTGAGTTTGAAAGTCTTAAAGTGTGTTATGCTTCATCTTCACTTCTACCCTTGAACCTAGTTCAGGGATAAACCATTGCTCCACACGACCCTAATTTGAATACATTGGTTAGAAAATAGATGATATGATAACACATGTTCACATGCTTAACTTTAGGTAGCTAAGTAGGAGAGGGAAAATTAATCACTAATATAAAAAAGAAATACTGAAAAAGAAATTCTGATCCTTACAAAACAATAAGTTAATTTCTGGTAGATAGAAGCCAACTGGCTGCTCAATCCTTCCCTAGAACTAATTGGAATTAACTGAAACACAATATGGGAAAAAGAATTTGTGTGTTTGTAATAAACAACAACTGTGCCCTTCACAGACAATTTATGCTTAAAGTTGAAACAGGCTGAATGCCACACCCAACATAAATCTGCATATGGGAAATATATTACAAATAGGCATAAGCCCAGATTTCTGTGTCAAGTACGACATGGTTTATTCACTGGCAGATTGCTAAATACAGGAGAGACTCGGAATCTTTGCCATCGCAACAGCATCACTGCCAGGCAAAGTTTGATTGCCAAAACATAATAAAACACAGTAAGACAGTGTGGATGAGAATTGAACTGCGAAATGTGATCAAATTTAAAATCCAGACAATGCAGATATTGAAAGCAATAATGAAAGCAAAGGCCTGAATATTTTTTTTAAATCATTGCAATTGTGATAATGTTGAAAAGAAAGTAAAGTAGGCATTTCAAGTTTGTTAAAATAGTTTGATTGCATATACAGTATGTCAGCAGTTTATTTTGCTTCTTTAATTGTTCTCACTGTCACAAATTTAGTAGTCTTGATTACAGTACACTAACCTCATTTTGTTTCACAGATGCAGTTTTTTCCAATGATACATGTTAAACAGACAAGCTTTGGAAGGTTAACGCCGTGTCTCACAAAGCAGGGTCATCGGGTGAGTATGTATTTAAATATCTTCAATAAGCTGACCACTTCCATAGTCATAAGATGTGCAATCATATTTTTTTTAATGTCATGTTTCAAAAGTCATATATTTATAGTAGAAATATTTTAAGGGAGAACTGAAAGTACTGTAATATCAATGCATAAATCTTTTCTAGACGTTGAATAATCTCGTAGGAGAGTGTTAAATGAATATTGCTAAAATTAAGACTGTGTGTCATCTAATGAGGCCAATTCTGTTAGACTAATTCTGAAGGAAGCCCAGATAATCAGGTAATCCAATCTGAATAAAATGAAATATCACTACATGCAAAACAGTTTAGATCATAACAGGTAACATTTCAGTAGCACGGCAAGGCCAATAACCTGGTATTTATTACAAATGACAAGTTAAGTAGGCAGATTAAGTGGTAATGGTAAAACAAGATCTGTCTGTGTCCTACCAAGCTACTCTTCTATGAGATCCATCCGTATAGTCATTTTTGAGCCTTTTTAACCCATTCAGGATTAGCTGAAGTATGTCCTGACCTCATCAGTTCAATTAGTTTTTTTGCTTTCTTCAATGATATTGGCATAAAGCACTTAGGAATATTTACAACATTAATTTGTTAACAGTAAATTAAATCCATAAAACACTTACGGACATAGACACACAATTACATTAAAAACACAGTAAAGCTAAGGGAATCTGATGACTAAAACAAGCACCTATTATAATATAAAGCCTATTCAAATTATAATTAATACTGTATACTCTATGGCCAGTTGACAATGGCAGGGAGGACATTAAAAGTTCCAGTCAACAGCACTGCTAGAAGTAAATAAGTCTCTGTGGCCCATGATTGGCTGTAGCAGACAGTCATAGGTATCAGGAACACCTGCCTACACCTCCACAATTACTCTTAGGTGCGTATTAGTCAACCTCATGCACAACTCCCCAGATGCTCTCGGGTGCTTGGCCCACTCACACACACACACACACACCTCTACAGTTACTCTCAGGTATTATGCCCACTCACACTGACAGTTCCACAATTACTCCTAAGGGTTTGTGTTGTTTTGGTTTTTTTTTTGGTTTTAGTAACAGAGAGGTGTGATGAGGTAATTGAGTGGGCTCAACCTAGCATCTTTCACAGAAGGAAAAAGACAACCTTGAAAAAAGTCTCACAGAGTGTTCCATTGTTGCTTAGCTTTTCAATATTTTGGATATTAATTCCAAGTCCTTTATAATAAAACATGATACTCTGAAGCTGGAAGATTTGTGAGGGTTAAATCTTCAAGCAGCACCTTCAACCCAATTAATTGAGTAATAGGAACTGACTCAAAGGTATGCATACCCATAATGACAATATAGCTGTGTCAGCTTGCATATAAACTCCTGTATATAAATAAAACCATAAGCCATTTAGATATCAGTTTGTTTATCATGCAAAAAGGCTGAATTAAATTTTACAAAATTTTTGTACAAAAATTGGTCCAACTTACAAAATAGGCTATATTGTATATTGAGAAGAGGGGTTAAAATGGAAGGAGGGCAACTCAAAAAATAGGACTGGCAAAGGGACCACCACTCCCACCAGATGGCAGAAGTACATCATTGTCATAAGCAATGAACCAAGTTTTGTAGCGGCCAAAGTAGAATCTCATCTAAGACTGCAAGAATGTACAGTGTCTTCATCTTCAAATTTACCTGGATAACAATTTTATTGTCTTGTAGGATTACAGCTTTTGTTTAAGAGTAGTTCTTTTTGTCTCACTGACAGTAGTAAAAAAATAAAAATACAAGGCAATAAAAAATACATTAACTATCCACTTCACACACTCAAACTGCAATTTCTGATTATTCATTGAAATCAAACTTGCATGTCAACATATTTGAAATTGTTATATTTACTTATATATTTATTTTAATACAATAAAAGGTGTACTGTTTTCCAAAGTGAGTCTTTGCGGCAATAATTAAAAAAAAAAAAAAAAAACTGTGAAACCCTTGGACTCACCTGCATTTCTAAACATCATGGGCCTCATGTATAAATGGTTTATATGCACAAAAATACACCTGTTTCCACGTTCACATCACGATGTATAAAACCCAACAAACTTGCATTACAGATGTAATATTGCACAACCTGAGCCACTTATGCTTTCATATTGTATATTTTTCATTGTTTTATCATATTATTATTATTTTATCATTTTATAGGAAAATAGGTTTACGGAGGATTTGCATATTGAATCTCATTGTACCATACAATAACAAGAAGAGAGTGTGTATTTGCAGATTTTGACAATTGGCTTCTAAGTTCATTTAGATTTCCAATTGCTATCTTCTTGGAGCTCTTGGTATCATTTTTAATCAAGAAATGCAGATTTTACATTACATTATACATATACATTTTTAACTTCATTTAAATAATGTATACTGTTAATTAAATGTCTGGACACAGTGGACTGCACTAGCAATGGACTGGTGCTCTGTTTAGGGATTGTTCCCGCCTTGTGCTCTGTGCTTGCTGAGACTGGCACGATCCTGGATGGATAGATCGATGGAATAATTAAACATGTACTGCGAAGATATTTCAATGTACCTTAAAAGTTTTGAAGAATCTGCGTTCTAAGCTTACAGATGGCTTGACTTTTATTAAAGAGGTGATTGTGTGGTGATTGGTTACATGGAGAAAGAAAAGGAAGGACAAGAATTAGAGGTTGCGTTACGTTTGAAATAGACAGTACTGCTGCAATAAATTATTTCATCAAGGGTTGCGCACGGCACAGCAAGCATCTTGCGGGAGGCAGGAACAATCTCTGGACAGGGCGCCAGCTCATCACTACCCATGCGCCACTGTGGCCTTATGTTTAATACATGGTTTAATTCACCTCATCATGAAAATGATATCATGTATACATTTTAGTATTTATATTGTTGAGAGTGCTGTAATATCATAAATGTAATGTATTCTGTGTCTTGTCTGTGTAAGAGAATGCCCATTTAATAAGAAGCAAGTAGTGATTCACACATATAGAGTGCATAGAATACAAAGCATTTAACATGCTACTTTAGTTACTATGGGATTTGAGAAACTAGTAAACTAAAAGATTTTAAGATGAAGTTAATGACGTTCTACTTTAATGACAAAATAAAGTATGTGATTAAAGTGGAAATTTTGATATTAAAGTTGACATTTCGAGCTTTTTTTCAATTTGTGTCCTTATTTATTTATTTATTTTTTTCTCTGTATCCTAATAAGCTTCCATATGACAATAAGATAGTGTGCTACAACTCGCCTTTTCATGGCGATATTGATATCTGGCAACTTCTTTTTTATTTTGGGCACTGTGCAATTTTCTGATCTTGAACTTTCGATCAGCTTCATTTTGTTGTTTATACAACTGCTAAAACCAACAACTAGTATGTTTTTCATTACCTCCACTTGGCATTCGCTGAAATTCTTCTTTCTACCCCCATGGCGTAATTCTGGGAGGAGACGGGGTGGGGTGGCAGGTGTGTGCACAAGCATTATATTTCACGCTGACTGGGATTTATGTAGCAGAAATGCGTGGAAGTTGGCTTACGCATGGTTTTGTGCATCTGAATTTTTTTGAGTGTATGCAAATTTCGACTTTTGTCCGTACGCCATGTTTTAGTGCAAATTCCATGCACGCCGTTCTGCATGAGGTCTCTGGTCTGATGTTCATTGTACTCTTAACAATAGCTAATCTGACCATACAAAGAACATTAACCACCATCTGGTTACATGGAGCCCTGAGCACAAGGCAGTGCCCAACCCCAAAGAGAATGCTAGCTCATAACAGGGCAAACTCATACAAAAACATATACTTGCTCACTCATATGAGGTCAATTTGGAGTCATCAAGTGAGCTTTGACACAGACACAGGGACAGGAGACTCCAAAAAGACAGTGACAAGGCTAGGAACTGCAGCAATGTCCCTGGAGGTAGCAACACTAAGTACAGTCGTGTATTTATTCAATATATTGATCCAACAAACATTGTCTTTCTTAGTAGAGGTAATTGAGCAATAATCTGCTCTGCAAGAGTAAATTTGAATCGTATGTTCAAATCAATAATAGGTCAATCCGGTTTGAGTTTGAAGAGTCATTCACAATAAAAAGAATGCATACATTTTTGTTGTTACCATGCCAGTCTGTTCTTCCTAGCCCAAGTGTGTAGAAGTTATTCTGTCCAAAATCAAAACTAATGACTTTCTCAGAAAAAAGGAAAGTTGTTGCATAAGAGGAAGGAGACAACTACAAAACCATTTCTAAAGAATTTTAACTACGCCAAAGAGGAAATGAGCAAATGAGGGAAATACAACATTACGATTTCTTTGTAAATTCCGTAATTGAATTAGTAAAAACAGAATTCAGGCACTCAAAACAATGCTCCAACATACACACAGCTGAAAGCCTGTAACTACAATGGCCAATAGTGTGTTATTTTTAAAGCATGGGAGCCAGAATTTCATTATGAGCAGTAACTGACAATTTTTGAATGTTTAAAAATGCTGTTATCATGGCGCTTCCTTAAGAAGACAAAGTCTTCTTGAAAAATGTAGCAGAGAAATCCCTGAAGCACGTCATACTTAACAGAGATATTTGTACAAGTTAGCCACTGTTTTAGTTATATGAGTGGCTGCAGCATACAGGCCATTGAAGGCAGAAGCGATGGTCTAAATCGTCCTCATAGTATGTACTTTATAAAGTGATAAGGCTATCGGCGACATGGCTGCATCTATTTTTGGTAGAAAAGTCCCCTCCCAAAATGTACAGTAAGTATTAAGGCACAGAGCTCATCCATTTAACACTTTACCTATTATTTTTATCAATCATATTCATCTCTTATATAGTGCCTTTCCCACCCATTTATCTATCTACTCATCAGGCATGAGAACGGCATATAAATAACCTAGAATGTCACAAAGAACCCCAGGGCGCAGGCTGGGGATGTGAAGGCCTATCTTATCTGGCCAATGAAATGTTTAATGAGGATTACCTAAGGAAAACACTAAACAAAAATAATGTGCATGAACAGACAGCAACATGGAAAGTACAGTTTACCAAAGAGAAGATTTCTGCTCCTCTCAGTTTAAAAAAAAAAACTACTCTGATGATCCAGAAGGCTACTAAAACTATATTTTCCAAACAGATGAGACAAAATTGGAAACTTCAGTCATAAAAGCAATATGGTTTATTTTATGAGAATGCAAACACTGCTTCTCTACTGGGAAACATACAGTAAAATGCATTATGGTTTAGTCTTCCTTGAAACCCAAGGAGAGACAAAGACGGTGGAATCAATAAATTCTAGATTAGATCAGTAATGTCTGCATGAGAAAGTCAAGTGTGCATCAACGAAATGAAATATAATAGCCTGTTGATCTTGTACCACACAAAAGACTGGAAGCTTTGTTTTTGGACGGAAAAGTTTGCATTCTTGACTGAACGCAAATAAAACACTTGAGGTCTGACCTACAGGGAGTACTTAATGCAAGTCAGCCCAATACCAGCATTGATCTGAAACAGTCTGTTAAGATGAATCGGCCAAAACATATCTTAACCAAAGAGTGGGATTCATTAACATGTCCATATGCAGGAAATGTTGTCATGACATCATTGCTTCAAATGGGGGAAACCAGTTACTAAATTTAACAGTTCCTTTTATTCACAAAAGTGAATGCAAGATCAGTGTGTGAAGACATAAAAATCATCATTTTTGTCCATCCTTCCCATTTTCAAAAGCTTTCACCTAATTCAGAGTTGTGAGCAAGCAGCAATGAGCATGTGGCAGGACAAATCATTGTCAGGGTGCCAGGCCACTGCACATTCACAAACCCACCCACAAGCAATTGCAGTTTTTGTGAAACGGTGAGTTTACAAGTCTTTGGGATGTGGAAAGAAAAACTGAGTATCAAGAGGGAAAAAAAACAACTCACACAGAAATACAAAGAATGTGCAAACTTCAAACTGTCTGTGCCTGTGTATTATGTAATTAAAGTTATCTATCAATATTTTTTTCTATCTGTGAAGGCTAAGAGCAAGAACAGATATCACATTTTGGTAAAATTATTACATGAACACAGATATTTCTAAAGGATACACAAGCATTTCCTCATCTTTGTATTTTGAACAGCTAAACCATCTTAAGTTGGCCAAGGTGTTTCTTACATTATGGTTACAAAGCACAACCAAAGGGGTCAGCCAAGACGCTTTTGCTGGCCACCTGGGGTGTGCCAGACCAACATGCGGGTTGGCACATCTTTCAAGCAATGAACTTTCTCAGGATAACTCCATGTCTTGGAACTAAGCCTGTTTACTCAGACACAGCTTGCAAAGCTGGAAGAAATCGTGCCACACAACATTTGCCTGCCACTTTTACCCTATGAATTCAACGTCACTCTTTAAATGTATCAAATCATCTGGTAATTGAACTAATTGGCTTGGGAGTCATGCTTGCAACTTTTTAACATAGAAGATGCTTCAAGTTCAGGTTGGTCAAGTGGCTCAGGGTGATTTCACTGAAGTGCTACTTTAAATATGGCGACAACATTACTGACTGAACCAAAGTTATGTATCTTGACATTTTACAATACAGACAATAAAATAACTTGTGCGTAAGTTGTAATTTCTGGCCTTATGACAGGATATACAATTATTATTTAAAAAGATTCATATTAGTACACAGAACAGATATTAACTTCCTAATACAACGTGTAAAACTGCCAACAAATGTCACATACACATTCGGCAAAATTAAACAGCAGAGACAACCTTTCTGTATACCTTGGTAAGTTTCCTAACCAAATGAATGTGATCCAATAAGCAAATAGTACCACATTCATTCAGTCAGCTTAAGTTATCTATACTTATAAAAGGCAAAGCCCTCACTGACTCACTCACTCATCAATAATTCTCAAACTTCCCATGTAGGTAGAAGGCTGAAATTTGGCAGGTTCATTCCTTACAGCTTCCTTACAAAAGTTGGGCAGGTTTCATTTCGAAATTCTATGCGTAATGATCATAACTGGAAGCTATTTTTCTCCATTTACTGTAACGGAGTTGAGCTCAAAAGCCGTGGGGGGGCGAAGTTTCGTGTGACATCATCACACCTCCCACATAATCACGCAGTACATAGAAAACCAGGAAGAGCTCCAAAAAGCGCTGAAGAAAATATGCATTATATAATTGAGAAGGCAGTGAAACAATAAGAAGCGAGTGAGTGACATATACAACCATATTCATGAGTGCTGCTACTTCGGAAACAAAGCACGGTGTAAACCTAAAGTTTAAATTAAGTTCATAGACAGGCTGCCGCTGGCGTTTGTAATTTAGTGCCTGCCCATATAAGGCCGTCCATCAGCGGCAATCCAATAGAAACACTGCCGCTAAATATTCACGGGTGAAGGACTGTGCTTATGCAAGCTTATGCATGAGATGGTCAGGGTGGTGTTTCGCACAAACTCAGCGAAACTGCAAGAGAAACTTTTAAGTGCCGGGTCTTAGCTAACATTATATACAGCCGTGGACATCGCACGACATGGCACCAGCACAGCTGGGAAACTTCGATGCATGTACACCGAGCGGCTCACGTGAACTGATGCAGTGCGCAGACAAAAAGCAACAGTTCCAAAGAGTGCTGAACAAAACCGAATTACGCAATTGAGAAGGCAGCAAAAAATATGAAGCGTCTGATACATACAAGCATATTCATAAATGCAGCTACTGCGGAAACAAAGCACACGGTGGAAAAAGTCAATGTCCCGCTAAAGGAAGACAGTGTAAAAAAAACCCGTGCATGCAGTGTGTCAGGTCTCAGATAAAGAAGACGACGAGCTGTTTATTGATGCAGTAAGAAACAAATCGATGAATGAAACCTGTTATCTTTACAACGATTGACAAACACTGAATGTAACTTGAACACAACACATCCTACAAATACGACCCTGATTGAAAGAAATAATAATAATCAAATCCTTGATGACAGCAACACTCAATAACACTCACAAAACAATTACATTGACAATCATGTTACGTTATTTTTAAAATGTTCCCTTTTCTTTTTCATAACTTCTTTAACACACTACTTCTCCGCTGCGATACGCAGGTATATATATATATATATATATATGTATATATATACCCTGATCTACATACTCTCAAATAGACAAGCCACACGCCGTGGCACAATTGTAGAGCCTTCGCCTCTAGCGCCGACATCCGAGGTTCGATTCCCGAGAGGGGATGCACTGAGTATGTATGCGCGCTTCCCAATTCATTTTACCCTCGCATCCCCTTGGTTTGAGACGTATGAAAAAATATGCGGTTAACGCAGAATCATGTTACGTTATTTTTAAAATGTTTCCTTTTCTTAGCACAAGCACAGCCAAGAAGCTTCGATGCATGTACTCCATAACGCGTTAAAAAAAATAACGCATTTAATCACACTTTCAATTCCAAGCAAAGGGGAACTTTTGTCAATGCATGATTTCCTGGTACATCGATTACATTGATGCACACATCAGAGCTACAAAAATGTTAGAGTCGGAATAAAGCGCGTTCCTATGACTGATCGGAGGAAAATTTCATTTCAAAAGACTACCCGATGGAAGCCTTGATAAAAGCATGGTTTTGCGCACACTGAAAAGCAAGCAAAATTAGACGCATTACAGAAAGCGGACTTTGTGGCTCTTACTGGGGATCATTGGACTTCCGTGACCGTTAGTAATTCTAATTACATCTAATTACAAAATGTTCAATGATCACACGACAAGCTGGTCAAATTACCTTTTATGTTTAACACACTACTTCTCCGCTGCGAAGCGCAGGTATTTTGCTATTTATATATACATATAGATTTAGATATATATATAATGATATATAGATATATATATATATGACAACAACACTTATATCAATGACAAAACAATTACATTAACAATCATGTTACATTATTTTAAAAATTTTTCCTTTTCTTTTTCATAACTTCTTTAACACACTACTTCTCCGCTGCGAAGCGCAGGTATTCTGCTAGTAACATCATATTTAGTGGCACAATTATGATTTTTATACCATGTTGCATCACCTGCCTTTGTTATTAGATAATATATTAAATTCTGAAACAGCATATACCATGCGTGGGTCACAGAGGCTGGAGATTATGGAACAGTATAGGGTGCAAGGCCGAAGCCAACTTTGGGAGGGATTATAGACCATTTTATGGGCTCACACTCACACACAGAGATACAGTTTAGAGTTGACATTTCTTAGCAATGTGGAAAGCTAAAGTACCCAAGGAAAAAAACATGCAAAAACAATTTATCATCCAAGTCACTATTGTTCCACCATGCCAACTCCATTACTATACCCCTCCATCCTTTTTCATAAATCTGCACTTATTCTAATTCAAAGTTGCGGGTGGGTAGAGCCTTTCCTGGAAACTTTAAGTTTAGGAAGGAACCACCTTTGGAGTACATTTTCCATATCACACACAGGGCACATCCACAGCTAACCTTGACATAATGAAAACAAAAGAAGTATGGGATTTTCTTTCAAAGGCAAAATAAATACATTTGAGAATGAACATTATAGTTTTAGGTACCTTTTTTCTAAGTAAACTTCGGTTTCTGAGCTAACCTTTCACTTGTCACCAACTTGAGCCTGAGTTACATCTGGTGACTGGAAAGGTGCATCTTTTCAAGGGTAGTTATGGGTGTTAACTGCCACCTTGGCACTACAGCTGACTAGCTGGAAGCAGCTGGTAGGAGGCGAGTGTTTCTGTAGCTCAGCAACACAGCCTCTTTTGGAATGCCTTTCATTACATTTCAGATTTTCCACTGACTTCACAGAAGGCAAGAAGATAAATGGGAATTCTCAGCAGTGTAAAAGAGGGGCGAGTTGACAATCAGCCCCCAGTGGATTTTATAATGTTTTGGAAATCTGTATCATGAACAGGCCCGTGTTGACAACTTTGACTAGAGTAACAATGTTTAATTGCCTTTCTAAATTTATAAATTATACCGGAATGATTAAGTGTGTGACGTACGATCGTGAACTATCTTCCCATTCAGGATGGGTGCCTGAAGTTACTATTAAAGGCTCTGGCTTCCATCAGTACTGTAACTGAAACTCAGATTCTGAATATGGATGAATGGAGGGGTGCTTAAGCCTCTCTTGAAAGAATGATCAGATCTCTCAAAAAAGGTAAAGATTCAATTTCTATCCACCTTACTTAATGCGGTAAAATTTCTGCAAGGAGAAAAGCAGCTTGAAAATTTTATTAATTTAGATTTGTTAAGATGGACTAAAAGAAAGCATTTATGAAAGGGAATTGTAATATAACCATCATTAGAACTACAGCACTGTACTAAAAATTACATATTTGACGCACAGCTTAAGATTACATCCTTTACTTAACAATGAAAGCAGTTCTTATTTTAGATGACATCAATTGAGAATGGTGCTGGTATTAATTTTACTATTTCACATCTTCATTAGAGAGAGAGAGGAAAAAAAAAACCATCATTTTTAAGCACAAATACTGCATTAACAGGCCCTTTTTCCATTCCATGAACATTTTGGTTTACTTCACATTTTCTTGTAACACACAAGTGATTTATTTGGGATTAGCTAAAATGAAGAGTGAAGTTTGCTGCCTGCATCCATGACTGAGGAGATAATAGGGCTGCAGCCTTATGGTTATTTTTTTTTTTTCTGTTTTAAAACAACTTACCATCTCGTGCAAAAACACTGTGACCTTAGAGAGGATTGTGGTTTGACTTCCTGCCGGCAAATTTATGATGTTATTATAACCTAGGCTCACAAGATTAACAAAATTGAACTAGTAATAATACCTCAAGATAATAGATAGTAATAATACTAATACAAAAAAGTGTAGGCCCACATTGAGCAAGCTTTCCTAACATCTGTTTATATGCAGACAGTTGCAGGCAAAATGATTTAAGACAGACATGACTTCTTAAGTTTAATTTACAATCCTTTTAATGTAAATTCCTTTTCTTTTACACTGGAGTCTACAAGGATGACACTACATGTTGTTAATGGCGTTGTAAATCAATGTTTTCAGATACCTGCAACATTATGACCTATTAGCAGCCATATTATATTGATTGCCATTTGTATTCTTTAACTGTTGCATATCTTTACTCAAAAATAAATATTTCAAAGATGGGAAACTAAACATTTTTAAAATGAAGTACATGGCATAGCACAATTATGATAGCATTGATGGTCTGGCTCGAAGACGATACACTGGAAGGAGCACTGAGATGTGTAAACTTAGAAGCTGTTCACCTCCAAGAAATGAGGCTTCAGAGTCTTAGATCAAGTAGAAATTTAGCACTAGACACTACTAGTAAGCTGAAAGCTGGGTGAACCACCGAGAAGAACGACGCGTTACTATTCAGGTGTAAGGTTTGTTGACTTGACTAACAACCTTTCTTTAAAACTTCAGTGACATAATACCTGAGAGAATTAATTGTGATTTTAACTTAATTCACTTGTTTTACTGAGCAACAAATTTAAATAATAAATAAATCCTTTGTGTTACAAAATCAGTGAAGTAGCTACTACTACAAGAAAAGTCAGATCTGATTCTAAAAACGTTGACGTCTTGCCTCCCGACTGTTTCATAGGCCTATTACTGCACGTCACCCTATTTACTTGGATGTACACACTGAGAGGGCTTCTCCACTGCCTGATCTAACTTCTGGACAGTAGTAGGCCAGTGGTGAATCCTAGCTGAATATTTCTGGTGTACGACTGTCACCATGGCAGACCCTCAGCACACTTCCCTTAGTTCAGATTTTACGTTACTAATTAGACATTTATGTACTGCCATCAATGCCAGCTACCAGATTGGCTCTCTTTTCATTGCATGGCATTTCCTGGTCTCATAACTAATGAAAATTCTTTTCAACAAAGTCTCTACATTACAGTACATAATGATTTAAACTGAACCCAAAAAAGTCTGTCTATTTTTCCAAAATAAGGAAACAGATAAAACAGTTTGGGAAAATTGTTATTATTAACGGAATTTGCACTTACTCTTCCTAAATTGTGTCTTACTTACTCAAAACAGGGGCCTATAACAAATTTAGTTGTGAGTGGCGTTTCAGTTAAAGGGTTAATATGGCAAAACCACTACAATGAAATATTTAATGTACTGTATTAAGAATTGATTTAAAAGTTCAAGAAATGCAATTCTCTGTATTTCAGCATAATTAAACAAACAATCATTTGTTGATAAATAATTATTTTACATTAGTCAACTAAAAAGTTTAACCATTTTTAAATACTACCCACCTTGCTTTCTCTGAAAAGGTGTGATTTTCAGTGAAAATCCATCTATTCGTTTTTTAATACCAGCTTTCTAAAAGAATTTCTCCTGAACTGTACTGTGTCACAAACCTCTAGAGAAACATGAAAATGAATTCTTGGACAATTTAAATGCCAAGAGCACAAGCCCTGTATGTCTAACAGGGAGGAACGGGAAGTGGAATACAATCTATCATAGTCTCCTGCATTTAAAATGACCACCTCAGATGAGAGCAAGCAAACCACAGATGGTGGACGTAACTGCCTGGTATGCATACAAATAAAGTGACACTCTTTTGAATTTAAAACCTATGTCGTGCGCGCCTTTTACTCCAAGACTATATTAGCTCGCTTTTCTAAGGCAAATTCCCCAAACAATCTTCTTTTTCTGCATAAAAGGCTAATGACACAAAAATAAATACATAACTAATACTGTATATGGTAAAATGTTTCCTGAGAATAGGAGACATAAGAGGTGTTTTAAAAAGGCACCACAATAATTGGGCTGTATCTTAAAGGAAATTGCATAGAATTTTCTGAACAGCAGGGGTATTTTCGAAAGGTAAACGGACAGAATTGATTTTTGAATTAGTCTTGACTGTTGAGACAACCTTCCTACTGTATTTTCCCTTGACAGAGCTACCGGTGTTTGCGTTAGAATGAGTAAGCTTATCTTAGATATGAAAATAAATTATCTTCAAAGTCTATAGGAACAGTGCAGTTAAATTAAACCTATAGTAGGTGTCTGATCTTGAAACACGCTCTAAAGTGCAAAGGGATTTCTTATGCATGTTATAACAAGCTACCTGTAACTGTCTGCTATAAAAAGAAAGTGATAAAACGTATTATATTAAAAGTACAAACACTTATATAGGGTCAATTCAGAGCGGTCAATCAAACTAGCGCACACACACACACACACTGGTGGGATATACAAGGAAAAATCACACAGCTCAAGGAGGACATGCAGGGCTCCACACAGACAGTCCTCAGGGTGGAATTTTAACCAAGGACCTTGGATACTTATTATCACTACATCTACATTTTAAGTATTCGGTATTATTCTCAAGTAATTATATAATGATACCGAATACAGAATATAAACTCCCTTATCTAGGCACTCATTCAGTATCACTCAGAAAACCACACTCTTCTTTTCAGCCATTTCATAAATATACTGGTATATAATGAGTTTTTAAAACACAATTACATACAACAGCAAAGAATTATGTACTTCTGCAGAACAGATTTCTTTACACTAATTTGAAGACAAAAGACAATATCAGCTTATAAAAATTCACAAGCATTAACATGTCAAGCTTACTAAAGGAAGCTTCTTGTTTTGAATCAGAAAACTCAAAATCTGGTGTGTACTAAATCCTTACTCAAGCTCTCTTGGTATGAGGTACACAAGTAACTGTAATGGGGTTTTTAAAATTTTCTGTGCAGTTTTTCTTCCTAAATGTTGAAAACATGCTCTTGCTTTCCAAGTGTAATTTAATGTGCAAGTGCTGAAAATAAGTTTGGCAGATATTTTAAACACTTTCAATGGGCCAACATAGTATAGCTATTTAACTGTTTATTGGGAAGTCTTGGTATTGTGGGAAGATGACAGCATGCAGACATCACATCCAAAGCAATCACTATTAACAACACATGACAATACTACTACCACTACTATAAAAAGAAAATATGGCCAAATTAGTTTAACGTGTCTTAGAAACTGAATTTGTAATTTATAATAACTTCACATCAAACAGACATATACTGTAGTAGTCAGCTAAGACCTAAAATAATATTGTTTTAAAAAATCCTGCATCCTTTACTGTTCATTAATGTGAAATTCTTTATATAATTTAAAATGAATTAAATGCTGGACTTTGAGTTATGTCTAGTACTCACAAGCATGTTAGGTACCGATATCACAACTGCATATTCAGCAAGTGACACTAACAATTAGGCTGTTCAGTATGGACCATTGATTACTTTCTGTTTAGCAAAAATAATTGAATTTAATCTGGTTTCTGTTTTAGCAAAAAAAAAAAACTGGCTCAAAAATTTCCTCGGTTCTGTCAGTAGAAATATTGTTACTATATATGAACCAACTTATATTCATTTAAATATGTGTTAAAGGGAAAAGATGCTCAATAAAATGCAACCTCCCACACTTCTAAGTTTACTTTCTTCATTTACATTCATTTAATTTCTCTATCTCTATCTAAGTGTTGCTATAATAGCATTAACAGCTCAATGGTGGTCTTAACCAAAGCCTCCGTCACTGTCTGGTACTTCAGTACCCACTTATTGAGGGAATGCAGAGCCACAGGCAGAAATGAACACCTGCAGGAACATGGAGAATGAAGACATTTACAGTATGTCATTTGAAAAAGATTAAGTACAAAAACAATCTGTTACTTAAGCAGTTTACTATGACAACTATTTTGTGTTAGGTATGAATTGGGCCTAAATGCTAAGGCCAAGTTTTTTTACCTCTTAACTATCTGTCTAAACTTCAAGGCAAAAGTGATCATTCATCTGTCAAAAGATAGCAAGGAAAACAAGCATGCACACCTAGCCTTGTTTAGTGTTCTTGATTGTGTACCTGCTTTTGCTTTGTTTGGAGTGACTGATGCACTCTGTGGTCATCTGCTCTGTGTGAACCACCCCATTCCATTTATCCTGACATGAAGCCACTGTGACAGACAGCAGAATGATGAGCAGTGTGGGCGACAACGTTGTAGAAATGGGCAGAAATATAGAGAGGAGACATGACAACCCAGTCAAAAACAAAAAAATCAGGCAGGCAGTCAAAGTATGAAAGAGCAGGCAAAACACAGGCAGTGGTATCTATAACACATTACACAGGTAACACCAAAAACACAACTGAGAGGTCACAAAACACTCAACAAAGCACTATATTAGACAAAGGTGTCGTGCGAGCAAGACTAGTGTCGTCTAACAAAATAGGCAGGATGGGCAGAAGCCCCAGTGGGGCAATTTGATAAGGATGCTATGATGAAACTTTGTTTTCTTCAAAAAATGTCATATGGTTTGGGGTAATGATAGAAGGGGTTTGTTTTGGTTTTTTTCTTAACTGTTTTTCAATCTCAAATTGATATCACGTTTAAACATTTGTTACTCATATTTCTAGTTCTCAAAATCCATGTAAGTGTGGTTTGGTGGACTCCCATCTTTCATCATGTTACCTGCTTTACTTTAGCAAGGTTTGCACTTGTGCTGCCCCCATCTAACTACAATACAGACAATTCTTCCACTTTTCCAGTGCAGCACCAGGTTACCCATCAGAGTAAAAAGGATCGCTCCAGTCTTTCTTACAGCTAAACCATAAGCAATGGGGGTCCCAGCTATGGGACAGAAGTTACGGTCAGGCTGACAGTCTTGAGCATGTAGAGAGAGATCACAGACCTGGTGCTTGCGATGGTTTAGAAGAGAAGGAGCTGATGTTTTGCCTTTGGTTGAGAATTGGCGCAAAGCTTTGGCTTTTTGAGTTATGGCTTTTTGTTCAATAACCAAATGTTTAGATGGTGCATGAAGGAGATATCTCTATATGTTGCTGTATCTGTGATTGATTAGCCTTATCAGATAAGGCCAAGAAACTGCATTCCTAAGATCTACCCTTGTGAAAAGGCCAACAGGAGTAGTAGGCATTGGTGTACTCTTGTCTCTTACTGTTGTGTTTTTCCTCTCCTCGGTGAACTACACCTCCCTAGAATCAGTCCAGGTGTAGAGTGATGTCACAAAGACACCTTCTTAGAGGACAATTAGCATGGAGAAAACTTACTGCATCGCAAATGGTTAAAGAATCAGATTTTATCCTAAAGTAAGTACATCATTCAACCCAAACTTCAGGTCTTTCATGAAAATACTGTATAAAATTCATAAACAGGATCAGAGGTATTGATTGTCATTTTATTTTAACACAGGAACACAAATACTTTGATGAAGTGAATGGCCTCTTTTTTGGAAAATCTAATCTCTAAGCTTTTTTCCTTGTTCCTGATTTAGTAAAAAACACAAACAACTGAAGTGAACCCTATAAATAAAGACCAGTATACCACTAAAGACAAGCTTAGCTCACACAGCATTCACTCACCATAGGTTTAACTTGTGGGTGTTTGAGTTGTGCACTGAACATTTCATGGTGGGAGGCACTTGATTAGAGGCACAAAGAAGGCAACCAGCTCTATAAATGAGTATAATCAAACAGTGAAAGAGTTTGTAATAGCTAGAGTTGTTCAGATGTGCATTTGATCAGTCAGAGGAAGTGTTTTCCTGCTGGAATACACCACCTCGACAGTGCATCTCAGATCTATAGGGTTAAGCACAGAAGTAATTAGCTGAAGCAAGGAACTTTCCCCAGAGCTAACACAGTTCAGTTAATAAAAAACTTAAAACAATGGCCAGTGGCTGCTGTAACCATTTGTAAGTATGAGACCATAAATGATGTAACACATCAATTTGAGACTGATATCTACCTTCTTTTCTTATTTATTTTCCTATACTTATCGGCTGTTGGAAAATAAACCATTTTGGCTAATTAGAGATTACTGGCACTCAGTAGGACAAAAGTATTGAATATTTTGTTTTTATTAAGTAAGAAAAAAAAATAAACACACACACACAAGGGACAGATGAATACAAAAATACAAATATGTATGCCATTCTGGGCCTATGAATATGGATCTTGTATCCTAGTACTGTATATAGTACTTAGTGAGGTGGCTCCTCTACTTGTTATATTTATACCAATCACTCTCTTTCTCACCTTATTGCCCAACCTCAACCCCTTCCTTTTCCTTTAACCATATGAGCCCACATCCCAACTCTACTATACTTATTATAGGCTTAAGACCTCTCACCAAGAAGCTGCTTCACAGCCCCTCCTAGAATAATTTCTGGGTCAGGGTGCCTTTAAAGAGATAAAATGCACTCACTTTTGACTTCCTTGAACCATGTGCCGCTATCTAGCAGGGAGGAAGATTTCTTACCAACTGCTAATCCTACAAGGCTTTATTCATTCTGTTAAAATAAAGTTGGGCTTCTTAGTGTTTGCTGGGTCGTTTTCCATCTAGTATCCTAGCAGAATATCACATTCTTCTCCCAGAGCTTTAGCTCTCGTTGTTATGATTCTAAGCATTGCTATTCTGACATTTGATTTTTCTATATTTTTTCTGTTAATTTTTCCTCCGTTTTGATGCCATTTTGATGATGTTCTTTTCATTTCTGTGACATTTTTGAGTGGCCTGGATGACTGTGTTACTGCAGTGTCATAACACGACATATCTGCTTGCGTATCTAAGACAGCTGTGTGGCATTCTCAGTGTCCTAGTTTTGGTTACAAAAGAAAAGAAAAAAGATTTGTGTGTTGAAATTATGTTAGTGTTTAATTTCTGCTAGGGCTCTTGAAATGTTTCTGTTTTCCTGCCAGTTTTTCTTTGCTTTGATACTCGATGCTTATATTTCTGTTTATGCATCTTTTGACCATGATTTTTTCCTGCTCCTACTTAATGCACCAAGGCTATATAATTTGTACAATATAATCATTACGCTCTTTTTCCAAAGCTCCCAGAGCACCTACAGTAACAAACATATACTGTGTTTCACCACCTAGAAAAGCTATGTTCTGGCATGGATAGATCTTTCCAAAAGCCAGTGTAGCCTTATCTCTTAAATTAAAGTCTCCATCAACCTCTTCTCTTGCCTCTCCTTTCACCATAAATATGTACATTACACATTCCAGCTGTTGTTCTGACTTGATTTTAGAATCTGACTGGCTGTAGACCAAAAATCAAGTCACCTTTAATCACAACACATCTTTGCACAGAGTGTGACCATCTGAAACAAATCCAAAGCACAAGTAAGTGAGTAGGAGGACAATGAATCACATGAGCCACATGACTTGTTAGTGACCATAAAAGAACAACTGCTTCAAATCATTAACTTTTCCCATTTGAAATTATTTTTCTTCTGTCTTAAGGATGGCTGAAACCTTTCTTAAATGGTTCCAACAAATGTACTTAAAAATAAGGGTTTTTGTAATAATGCTGCAAAACAACTCTGTGCTCTCAGCATGTCATTTTCTAATACCACCAGCAAATTCCTGGAACAAATAAACATGCACATCTTAATAAATTAAATTATGTAGTACACTTAAAGAACACATTTACTTCTTAAATTGGGTTCAAATAGAAATTATTAAAAAAAATTAATTCATATCAAAATTGATATAATGTTATCAGTAAACAACTCTGCTAAGGAAATATTTCCTACGGATATAGAAAGAAAATAGAGTACATAAAACAAAACTGGAAATTGCATTTCTGCAAGCAAATGTAATTATTTAGCAACTAAAAGATAATTAAAAACGGAAATGTATACCCTCAAAAATTGCAGTTATCTTTCAAATACATTTTTTTAAAATTATTGCTAAAATGTTTTACTAAGTACTCAGGACAAGCAGGTGTACATTCAGATAATCAACACATTGAATAGCACGAAAAGGACCACAGAGCCAGAAAAATACATATTAGGATGAAACATCTGCTTTCCACAAGTCAGAATACTGGGAGTGAAACCTGCACAGTATGTGTGTTCTGTAATTAGTGGAAAATATGGCTAAATTTACATAACACTGCGTAAAAGACAAGAAAAGCGGCTACAGCAATAAAAATACATTTACGTAATGGGAAGATGAAAAACGTGCAGTAGGAATCATGCATTCATAGCCATTATTGTACGTGATTTCATTTAATATTTTTTGTGGTATTGGCTTTACAGCAAAATGCTTAATTTTTACAACCTCGTGTAATGACACATATTGCAATTGCGCCTGCTCTAACGTCTGTGGACAATTCACACAGTTTTGCATCAACCAATCACTGGTGAACTGGTTACTGCTGTTTCCTTAAAGCACAAGGGGACTGGGTTCAAATTCTGGTCAACTCATGCTCGTTGTGGAGTCTGCACATTCTCTGTATGTTGGTGAGAGGTTATTCTTAGGGTACATTGGTCTTCCTCCCACCTCCCAAAGTCATGTGCTATAAAGGTGTGACCAGCCTGGGCAGTACTGTAGGCATCAGTATGTGAGATACATTAAGTTTTGAAGCAGACGGATTTCATGTGATAGGCCTTAAGTCTGGTCAATCTGAACAGGAGAGCAATGTATTTTGGGAAAGTTGAAAACAAAAGACAAATTCAGAGTATTTTTCTTTGTTTGAAAACTCAGGTTTTGATTTCCATGGGAAAACAACCTTGAATTTGTGATAATACGAGGGATATCCAGAAAAAAAAGGTTACAACAGCTGTTAAAAATCGAAAAATTAATATATTTCAACCAAATTTACAGGGTATGTTCCAAAATATGTGTTTATTTCTCAACATAATCGCCGTCAACTTCGATGCACTTCTTCAGCCTGGGCACCAACTTTTTTATACCCTCGTCGAATTCGCTCCGCTCCACCTCCGAATGCCACTTCTCCACTGTCTCCTTCACATCGTTGGAAAAACGTTTCCCACACAAGAATTCTTTCAGTTTGATTTCCACAAGCTGACGATGATTCTCGGCGCAAAGTGAGGAACTTGATGACCGAACGAATCTCGCATCAGCGGTAGGTGGAGCAAACGGCCTCAGCAGAGGTTGACAAACTCGCTTGCTGTGATGACATTTCACAACTGACTGACATGGTCCCGGGTTTATTTTGACCGTTAGGACCCCCATACACGTAGGTATGCCAACCTTCGAAAAAAAAAATTCCCTGCACCTTCCAGGGCACTTGTAACCTTTTTTTCTGGATATCCCTCGTAATTTAGTTATATTTTCTCTGTGTATTTAAGAAACTACAAAATGTTAAAGCTCACTCTGCTAATTAAGATGAAATGAAGTAAGTATAATGCTTCATGTACCTGTTTATTTTAGGCACAGAGGGAGGAGGAGACTTTTGTCAAAAAGAGTTCTCTCAGTTCGGTTGTTGCTCTTTTTCTGATATACTTTCCTGGAGCTTTCAATTCAGTTTTTCTGTTTCTGACACATTTTTGCAAAGTGCACAACTTAGTCATTGTTTGGGGGAAAAGTATGGACACTTCCATTGGACTTTCTATCTGCTAGTGTTTAGCTCCTGGACACTTCTCAAGGAGCCTTGTCTCAGGCAAGACATCATTTGAGTTTCTCATATACAAAGTATAGGGAAAGTATTCTAATCGTTCAAAAATTTGATGTTGAAATTTTGATGAATCTGGATGTTTTAGACCTCCCTGACTTTCTCGCATACAAAGTACGGGGAAAGTATTGGAATCCACCAAAAATTCCATTTTGAGATTTTGATGAATCTCGACGTTTTAGACCTCCCGAAAAAACCATTTTTGGATTTATGTCTGTGTGTGCGTGTACATAAACATGATAACTTGAGTACGTTTTCACTTAGGTCAACCAAATTTTGTATACAACCATTAGGTACAAAACATAGATTTCTATCAACTTTTGGGCTATTTCCACTGACAAGAAGTTGTACTTTACCTTTTATTCATGCAACTGCAGAGTCCAATTTATTCAGCTTTCTTTATATATAATACGCTACCGTGGCTGTTTGTTTTTTCTGTCCAGGATTTTAAATCACCTGTAGCTCGCAAACTGTTTGACCTATTGACCTATACTACGTGATATCTACTATCTGCTTCCAAGGTGATGATGGACCTCCAAGGTTATTCCCATTTTTATTTTAATTTTATTGTAGAATCAACTCTCGGGAGCGGCCAGCAGGGCGGCCATGCAGCATATGGGCATCATTCTCATCCCTACCACCTTCATGGTCACTTCCCATATCTCTTCTTATCTTAAATCATTCTTGAGGCAGATTGAAGACTTAACTGCCAGTTTGAGTAAAAAATTAAAGAAAACATACTAAGTAATTGCAACACAAACCCTGACTTAATAAGTTTTAACACAAAAAGATGCAAATGAAAGAAGGGAAGAAGCGGGCCGATGGGGTGGAGAAAAGAAGAGCTGCTCAGGAAGCAGCAAGCGCATCAACCTCTGAACAAACGAATGATAAACCTACAGAGAAAGAGTATGAAAACTGTGAAAGTTCAAGTTAAGTGTATTCACTGCACATTATTGCACAGTGCGCTGTTACTGGTACTTTTATAATAATTGTTCAATATATTGCTAATTTGATTTTATTTGTTGTTGATTGTTCTATAATGTACATAATACAAAAATATAATCATTGTCTTGTGGTTTACTCCTCAAATATCCATCTCCATATCTGAATATACAATACAAGAAAGTCTAGGAGAGACTACTCCTGTTTTTTTTCTTTTCTTTTTTCAATTAAGAATGTATAATTTGCAATTAAAGAAAAGAAGCCATCTCAGACTGAATGAAGACTGCATGAACTCACCTACTTTCAGGATTCTTTGTATCGCTTATATTTGTCGCTGTTGGTTTTGATGCAAATAAATATAACTTTTAAATGAAAACTTGAACCCATGTCTCTGCCTGATTGCTACTGGCATAGATGATAAGTTAAGATTGTCCACTCCTTGTCTGACTATGGCATTAGACTAAGGGCAAGAGAGGACGCTGTTGCAAAGCCCTCTATTGGTGGTAAACTGGGCTGAAGTAAAGGTTTGGAAGTAAATACAATCAAAAAGCAGCTTGCCATAGAGGGCCACAGAGTTGAAAACATGGGGTGCAATACAGGCAGTGAGGTAGGCCAGAGATTGCAGGTTCATAGCTCGTATTGACGTTTCCTACACCACACTGAGAGAAAACTTAGGAGTTAGTTGGTACCGTTTGTGTTAGAGGCATGTCACAGGTGATCTGAAAACACAGTAAAACAGCATCATAAGCACTGAACAGTAGTGGATACAGTAAACAATAGTAGCACAATGTCATCATTGTGTGGTTACTTAAAGGCGGACAGCTAAGGGGCTATCATGTTGTCCTGACCGTACAATGCCAATATTTGGACTAGGACTGCAGAGATAGTAAGATAGTCATAGCCTGGGTGCAAGTGGACAACTCGACGCTCAGCTAGAAGTAATTCAGAGAGGACTGGAGGTGTCACTAGCAGTGCTATTGATCTGGGGTTTAAAAGGCCATTACAACCATAAATGGAATGCGATTCAGGAAGAATGGAAGGTGAGTTGCTCAGCTGGTGGGAAAGATAAATGAATCGCAGAGAGGTACAGAAGATAAAGAAAGCTGGGGGGACTGGCATGTTAAAGGTAGTGCGTAAGTGTTCTAGGCACTCCACACTTCAAAGATGGGACTGCAGCCAGACCAGGAGAGATGTGCAGTAGGGTTTCGTTTCCATTATCTTTCTTCGATTAGGCTCTCAGGGTAAACAGCAACTCTATATATGACTGGTAAAGATGGGTGCATGTATGTGTCTTTCAATGAACGATATCCATGATTGGTCCTGATGCTGCCATGACCCCAAGATGGACACAACAGAAACAGAAAACAGGAATAATGAACATTTTACCTAAATGTCCTAGAGAAAAACATCTATTGATTTAGATGTCTGTTCTGCCAGCAAGGCAAATGCAGAGGAAAAAGAGCAATGAGAAGGGGAGGACCACAAAAGCAAATTGTCAAAACCATGAAATCGACCAAATTGTGCAGCAAAGCCCAAACTCAAAGTCTTTTAATAAAGCAATAAACCTTTAGACCTAAATTACAACACAAACACACACACTTCAGAACTGCTTGGTTGCATTCACAATGTTGGACAACCTGGAAGTACATAATGCTGATCTTTATTCTGGCTTTCAGATGATGTCTCACATTGAGATATTTGTTGTTTCATAGTAGCAACAGAGGATGCTACTATAAACGAAAAGAATTCTCAGATTCCTAAAATGGCAGTTTGTGTAAAAAAAGAACAATTAAAACGTTGTAAAATCATAACAGCATCCTGGGGTGTATCAGACAGGTTTAGAAGAAGTTGCTATGTTGGAACTTTTCTCAGATGTTCATAAAACAGAAATGGAAAATAAAAATATAATGTATGTCTCACATTAAGATCACAGAAGACACTTAAAAGACCCACGAGACTAAAGAGATTGGCCACGGAGCGTCTCGCAGGGACCTTAAAAATGAGACTTTGTGCCAAGACATTGACCCAGGAATGTCTCATGATGACGCAGAACATGAGATTCTTGCAAGATGCCCAACTTACAACCAATATCAAATAAGACAAGAGGCAGTAAAACATTCAGTCGTGTGAAGGATTTGAGCACACACAGATCCAGGGCTCTCAGCGCATATAAAGCGTATAAGGACAATACGTCGACAACTAAGTGAAGAAGAAAGCAGCGTGGAGAAAAGAGACTCAAAAGCATTGGAGAGAAAAAAGAGCAAAAAAGAAAAAGAATAATATAGGTGCAAATTCAGAAAATAAGGAAAGTAATTATCAGCCCGGAACAAAAGCATGTCCAATCGGGCTCAGAATTAAAAGACAAAGAGTAAAAGATTCCAAATATTGTTTTTACAGAAGTTCTGAAATAAAAGTGAAACTAATGAAATTGCAACAATTCAAAGAAAAAAATCTTAAAAGTGTGTATCCAGAAAACCAAACACGGGGGGTGGCAAGAAAAGCAAGCAGGGGGCAAAGCCCCCTAGTTTTAAAAAAATTTCAGAGTGTTTATAACTTTTCAACCCTGCCTGCATATCTACATGTTTTTGTAACAGTTTTGTTTTGAAAGGATTAAAGGAATACAAAGGAAATGGGCTATCAGTGTGATGTGAAGATTATGTAGTGGTTCTGATCTGGGAATAAAACCTTAGAAGAATGACTGTATGCAGTATGTCACCTGTTGTTATCAACTAAAAGTAGATTTTGATATTTTGCCCCATTCATAACCGGAAATATAAACACAGAGGCTGAGCTGCAATTATTATGATTACATTTATAGAAAAATATCTCATTATGCAAGTTTCAAGAAAAGATTATAAATCATTATTGTAGTCTGAGGCAACAAGCCTTTGAATGACAGTTCCTTATTTTGAAGAATTAGCACTCATAAGTCATTCTCGGAGACAGGCAGCACTTAACAGCTTCAGAAATGTTAAACAAATGTTTTTGTGTGTTTTTACTAAATCACTTACAATGCCAAAAACACACAAAATAAAAAAAAAATCAAAATATGCCTTTGTGCTAAGAATAAATACATCAACAAATCTGAAAAACACACAGAGCACCTAACCAATGTTATGCATACATTACTAAATTACAGACACTGAAAGTTAACATCTTTGAAAGACTGAAATTCAAATGCATTTCAAATACTGTATATTTGAATTGTGATTTTATGCAGTTATAATTACATGTTAACAGATTTAAATAAGACTGGAATGACCCTAAAAACTGCAACACAGTTAGCTTAGTGTGTATCATTGGTAAATTAGTGGAATTAATTACAAGTAAGATTAAGAAACACTTGCCTAGCAGAGAGTCAATAAGAGACTTAGGGCAGATGGTGTACAATTCTAGCAAGAAGTAACAAAAGCAGTTGATTTTAGTGGTTCATATGATATTTATCTGAAGTATGAAATGCTTTTGATATGTAATTTATACAAGGGACTAAAGAGAAGTGTATTTAGGGTACTACAGTTGCATCAAAGAAGCTGTAAAACCTTTGGAGTTTTCTGAATTTCTGCATTATTTATTCATGCAAAGGTGGCCTGATCTATCATTCACACACAGTATATTCATATATTTCTATATATAATCTTTATTTGGATCTTGATCTTTGTTTGTCCATGAATGAATTAGAAGAAGAAGCACTAGATGGCAGTAGAGAGACAGCTAAAACATAAGTATTGCATTAAGAATCTCCTCCAGGCTTATACTACTGAAGACTGTAGTACTCCAGTCACACCTCAAAACACAGACATTCAAACTAAACAAATTGTTGTGCTTTAAATTAACTAAAGAGATCTTCATTTAGATCTTGATCTTTGTTTGTCCGCGAATTCCACGCATGCATAGACCACCTTCCAGTTTAGTACGTTGTTGTTACCCACGGATGTCAACAATGTGCTGGAATAACAAACGGGATGGTGGACAGTGTTACGCTGGTTAGCTCCCGAGGCCTGGTTAGAGAATGAGATTGCCGAAGATAAAAGGTACGTGCCTACGTAACATATGAATGAAAGAAAGACAGTGGCTAAAATGAATGACAACGTAACAGCACGTTCCGGAAATTATTATTGTTACGTTGTAGCCGGTGAGTGCTGCGCGTCTCACCCTTGTACCGTGGCTTGCTCACATGTCAGTGAAGTGATCCCTATTTATGCTTTAAAGAGCCTGGATACCTATGTGTCCCCCTTTTATAACCATTGCTCCGTGTATATTGCCTTATTCTTTGGATTGCCACAAAGCAACCTGCGAGACTGGAGAAAGGTTGAGAAGACATCGTGAGAGGAAATGATAGCGTCGTGAAAATGACACGGACTGTGAACGGACAGAAGCAGAAATGCTCCTACACCACCACATAATTACTATTCAGACAGTGATTCCGAGTAGGCTGTTCCTATCGAATCAATGTCCAAGAGCTTTCTTTTGTAATTTTGTTTCCCTTATAATAAATCTTAATGCTGTGAGACGAAGGGCCCAGTTCACGACTGACAACCGTGTTTAAACAGGGAGCCCTTCACAGACAACTTTAACACGCGCAAAGTAGTTGGGCGAACATGGCTAGTATATATATATATATATATATATATATATATATATATATGTATATGTATATATGTATATGTATATATATATATATATATATATGTATATGTATATATATATATGTATATATATATATATATATATATATATATGTATATGTATATGTATATGTATATATATATATATATATATACTAATGAAAGGCAAAGTCCTCACTGACTGACTGACTGACTCACTCACTCACTAATTCTACAACTTCCCGTGTAGGTAGAAGGCTGAAATTTGGCAGGCTTCTTCCTTAAAGCTTACTTACAAAAGTTAAGCAGGTTTCATTTCGAATTTCTACGTGTAACGGTCATAATGGTCAACAATGTCTGCCATGTTGAACTTTCTTATTCATGGCCCCATCTTCACGAAATTTGGTAGGCGCCTTCCCTGCGCTAACCAAAACCAACGTACATACTTATTTCGGTGGTATGACGCCACTGTCAGCCGCTATATTGAACTTTCCAACGTCACTAATTCTCCAACTTCCCGTGTAGGTAGAAGGCTGAGATTTGGCAGGCTCATTCCTTACAGCTTACTTACAAAAGTGAAGCAGGTTTCATTTCTAAATTCCACATGTAACGGTCATAACGGTTGACAACGTCCGCCATGTTGAACTTTCTTATTTATGGCCCCATCTTCAAGAAATTTGGTAGGCGGCTTCCCTGCGCTAACCGAAACCAATGTACGTACCGCCTGCAGCTCGGTCACTGTGTGAGGCGGCGTTGGGTCCCTCATCCCAACACCTCCCACATTGTTGGCTGCCTGCCTATATAAGGCCGTCCGTCGCTCTGGTCTCTACATTCCCTTCCTTGCTTCGCCACGGGATTCACGTCTCCCTGCTGATAACTACAGCCTTTTTATTTAATCCACGGCTTCTCCGTTGTTCTATTGTTCATTTATTACGATTATAGTTATTGTTTAGGTATTTTAGACTTACTTTATATTGTTCAGGTACCCATTTCCTTTATCATTCCAACCGTACCCCCATTAACAAGTCTATCGAGGTAATCACCATCGATCAAAGAACTGTCACTTACCGAGTGTTTTCCATGCCCGGAGATGGCACCTACCTTTTCCATTCTGTGTGTTACATATTGCACGGCCATATCAGGCTCACTCTTGATATCCGGAGGAACATTGTGTCTTATGTATTGAATGACTGGGACAGGTTCAAGGTGTGGACTGATGATGGTACAGGAGATAATTATACTGCACAGGAACACTATAAGAGTGAAATGCTTAAGCCCTTCACCTATGGTTCTGCATGTGAGTTGATGGCTGCCGCTGAATTGTTCGGTTGTCGCTTTCAAGTGTACCGAAATGACCAAATATTTTACACCTTTCGACAACTGCCAGTGCTTCTTAAACATCTTAGACTCACAGGTGACGATTTCAGTAGTGGACACTTTGATGTTTATGAATGTTTAAACTATCAAAAGCTGGATGTGAAGTTATCGAAGAAAACGGTTGTATGCTTACAACGCTTGACAGATGCCGAATGTCTCTTCAACACATGTCCTGCATATACTGTTGTCATTGAAACAAACCATGAAACTCAAACCGATTATGACAGCAGCAATCCAAGCTATGAGATTTGAAACAAGATTACTGTTCATATGGCCAACTGTATGTTGCATGCTCAAGATTAAGCTCAGCGCACAGCTTGGTCATATTAGAACCGGAAGGCCGAACTCACAATGTGGTATACAAAGAGATCCTTAACAAATAATTATTGGTATATTTTCCCTCAGTTTAAAAAGGTTTAATTTTCTTCTTAATAAAAATTTTAAGGCAGTACTTAGCCATGAAACGGGTATTTGCTAGTATATATATATATATATATATATATATATATATATATATATATATATATATATATTGTCACGCACGCGCAAGTAGGAGACCGCGGACGGATTTGAACGCACCTGGGAACACATTCGCCGGCAGGGAATGGTGGGGTACTAACTTTCTCCCTCTGCTTCCTCACAGGAAAAAGGACCCTCCGCCACCATAAGCTGGGTTTTGACTGCAGTACGGTACTTCCGCCCTTCCTCCGCCATCTTGTCCTGACGTCATCAATCCCATCCTCCCTCACGGTCATTCCCAGCATCCCTCCACTTCCGGCTCCTCCCTAATAAAATGGCCGCCGACGCCATGATACGCCGTCGCGCATATGAACAGTTTTTGTTTATATTTTGACCTTTCTTTTGAAATTATATTGTGGATTGTAGACAATATACGGGGCCAGAAAACCCCAAACCTTTTTGTTGTCTTCTCCTCGCTCTTTTACAATATATATATACATACACACACACAGTATATATATATATATATATATATATATATATATATATATATATATATATATATATAAGGCCACCATTGTATGAGTAAATAATGCAGAAATTTAGAAAACTACAAAGGTTTCACAGCTTCTTTGATCCTAAGCCTAAAAGTGCAACGATTTTATGTGACCTTTTTTGTCACACTTTAAATCGGGTTTATTTTAAAACCTACATATATATATTTGGTGTCATTCTTTTCAGAATGTATTGAACTTTAATGTGATGTTGTTATATTTTCAGATTCTTATTCCGTTTTAAAATTATAATCTAAAAAATATCAAGAACTTTGTGCCAAGAGATTTAACCACAAAGAGTAGGAGAGCTGCTGTACAGGCTTTTAAATGTTTGAAGCGCCGTGCGAGATGCAGATCACGCGGCACAGCAGCAGCAGCAAGCCAGCAGCTGATTAAGCAAAGAAAAAAAAAAAAACTGTATTTGTTTCGCATTGTATCACCATTTAAGAGGGGGTTTCGGAGGAGCGACCGTGTCTCCCTGAGGTGCGTTCAGCCCTTCTCTTCACAAAGCGAGTAGCAGAGATGTGAAGTGGCTGGCACGTAGTGCAGGCTGGGGGGGTTGGTGAGCAAAGTGAGAAGTTGGCGAACCCCCTAGTATGTATGTATGTATATATATATACACACATATATACACTGTATATATATATATATATATATATATATATATATATATATATATATATATATAGTATAAATAACATAAATGAGTGGCTAGAACTATAATTAGAACTTGTGAGCTTTATTTGGCCCAAATGATCCTTGTTTATTTGAACATTCATTTATGGTCTTCTTTTCTACTTATTAAGGAAAAAATAGATCTCTTCTACTAGTTTACCTAAAAAAAAAGAAAAGAAAATACATTGTATTTGTAGACTTTTGGTCTCATGCTTGTAGTGGGTAACTGTCAAAATTGGAGTCTCCAGTACCAAAATGTCCCCAGGCAAGTTGTTTTACTAGTCAGGGCCTTCACACTGTGCTCAGAGAAAGCTGATGAGCCAATTGTCCAGGCAGTTTAGGCAGATTTCTAAAAAGGATTGTCTCTACAGACAGACTGCACCTCAATTTGTGTCCATATTCATTCACAGTATGCACAACAACAACTCTGACTTGGCATTTCACAGAGAGATAACAAGAAATATGTCCTAGGTTTATGAAGAGCACAGCTATAGTGGCAGGTGCTTTCATCTCTGAGAAGAGAGGAAGCTTGGCTTGGCCTGAGGCAGAGGTCCATGAAATCAGAAGATTCAGTGAATTTAAGTTATTTGTGCCAGTCTTGTAGGCTGCCCAAAAAAAGATAAAGGATTGTAGAATATGATATGGATAGAGTCTGATGATTTTTTAGAAAAGATAAGAACTAAAGTAAAGGCTTTTATTATAATTAGGAAACAGCATATTATACAAAAAAGAATCTGGAGGACAAGCTCTTATTCACTCTCCCAGCTGAGTTCGAAATCCATGTAGAACGAGTAACACAAAGTTCAAAACAAGCTAAAAAAATATGCTAACCATGGCAGTCAACTGTCACAATGCCAGGCTCAGTGAAATCAGTGGGCACATTCTATTCTACTTTTAATCTGTGTTACTGCAAAGATGTTGGTATATTTTTGGAGCTTAGTTTAATATCTCTATTTAGTAGCAGAACAGCTCCTTGTTATTGTTATTTTACTTTGTTATGCTATTACTGTGTTGATCGACAGTTTTTGTTATTGCAGTTGCCACCCCACCCAATTTTCATCTGCAATAACCCTAGGATGGATAAGCCACATGTTTGGTGGTGTTCTCATTATTTAGTTGATTGTTCAACTATGAAAAGTGTACATGCAATTCTAAACCAAATGGATAAAATAAACAAACTACTTTTGAACTTTGCCAGAAGCCAAAAGAATTTTAAGGACAACTGAGCTTTATAATTCAAAGCAACTTAAAAAAAAAAAAGCCAATTGTGTCACAATGCTGAGGTACATCTTGTTTGTGGGCTTTTAGCTTTGTGCTTAGTACAGACAATATGCATTAGTTGATTGTCAGCTTCTATCGTATCATTGGCCACAGTCAGTGCTTGGCTTGTTTTTTTTTTCTTTTAACAATGGCCATTGTGAAACTCTTGCAGAAATCTGGTACTTGTGGTAGTCAGCAAAGAGTAAGGGTCCATTAGGGTGCCAAATGGCGTGTTCTCACGAATGATGTCAGGAAAAACACTATACATGTAGAGGGTTTCAGACAGGCAGACATAAGATGTATAATTATGACACTGAATAATGTTAAACCAGTGCATACTCAATTCTGATAAGGATAAGTGAAATACATTACATTCTTTTCTGTTTTGTTTAATAAAGCACAGTACACCAATAATTTAATGTCACTGAAACAGGAAATAGGAAACTACAAATAAAATTCTTGTCATCGATAAAACACTAGAGAAAATATTTTCTGAATATTTCTTTGTCTTGAAAGGTCTCAAATATAGCCAAAGAAAAAACACTAACATTCTGTACGAATACTAGATACCCCATGTCTTAAGTGACTAACATACAAACAAATTACATATGTTGACAACACATGAAGGTTAAATTGCATAGGCCTTCCACCATATGGTGTGTAAAACATGAGATCCAACTCTAACTACAGCTTATGAGCTATTTTTCCTATTTTAATTGAAAAATAGCTTTGCTGCATGCCTCCATAGTATATATTTTCTACTTTTCTAATACGTAATTTAACAAAAGCCCAGCATCAAATTAATATGTTAGGAAAACCTAAACATTTCTTTTATTATTTTGGAAATAAATCCTCAGAAACTGTCAGACTGCCTGGTGCCATCCTTACTCATGCTATAATGGCATGCATTTGGCCACACCCACACACTGTGGCCACTCCCCCCAGTTTGGCCATTTGGCCATTCTATCTTAACTGCCAGTATTTAAACAAACTCATGTCCATTATTTACTTAAGCTCGAATTTGTAACTGATTTGGTGATGCTCTTACAAATTAAACATGATTCCAAAAAATAAGATTTGTCCTAATCAGCAATGTCTACCCCATTTTTTATTATACCACTGGCCACATTCTTTTCTGCTGCTTTGCAGAGCCACAAGTGGAGGTTGAAAAGCTTTTGGTAATGTTTCATTCAGGAAGTTTGTTCATTTTTATGGAGTACAGTACATTAAGGAAAACATGATGCAATACTTCTCATGGTTCATTCTTGCTTATCATGGTGCTGTAAGTGGCATACTGGTCAGCCATGCAAGCAAGAATTTCATTGTATTTTGTGTAAATGTCAATGCTTACGACTACTACTGTAATAATGGTTCTTTACAGGCATTTTATGGTTCTTTACTGGGCTGTGTGGTTCCTCCAACCTCCATTGCTTCCCAAAGCACCATTTCATTTTCAGATAGGTTCTTTGCATATGAAGTTGGTTCATTGTGCTTTGAAGAACTTCCTAACATGTAGAAACAAAAACAAAATCTTTAATGCAGTCTATAGGACACTAACAGAAACCTGGACTTAGCCTGTGTTACTGGACGTATGCAGCACGAGTCATTTCAAATTCATGACCCATTGGTATTTCTCAAATCTGCTACCATACATTCATGGTTGTTCACTGTATAGAGCCTATTATTGATCTAAATAAATAAAGGTTCTTTCTGAAACCTTCATGTGATGGGTCTTTTGGGAATCAAAAATGGTTCCTCTGTGGCATCACTATGAAGCACCCCTCTGGCACCTTAACTTTTGAGAGTGTACCACTACTGCTTTCTTTTTACGTTTATGATATTTGATCTTCCTTACCTGGAGCATGCGTCTACAACTTCTAGCTTCCAGAAAAACACATCTGAACTAATTTTTAAACAAGGTTGCTTGCCACTTCAATGATCCAATGCATTGATTTTTATTATCCTCTGTCCTCACAAGTTGCTCCCTGCTTTACCAGCAGACAGCCATGAGTGCATCAGAGGTAACAAAGGTTTGTTGTAGGCTAGACAGAGCAAGAATTAAAGTGATGTAATCAGTCTAATAATAATATGTCTTTAACTCTTTGAGGGCTGAATATTTTTTTCCAAAAAACAGTTTTCTGAAAAGCAATGACTTCACACAGAAATCAACATAAAATGTCTGTTGTTGCATGCTGTGGTTGTCAGTTAGCCAAGAATGTGTGGAAGGCTTGCTGCCAGGCTGTCTTCACGTGGCTGGAGCAGCAGCAGCAGTCACTGTCACAGTGCATTGCAATCTGGTTTCTACCTCTTATCATTGTTAAGTGGCAGTCCTGCCAGGGTAACAGCGCCATAGTCATGTCAGGTATTTGAACCTGTTCAGCACCACGAATAGCTGGGGACTAATCAGCTGAAAAATTGGAGTCCAACAAGTCATAGTCCAGTTCAGAGAGAATAGGCAAAACGTCATCCCTAGAATATTCTGCTTTATACATCTGCTTTGATCTCTCACCAGGTGTCAGGGCCATTTTTGTCATTGTTTGTGCCTTGTTACTCATGGGAGTGCAGAAAAGCTCGGTCAAAACCAACAAAGCTAACTTTCTTTCTATCAACAAGACTCCAACTAAAACATAACAATTGGTTTTGTCAGAGTTTACAGTTGACTATTATCATCAACTCCTCTTTTTGACAAAAGTCGACATCAGCCCTGAAAGAGTTAATTACCCAGAAAAGATAAATCTTGGTTTACAAATTTATGAGTTTTAAAAACAGTAAAGGTGCTCATGTCCACAGTGAAAAGAACACAGGTAGGCTTCTTTCAAGACAAAAAACAAACCTTCATAGAGAGTGGTGTAGCTGTGTTTTTCCAAAATTGTCAAAGTTCAGCAGCTCTAACTTAAGAATGGGATTCAACAAAAGCCTGAAGCGCTGAACTGATTCCACAAGCAAAATAGCTTTGTTTTTAAGTTTTAGTTAAAATTCAAAGTAAAACAGTTCACACAAAAAAGAAAATTAAAACAGAAAAAAGGAAAAATTCTTGTTAAGAAAAGTTCTTTTCAAAGCTTAAATTTGTTACATTTCAAATCTTTACTAATTACTTAACGTTTCTGAACCATTTCTAAACGATGTTCAGAAAACTGTATGCCTATCCCATCTCTGAGTTGAAAATGGGTCTTTCAAGTCCCTGTGCACTGGGACTTGTTCTAAACACAACTGACACAATCATCACACTGTATCTCAATTATAGCAAGAAAAGTTCTCTCTCTTACTAACTTATAGGGGGGAAAGACCATACCCATTGTCTATTACCATGGAAGACATTTATATTCTATTCAAATTAAGCAAACATTAATACGAGTTTAACTAAAAAATTTAACTTTCTAAGATTGGCTCTTACAAATGGTATCACAATTTAGTCTCACTATATGTGTGAGTGTACAAACAAGATATGTCTTAGGTTAGGCGGTGTGAAAGTTGCCAAGGCTTAAACGTTTTATGAATGGAGTTGAATAATGTTTCACCTTTTTACATGGGATGGCAAAGCCCTGAAGTAAATATTTATTGCCAGCTAAGGAAACATGGCCTTTCCCGATGTTGCCACAGTATGCAGTATTATACCTACTCTAAAAGGTTCATGTATTTGAAAAGCTTCTGTTCAGCACTCCACAAGAAATATCTTTCTCTAATCCAGTAGCTAAAAAAAACACCGTCAACAACAAATTAATCAAAAGAGCAAATTGAAATTTGTTGCTAAGAACAGCATGAAAAACAAGTTACTTCTCACCGAAATTAATCAGCAGAGCAAAATGAGCCATGTTGTAAAGTAATATGGTAAAAAATGTACTTCCAGAAAAGACCTTACGTTAAATTAATTTATGCAGTTCATTTTAAAGCACTCTTTGCAAAAAAGAAATAATTTTTTTAAGTAATATGAAAATAAGAGATAACTATGCTATGTGTACAAAGCAGGCATACAGTAGTTAACTCCGTGCAGTTTAATTTTTTAGGCATAACCTGCAGAGTTTAATATTAAATAATGATAAATTAAATAACTAAAATTGCCACAGTTCACTTTTCCTGGTGACATCCAAGCTTGGAGAATATGGAATTTTAGAGTGATCAGGTAAGAAAATTCAGATATCCTAGAGTGTCATACTCTCTTTTCTCAGGAAAGATTCAGATGGGCTTAAGAAGACACCCAACCGGCAATGCCAGGTGGATAGAAACAGTATAGATCTACGTGACCATCATCATCAGGTCCTTCCATGAAAACCCTAAATACAAAGAGGACTGTTTGATTTATGTTAGGTAGATTGCCCAGAGGGGACTGGGCGGTCTCGTGGTCTGGAACCCCTACAGATTTTATTTTTTTTCTCCAGCTTTTGGAGTTTTTTTTTTGTTTTTTCTGTCCACCCTGGCCATCGGACCTTACTTATTCTATGTTAATTAATGTTGACTTATGTTTATTTTTATTGTGTCTTCTATTTTTCTATTCATTTTGTAAAGCACTTTGAGCTACATTTTTTTGTATGAATATGTGCTATATAAATAAATGTTGATTGATTGATAGATGAGGTCAAGAAAAATCACTGAAGGTCCTAACTCTTTCAGTTGCCAGGGACCAAGGTGAATAATGGTGTTTGATGAAGAGTTGGAATTTCACTTCACAAACAAAAAAGGAACTCCGCCTACACTGTGTGATTTAAAAGGGGAACCCTAACCTTGCAAATTGGGCAGTCTCTTAGAGGGACCACATTTTTACAGGCTATTGGTGGACTAAAAGGTTACCTCTCCAGGAGTGGCTGTGAGGGACTCAAATGGATGAACATCAAGAAAAAAGCCTATAAATCCTGGTTGGATGGGCAACCCCATTATGGCTACAATAACTGTTTTTAGCCATACAAATTAATCTGAGTTTGAATTTCAGCCTATCCAACTGCCGTGTGCTACAAAATGCTACAATAAAATACCATGTTCATCCATCAATCCATGCTCATGCACACTTCCAATTCACAGACATGTTTGGCAAAAGGCTATTTGTTTCATTATTGTAATATGGCTGTTTGATGCATCAGTGTCATGCACACAAGATGTCTGTTCTCCTGTTTATTTGTGAATCGGGTTGCTCCAGGACCATCACTTCACTCCTCTACGCATTGATGTAATACTCTTAATACAATGAATGCATTCCATCTGCTATTCTGGAAGGATACCTTGCCTCTGCTTCACATTCCAACAGTTCTACCTCACTTAAAGTCTGAGAGTTAGTATGTATGGCTGTCATCTTCATCACCGGGGCACATTTTGTCCCTAAGAGGACGATAACTGCCAGCAGACACTCAATGAGTTTTCTTTGAGTGTGTCTTTTATGTACACATGAAAACATCCAAGGGGCATAACTCACACAAATCAGTGGGTAGTGGAGTGTCACACTCTACCATGATCTATCCCCTTTTTGTAAGTTTTGGACCAATATGATGTGTTTTTTTCTAGTGTTTCAATTTTTATGGCCAGCAATGCAGTAGTGATTGCTTTAGAGGGTGAAAAGAAGACACCCAAAGGCCCATACCTGATTATTATAGAGAAATAAGAAGTTTGTTTGATACACTACCCATACACTGTGAGACACCTATCATACAAGCTGGTGACCCTAAACTTGGTTGTGACTTTGGGTCTGTCAGATCTCTTCTATCAGAGTTTCATCCAGTATTTCATTTCCTTTGGATTGTGTAGGACACTGTACTCACTGCCAGTTTGAGTTTTTTGCAGTTTCTCTAAATAAAAGGCGTACACTTCTAAGGGTAATAATGCTCTCTCTCATTTCATTTGTTATTTGCCAATTTCTTGCTATTATCACTGGAATATTGTTCAAGCAGTAATTCAGAGGGTGCAGTAAGACAGTCTGTTCCAACTGTGCCAAGTAATCAACAGAAGTTGTGACACTTGCAAAGCTTAATTTACTTTAATTGCTGCATAACATCTGTAGGTTGTAACCTATTAGTTGTTCCCTGAAGAAGGCCCATCTATATATATAATTCACTAAGGCAAGACACCCATGGAAAGCACACCGGAAGGGGCGTGGATTCACTAAGCCGCCAACAAGTAAGACACCTATGGCGCACGCAGGAAGGGGCCACGCCGGAGGTGATTCGCCATATGCAGCGTGTAAAACGGTTTGCGAGGAGTATCTCATGGGATCCTTAAAACAATCCTTTACAACTGAGGTTAAAACACAATGAAGTAAGCAGTCTTTAAAAATCGAGTTTTCGATTACGACGCACGACCGCGTGCACTATAGCAAACTGTTTTACACGCTACATACAGCAATTCGCATCCGCGACAAACATGCGTCTTCTTAGATGCTCCTGCAGGAACACAGAAAGTCTACGTGAGTCACAGGTGCATCTGGACTGTGCAAAGACGACAAAGACTGAAGTGACGAGTTGGAGGTGGGCATATGAACGATGGCGGTCCGCCAGTTTGCAGTCACGGACGATTGTGTGTTGGTTCGTTCCGTGCATTGTTGCAATGTTGCTTTTCTTGCTGATTTATTATATTACCGATTTTTCAAATGTTAATTTTCTCCCTGTGCTTAAAAATCATTAAAAAACTGACCTGATTATGCGGTGTATGGTACGCCGTGGGTTGGCTAGTTTGTAATATTCTGATATTTTGTTTTTGCAGTTTTTGCTAACCTAAACTTAAAATTTAAACCTACGGCAGTTTACAGCTTACCTTTTCACCATTTTAGGTCATTCATTGCAATTCAACTGCTAACATTCTAAGAAAAACTGGAAAAACTGAGGTGTTCTAAAACCTTTGACTGATAGAAAATGTTGTGAGGATCTGCTCGAACTGATTCTGGAATTTAAAGAATGTTTATTTTTGTTAATTTCATTAAAAAGATAAACATTGCATCAATTCATTTTTCCACATTGACAGTTGCTTTATCCATCTAAAGTACACATGATATTAATGATTTAGGCTTTCTAAAATATTATCAGTCAAATCCCTTTCATTGTATGGTTGAATTTAGTAATATATGTGCAATAACTTGTAACCAGTATATAAAGAATTTGAACTTAACCAATATTCATTTTCATGGCATTTTAATGCAAGTCCATTTTCAGTTTTCTGCAGTGATCTATCAAATCTGACATCATCCAGTGCAATTAATTGCAGGAATTATCTGTGTGACTTATTGATCACTGCTGTGTCCTGCAGCAATACAATGATCTGAAATATCCATCAAAATGTCAGCCATATGAATGCAAAATTAAAGCAAATGAGATTGTACAGAAGAAAGACAGGGGAAGTGGGCATACTAGGAGATAATATATTGCCTCCAGAAACCTTAAATGTACACATTATCAAGACTTATATGAGATGTAAGTGGCTGAATGGACAGGACAAGAACAGAAATTCATATTTAACTGAAGTGACAGGAAATACAAGCAGCCTGAAACAAAATGTCACCATACTTTTCCATCAAACTGTAACAATGGGGACAGACACTGCAGTTGTCAAGAAAGGTGCACATATACTTCTAAAAGGGAGGCATGTAGATGGTTGGTGTGATGTACCACTTTGAGGACTTTAAACAAAAATATAACATTTTCAAAGTGCAGGGTCAAGGGATGAGAATTGTTAGTGCTTTGTCTTCTGCTGACACAGAAAAAGTTTTCAGCTAGCACCTGTTTATGTGAAAGGCTGCCAGAACATGTTTCCACTTTACCAGATGTAACATATATTTCCAAACATTTTGACAATTTCTCTTAAAAAAAAAAAAAAAAAGACGCTGCTGAAACTTTCACAAGAAAGAAGAGATCGGTGGATTACGTTTATGCACCAGGTTCCTTTCAAAGAGTCAAGGACTGTATATCCATGGTTCAAGGGACAAGTATTTCCAGGAACAGTGTTGCATGACGATATTCACATGTTTTAGTGACTGCTGATCCAAAAGTGATTTCACGTGTAATATGTATGGAACATGCAAACAGCATGAAAGCGGAACAATGAAAACCCTGCTGTGGAGTTTACCACATAAAAAGGGTTAATAACACAAAAAGAGTAAATGAAAATCTGAGTAACCTGTGAAAACACAGCTAAACATATTATTCCTTAGAGACAAGAAAAGGCCTTTCATTATATATTCACTATTGATCAAGCATTGTAGAATATAGTAGAACACGGAAAACACGGAAAGACATAGCACCTTGTAGAAGTCCAATACAAAGTATTACTTAAACCAATCAGAAGATATTTGCATACATGTGAACATACAGGCACAGCTAAGACATAGCAATAATAAAGAAGGAGCATATGTAGGTTCTTCACATACTATAGTGGGTGACATGGAGAAGAAGTATTCACGAAAAATACCTGGCTTCTTGTGAGGAGCAAGTCTTGCCTTTTTATTGCAAAACCACTTGCTTGCATGATTGTGAAGGAGCATAAGAATATTAGGTGCTTGTACAAGTCTTCCTTGAACCATTATACACTACAGATGGAGCAAATGTAAAGAATGAGTGTGCTTCCCTATTTTGCATTCTTTTATGTCACTGTTGTGGTGAAGATGAAGTGAGCTTATGGGAGGAATGCCTGGCTTCTTTCTCTTGGCACTATTGAGTATGAAGGAATACACTGCAAAAAATGCATATGCAAAAACTAGACAAAAAAACTTTAAATGAGAGTTGTTTTGCTTTTATTTAGCAAAACAAATCTGCCAATGGGGTAAACAAAATTTACTTGACAAGATTTCTCAAAACATGCTAAATAATTGTAAATACAAGTTTTGTGACAAGTCAATAATTCTTACAATAAGGAAAAAAAGATTTAATGTCATGATATAAGTACTTTTCACTTGCTTAGATTTCGTTTTTTGCAGTGTATGAGCACAAGAGGCATCCATCTCACTCCTTTAGGATCCATACAAAGAAACAAAATGGCTTATCATGAAACAATAATTAAAATTTTCTTTCTTTACTTCTTTTTAACATCTGGTTACCAGTATAAAGTTTCATTTGTGTAATGTAAGTTAAATTCATGTCAGTGATGTGCTACTGTATACAGCAGCATAACACATATGAACCGTTACAAGGTGAAAGCAGCACTGCAATACAGCAGCAGAGAAATTCATTAGAAGGACAGAATTATACCAAATAGTAAAGTTGCCTTTAAGAGAGGAGCTTGAAAAGGGCTTGATATCAAGAAAAGTGAAATCAGTTCAGATAAAAGAAACTGTAGCCAAGGAAAACAGGTTAACATCCAGTTAGGCTGATTACCTCCTCTTTGCTTTATATGCATTATTAACACATCCATGCAGAAAAACGGTTAATCTCTCTCTCTATATTATATATATATATATATTATATATATATATATATATATATATTAGATAAATACTTTATTAATCCCAAAGGGAAATATACAGTATACAGTGGTACCTCGGTATACATCTGCTTTGGAATAAGTCCAACTTGGTATACGTCCTGTTTCGAGGCGAAATATTTTGTTTGGTATACGACCTTTGTTTGGAATACGACTCGTGTGCTAGAACAACATGTGTGGTATACCGGGCGCGCGCCTTCAAAAAAAAAAAGTTTTAACCTGTACAGTAATCCCTCACTATATCGCGCTTCGACTTTTGCAGCTTCACTCTATCGTGGATTTTATATGAAAGCATAACTAAATATACTGTATAAGGCGGATTTTTCGCTGCTTCAAGGGTTCTGTGGACAATGTGTCTCTTTACTTCCTGTACATGCTTCCTCAGTTGGTTTGCCCAGTTGACTTCATACAAGGGATGCTATTGGCGGATGACTGAGAAGCTAACCAATCAGAGCACGCAGTTAAGTTCTCCTGACTGAGAAGCTAACCAATCAGAGCACGCAGTTAAGTTCCTGCGTGCTGAGTGCAGTGTTAACTAGGAAGTCTTGTCTCGCTCATTCAGCATCAACGTGTTTCGCTGTGTAAAGAGTTAACTTTTGTGCTCTTTTGTGTTTATCTTTGTGCATAGTCAAGCCCTTCATTATGGCTCCAAAACGATCTAATCCTGCTACTGCTTCAGGGGCCGTGCCCAAGTGCAAACAGAAGATGTTAATGATTGCCGAAAAGGTAAACGTTTTGGATTTGTTGAAGGCTACGATTCTTTTTATTTAAAAGTAGGAAAGGAATATAAGATCTACGGCCGCAGTGTCCTTTTAACCAGGGTGCAAAACGAGTTGTAAGTGGATGTAATAAGGCAGTAGTCTGGATGGAATCTGCTTTAGGGATTTGGATTGAAGACTGCCAGAAGAAGAAGAACGGCAGTGCTTCACATTCGCCTGAAGAGGCTCCTTTGGAAGAGCTGTAACGCTCTCCTCTGTTGTGCAGTAAAATTAAACTCGTTATCGGACAAGTCATTTTCATTTATTTCATCTAATTGCTTTTGTATTTATGTATTTTAGTATTAAGCAGTGTTTAAATTATTTTATACAACCCCATCAATGTATAATATGCCAATAACAATACGATTTGTTTTTCATGGGAACGAATGAATCATTTTCCCATTATTTCTTATGGGAAAAATTTGTTTGGTATAAGTCCTGTTTGGTATAAGTCCAAGGATCTTGAACGGATTAAGGACGTATACCAAAGTACCACTGTATATATAAAATCCTAAGCCTAAAAATTGAAACGATTTTATGTGAAGTTTTTATGTCACGTTTTGTGTCATGCTTTAAATAGGGCTTATTTTAAAACCCACATGTATATGTTTGGTATCACTCTTTTCAGAATTTATCGGAAATTAATGTGATGATGTTAGATTTTCTGATTCTTATTCCGTTTTTAAATTATAAACCAAAAAATATCAAGAACTCACGTCCTGCGAGACGAGACTTTGTGCCAAGAGATTTAACCATGCCTGGGGGCCGGAAATAAAAGACAGAGATTAGGACAGCTGCTGTACAGGCTTTTAAATGTTTGAAGCGTCGTGCGATATGCACATCACGCGGCACAGCAGCAAGCCAGCAGCTGATTGAGCAAAGAGGAGGAAAAAAAAACCAACTATTTGTTTCTCATTGTATCACCGTTTAAGAGGGGGTTTCAGAGGAGCGAAAGTGTCTCTTTGGGGTGTGTTTAGCCCCCCTTTTCACAAAGTGAGCAGTAGAGACACAAAGTGGCAGGTGTGTACTGCAGGCCAAGGGGGTTCAAGTGAAGTGAGCAGGGGGTAAACCCCCTAGAATAAATATACAAGTAAATGTTAAAACATGAGAAAAATACCTAATAATTATTGGTCAAATTTATATTGTAATTATTAAAGTGTTCAAAGGAACTCCTACAGCCTATGATGCTACTGTTAGAATGACAGATAAAGGATCAGTTTGTTATTTTTAAGTCAGGTTATTTCTTCAGAAATGTTGTATATACTTGTTTTTTCAAATAATGTTTTTTATAAATGTTAAATATTTCATGCCTGTTCCTGTAGTTTACAATGGGGCTGAAGGGCACCAAGGTCCATAACTGAACGGAAAAGCCTTATAACATACCAAATATATCTGTTTTGAAGTAGCAATGGTTTTCATTTAGGAAAATGGGCCGTCTGTATTAATGAGGCATAATAAATAATAATAATGATAATGAAGGAAACTACAAATAATTATTTAACCACAGAAACTGGCTTGTCTGTTCACAGCCACAGTAATCGGTAGAGTTATGACAACACCAACAAGCCCCCAGCAGCAAGCTATGTTTTGTTTATAATCTACTTCTGGAATTCTGTTCTTTCAACAGTTATGTTCTGCCATGACCTGTTACAAGAGACAGATGAACATATTTTTTTTTCCTAAAGTGCTCCTACTTTTTCCCCATTATATTCTCTGTCGTGATTTTATATAGCTTACACAGCAAAATCTACACCAGGTGGTACTAGTATAGTGAAAAGAACACATAAGAGTTATATTGCAGTTTTTACATTTAAGATGTTTCACTTAAAGGTTTTGCAATGTTGCTGTTTGTCTTAGTGTGTATCTAAACACAAAGTAAAGTTGTAAAGTTCTGGAGAAGGCAGTCATTATGCAGTTAAATGACCACCTAAATAAACATGCTATTCTTGATAAATTTCAGTCGGGTTTTAGAACAAATCACGGCACAGAAACTGCACTTGTTAAAGTAGTAAATGACTTGCGGGTAAATGCAGACAGAGGCCATTTATCTGTTCTCATCCTCTTAGATCTGAGTGCTGCATTTGACACCATTGATCACAACATTCTTAGAAATCGCCTTAGTCAATGGGTGGGCCTCTCTGGCACAGTCTTAAATTGGTTTGAATCCTACCTGACAGGGAGAAAATTTTTTGTTAGTTGTGGGAATTACAACTCGAAGACACATGATATCCGATATGGTGTTCCACAAGGCTCTATCCTGGGTCCGCTGTTATTCTCAATCTACATGCTTCTGTTAGGTCAGATTATCTTAAGAAACACAGGGAACTCCAGCTTCTGTATTACATCTTGCCTGAAGAAGGGGCCTGAGTTGCCTCGAAAGCTTGCATATTGTAATCTTTTTAGTTAGCCAATAAAAGGTGTCATTTTGCTTGACTTCTCACTATTGTACTTTTTACAAATAAAAATAAATCTGAAGTGAACTGATTATTCTGTGTCAAATGTTTATTAAAAGCCTTAGATTTTTGAAAGAGCCAAGTCACCCACATGTCGCAGTTTCCATGTTGTGCTGAGTGTGCGAATGATAAATAGAATCAAAATGACAGAGTTTGCAATAGAGACATAAACCAAATACTGACTTTTTAATGTAAGAAGAGTCATTCTTGCTGAAGATTTGATAATAAAAGAAATGAGCAGCACAAGTTAGAGTTAGCAAACTCCCTGATATTCACTGGTACCAATCAACCCACAAATATAAGGGGAGAATATGTAATACTCATTCAGTTTTACTGATGCTATGAGAATGACAGTTCTGCACCATCTAGAGAAGCCAGCATAAAAGAAACACCATAAGCAGAGGCAGGAAATGGAGGTTGGCCAGGACACAGAGCATTAGAGCACTTTAGGTGCATCTCTCACCTACTAGAGGCCTTTGGCCCTCATGCATAGCTGCCAGTGAGGAGCTTGGGGCAAAGAGTGGCCTACAGGTTTGTGTTTCTTCACAGTTCACAACTGGACATCAACACTCTGAGCTTTATTATGTATTTTCAATGGAGCATATACAATATAGAGGTCAGCAATTATGCTTTTTCCTTATGTGTGTTACTAACTGGCAAAAGGACAGACATAAAAAGTAAGAAAAAGGGCACATTCAGATATTTAGGAATGGACAGCTAGCTGTACTGCAAGGACCCATTTCTACTGACACCACAGCAGTGCCATCCTTATAAATTAAACCCAAATGGTCCAACCTCCATAAGAAAGAACATATTGAACAATCAGTGCCTGACTGCTCAGGTAGCATAAAAAATAAAAGAAAATTAAAGAAATCCCAATTTGCAAACAACTGGATTAAGAGCTATGCACATTAAAAATAACTGTCTTTACAACTAGGTAGAATAAGTAATGTAAACAAAAACAAACCACTCTTTTCTTTTTTCTGCAAATTGATTTAAAAAGTTAAATATAGAATGTGGTAAAAAATAATTGTACATCTGCAAACCACTGAATACAATTATGAATAATTAATTGTAAAATACAGCAGCACTTGTGTTCATTTATCATCAGTTATATTAGTTACATTATCTTCATGAGTTGAAGTAATCCATATCACTCTCAATTGCATTATTCTCTTTTAGAAATAAATTAAGTTACTTACCATAGTCCGTAATCTTACAAGACACTAAATAAAGTTCTTTTAGACTCCGGCCTTCTTTTGCTATAAATTCCACACATCTGGTGAAACAAAAAGGAGGAAATAAAATCTTTTAATACAAATGTAATTATATTTTGCTTTACAATCACTTTTTTGTGGAGATTCTCTGTGTTTCCCAAGGGAAACTGTCTCCTACAGCACACATGAACCACAAGCACAGGCACACATTGAAATGTGAACATTTGGGATCATTCACCATATAAACATGTGTGTTCCTGTAGCTTACAATGGGGCTGAAGGGCACCAAGGTCCATAAATGAATGAAAAAGCCTTAAAACACACCAAATATGTCTGCTTTGAAGCAGCAATGGTTTTCATGTAAGAAAATAAGCCGTCTGTATTAATGAGGCATACTTGTGATAACGAAGGAAACTGGAAATAATTATTTAACCACAGAAACTGGCTTGTCTGTTCACAGCCACAGTAATCGGTAGAGTTATGACAACACCAACAAGCCCCCAGCACCAAGCTATGTTTTGTTTATAATCTACTTCTGGAATTCTGTTCTTTCAACAGTTCTGCCATGGCCTGTTATAAGAGACAGATGAACATATGATTATTTTTTCCTAAACCACTTCTATTTTTTCCCCACAGGCACACATTGAAATGTGAACATTTAGGGTCACTCACTGATCAAATAGCTTGTGGACATTTTCTAACATCTACAGAGCTACCTGTCGAATCAGATGGAGATGCAGTGGCTCAGTGATCAGCACTGCTGTCCCACAGCTCTAGGGTCCCAAATTTCAACCCTGGCCCATCCTGCCTGTGCAGAATGTGTATGTTTCAATCTGGCACACAGGAGTGGCTAAGGCTTGGGACCTCAAGCCCTGAGACTGTGAGTTCAAATCCTGTTACTGACACTGTGTGCCCATGAGCAAGTCACTTCATCTGCTTAGGCTCTAATCAGAAAAACAAAAGAAATGTAACCAACTATACCTCAATTATTTTAAGGCACCTTGAATAAAGGTGTCAATGTCTGCATGGGTATTTCCAGATAAACATTTTGGTCAATGTAAACTGGACTGTTATAAGCTAGTGTCGGTATGTGCATGACCACTCATGCCAAAGGACTTGCAATTACAGGTACTGTCTATAGGAGGGCCATTGTGTTAATTATACCCATTACTAAAGATGGGGAAAAATGACCAAATATCCCAATCCCAAATCCCAGAGGAATGACAGGGAAAAGCCACTATGGTTGAATTAGGTTAAAAAGTCCATGCCAGATAAATTAGAATCAACACATTGCTACATAACTATTTATATATATTATGGGTAGAGCCAGAAGTTAGGTAAACCTAGCATTACTCAGTTAACACTCATTAACCAAAAGACCTGGGTAAACCTAGCATTACCTGGGTAAAATCGGGCCTTATCCGGGTAAAGCGCGACCTACCCACAGGTTAAGTTATACGAAATTCATCTTTAACCAGTTGAGGTTGAGTAATCTGAAGTTTACCCGGGTAAAGTTAGAAAGTCATATTTTATTCCAGCTTTACCCAGGTCCTTGGACAATGTGAACTTTAACCAGGTTATGCTAAGATTATCCAAATTTCGGGCTTTACCCGTAACTTATATATAATGCAAAGTGGACTAACTCATCTGCTCACTCACTCATCAATAAAAACACTACTTAAACCAGCAGGTATCCACTAAGAAAGGAAATTTCAATATATCAAAATTTATCAAAATTAATTTTTTAATTCAATGTTATAGAAAAAAAAGCTAACACGTGTTTTTTTTTTTTCCCATTTGCTTGTTAATCATTTTTTTATTTGTCGATATTTATTAATTTTATGCTAACTTTCAAGTTCTGCACTGTGCTGACAGGGGCTTTATGCAAACAAAAGATGCAGCAGAAGCAAATGACATCAGTACTAACAAATGGGCTGGACAGGACACTGAAGAGGAGAAAGGTGTCCTGGACCAGATGTAATCACATTTGGTGCCTACAGTCAGGTATGAAAAGGAAGAAGAATGTTCTGCTAGGCTCAAGAAAGACAGAAAACTCAATGGTTAGCAAGCATGCTATAAAACTCCCGGGAGTGTGACTGCTACTGTGACTGTAAGCATTGGCGCTGCTTCGTCAGAAGGAAAAAGGAAGGGAATGAGTGTAGTGGCAGAAGTGATGTCTTTGGAACTTTGGAGAGAAAGCATCAGTTTAAACTTAATAGGTGCCCCTACGAGGCACTCCATTGTAATAATCATTCCCACCTATGGACTTTAAAAGTGGACTAACCGCACCGTCCTTTGAAACTGTCCACAGTTACATGCAGACCGTTCCCAGAAAATCCAGCCAGGTTCCAGCACCCTTGATAATATAATTTCCGGGTCTGGCCCCAGAGATGACGTCACTTCCGGGACCAGGCCCGCCAAAGATAATGTCACTTCCGGTTCAGACGTCATCACTTCCGGTTCTGGCCTTAAAGATGACGTCACTTCCTGACTGGGCCTTTAAAGCCGCCATCTTTCTTGTATTTGATTAGTTCTGTTTTGGACTCAGTCTTGTGAATATCTCTGTTCAATTATTGCAATTTTAGTAGTCAGGATACAATATATGCGAGGCTGTCCCAAGCATTTAATCATGTCTTTTGGCATTATTTGTCAAAGTCTGCTTATTTTAGATGAGGATGCCCCACACCCCACTCTCCAAATTTCTTTGCATATTGTGTATTATGCTTTCTTTCTCTGGGGCTGGAAAAGCCACAGAGAAAACATACTTTCAAACAGCTTAACTGTTTTTCCCGTGTGGGATCAGCTGCACTCAATAGCACACAAGTCATGTCTGGCTTTAAAGCCAGCTCACTTAACCAGTATTTAGTTCTCTGTTCCACGTAGGCCAACTAAGACACCTGCCTCCCTTCAACTGAATGCTTCAGAGAAAGATGCCTTCAAGTTCTTTTAATCAGAAGGAACCACTGCTGGAGCAAAACAACTAAGCTCCAATACTATTTCTTCAAGTCCACTTTTGCCCAGTTCTCTCCTGGCTATCTTTTTGTGCAATTCGGAAGTCTAAATGTGATGATGTACATTCACATCTGCTGACTTTAGAAGGAGGCCCTTGACTGTTTAAGAAGCCTCCAAACCGTAGTAATGGCAGTTATTTTCTTCCACTTCAACCACTGGAGAAAACCACCAGAAAAGTAAAAACATTCAGTTCATTCAATGAAAAGCCAAAAGCAACTTACAACATTTGAGATACAGTTGGTTTCATTTCTTTTGAGTTTTCAACTGGAGTACAGGCAGGTAAGGTAAACTGCTCATAGTCACACAGTGTCAGAAGCAGGGCTGGAACCCACAACCTCAGGGTTTGAAATCCTCAGTCTAAACTCTTACCCACTACACCACACTGCTTGCCAATAATATTAGATTAAAAAAAAACTACAAGTATTGCATACACAAAAGTACTTAATTATACTGTACTTCTGATATATTCAATTAACAGATGGTGCTACAACTAAGATCAATTGTCTAATGAAATTTCCTGGGCAAAGTCGGGTAGCATAGCTGGTTATGTATAAATGTGGAACTGTTCTGAAACTAAAAAGTAGTCAACGGTGACAGCACAATCATAATTTTACCAAAGCAGCCCAACAACCCATAAGATATATATTTAATTTCAGCTCATGACTAGCTCAGCACAATCACTAAATTTGATGCAATCAAAATATAGATTAATAGTTACTATTAAACACTGACCCATGATTCATGTTTACTCTGTCCATGTCTACAGAGAGCACAATATCATCATCTGCCAATTTGTGATGTCAGAAAGTCTTTCAAAAGTGTAGCCAACTACAGAGAGCACTTCAGACACCCAGGAGCAAACAAGAGGAGTGCAGCATTAATTAATTCATAGATAGAAGTGAACAAGTTTAAAAGGCATTTTTAATGTAAGTGCATTTAAGGACATGCTTATATAATGACTTTAAATTTTTATCAGTTTTCAAAAATTGTAGGGTAGAAAAGCAGATATTTTATCCAGGCAACAAAGCTAAAAAAAAAAAAAAAATGAGATATACTCTGAGATAGGCCTTTAGAACAACTGAAAAGAAGCAGAACGAGTTTTATGTAACACTCTTAACACAAGATCAGAGTATTCTGCAGGTTTCTATGAAAATAAGGTTTTCTTTAGTTAGACATAAAATGATTTTAGATTAATGCCATTACTGTCCCAAAGGGTAGCTGTCAATGTACAGTAGTTAATAATGCTCCTTTCCATATGAACATGCTGGCAAGGAGGTCATAAGCTGCCTTGCGTACAGCTGAGATATGCCATAAGTGCTATATGGCAGGGAACAATTTTTGCTGGTCAATCAAAACCGAAAATGAGCCATTTACAGTGTGCTGGATGTTGTGCAGCAGCTGTGGAAAATAACCTTCACTTTTGCTTGCATGAAAAGGGAAAGAAAGCCTCCACACTAGCAACGTAGTTCTGCATCAATTTGTCCTTTTGCTGGTGCGGTAGCTTCATATTGAGTGTATGCCTTTGCTGTTCTGGATCAGATAAGACCTATTATATTTGAAAAAAAGTTCCAGAAGGCTCCAGGAGTTCAATTTGTCTGATCTTCTGGATTTCTTTTAAATTTACCATATGAACACATGTGGTATGATTTACAAAGTAGCAACCACGAGAATAAGACAGTCTGATTATGGGATTTTATCTAATTTGGATCAGCTGACTAGCTGTTGGCTTACTAAAGCCTTTTATCCTCCTTTACCTCCCCCTCCCATTCTTTATCGTTGTCCCCTATCGCTCTGACAATGTAATGTGGTAGACCAATTTTACCCCGAGGGCACCAATATCACATTTCATCAAAATCCTCCATGGGATGTTTCATACACATGGCGAGACCAATAAACGATCAAGCGTGTCTGAGACATGGAACTAGGAAGAATGCAGGCAACCCTGAGCAATTCATGTTGATTTAAATAATCATGTAATCATATTAGACCCTAAAGCTGAACATAAAGAAAAATGTAAAGCCACCCTCAGTTTTAAAGGATGCTTACGAGTCATTTCCATTCTCTTATGAATAACAGAAACCAGAAAACTGGCACCTACATTTGCAGTCTGTTTTTCTTTGCTGACAAAAACACGAAAATATAACATCAGTGACAAGTGAGTAGAGCTAATGAGGAGATCTGTCTATTGTGTTATCATAAAATAAATAAATAAAGCAGTCCATGGAGACCTTGTTACTGTTTACTATGCACTCAAGGGCCGGGCAGAGCTAATTAAGAGCAAACATTCATTGGTAAAGCTCACAGCTTTAAAGCCTAGGCGACTTGCTTTTGAGGTAAGGGGAACCAAACAAGGTGCGGTAATGAAGGTTTCTGATCATCTAAATGCAACACCTAACTGTCCTTGGTGTGTGAAATACACCACACGAATACCATTTGACTCCTGTTATCGATCAAGCACAATCATGCAGATAAAGCCAACCGCCAAAAACCTTCAGTATAAAGTATAAGCAAACAGTGACAGCTGTGAAATTAGCATACAATGACATCCAACCTCTTTCTGTTAGAGGTAAGATTGCTTATTTCGAAGCTGGCTGCCCTTACAAAAAGAAATTCACCCTGTATTCCAACTCCAGACCTTGCTACAGACTCCATAAGCCAACTTATAAAACCAGAATGAGCTCTGCGTCAGGACCAATATTGCTCACGGCACTGCAAATCCTACAAAGGAACACTAAATCAAGCTCAGTATCTCAATATCAGGCCAAAGGGGCTTAGGATATCAAGATATCAGGGACATGGTGATTTAGGTCACTTACCCTGCAAATTTCAAATCACAGGTAAAGCCTTGGCGACTGCAGTAACACTGCACACGCAGTTTTAGAGTTCAGTGATATCAGAAGCCTTTAAAGAGCCAAAGTACAAACGAACAAGATGCTTTGTAAAATTGTGGATGTTAACATTTTTATTTAAAAAAGAATGATTTCTGGATGAAGCAATACAGTAAAATAAAAAGGTACGCAAAAATGTATTTACCTTTCAAATAAATGTCTAAAGCAATACAATTCATTTGTTGAACTGCATTGAATTTAAATGAATAAAACTTTATTGACCATACACACTTACAAATACTAGGAATTTAACTTGATATAACTGGTGCCACACACACAAATCTTATCTATAAACGTCTACAAAATGGAAGTGCGTGTGTCTGTCCGGCCCAGAAGTGAGAGGAGGAGTCGGGGGAAGAGCTCTTCCTCAGAGGAAAGAGAAAATTCGCTTAGCCGCTAATAACACAAGCGAGGCCAGCACGTCAGCAAAACGAAACCTCAGAAGAAAGACAAAGTCACTTAGCCACTAAACGGTATCCCCTTTACTTTTCCTCCTGCTGCTAATGCACAAGTGAGGCGAGCATGTCAGCAAAATGAATCCTCCTAGGAGAGAGATGCCCAGAGTAGTTCCTATCAATTGGTTTCAGTTTTCTTTCCTGACGATTTCAATAGTTTCTAGGACCCCGGGCTTTTTACAGCAATGACTTACACAGCTAGTACATACTGTATAAATAATAACATAAGAATAAATATGCCTGTGACAACTCAGCAAGACCCATGCCTGTTCATATGGTGTACTGCAGGGAGAAAAAAAGTTTTGTCTTGCGGCGTGTGGTTTTTAACATAATGAACCTCATCTTCTGCCAGAAGGAAGCCTCCTGAAGAGTCCATGACCAGGATAGCTATTATTGGTTATGATCTTGCTTCCATGCCTAACAGTCTTGGTGGCATACAAGTCCTGGAGAGACTCACCATGATACACTGCAGTCTGTCTTTATGTTTGGCTGCAGCAGCAGCATATCTGACCACAACAAAGGAGACACAATGCCAACAGTGCGGAAATGCATCATTATTTTCTCTGGAAGGTTGAACTTCTTCAGCTAGCGTAGAAAAAACATCCTCTGTTGAGGTTTCTTGGGGAGTGTTCGCATGTCGAGCTCCCACTTGAGATCCTGAGCGATAACAGTACCCAGGGAAGTGGAAAGAATATTTACTGTTGAATCACACAGTGTAATACGGGTCAGCGAGGGTGGGCTCCTCCTGAAATCAACTACCATCTGCACAATCTTCTGAGCATTAAGCACCAGGTTGTACTGAGTGCATTATGACATTAGATGATAAGTTTCCATCCTATTGGCAAACTCGTCTCAATCAGGGATAAGCCAATTTAAAGATGCCAATTAAGTGAATGACATGTCTTTTGCGTGAAGCAGCAAAAAAAAAAAAAAAAAGCTAGGTTTCTCCTAGTCTGAATAATATCATCAATTTTGTCAGCAATGCAGTAGAAATTTTTTGTTGAAAGAGCAAACATGAAAATCGCAGGAGTTGTAAGACCACATTGTAAATGAACCATGATCATATGGTTTAATTTTTCCCTTAATTTTCTAATGTTCTAGATTCAAGATGTAAAGTAATATAAATTCTTGTCTTGGAAATATGATATCTTATTTCATTTCAGTATGGAGAGATATTTTTTTTCTTTTACTTTTAAAATATACAAAGTAAAGACCACAACTAAAGTAATGACAAAGAACAACATTCAGATTTCCTCAGGGCCACAGGCTCACCTACAGTGGTCTTGAGGCCAGACTGAGATGTGGCTGGTTGGCAGACCCCTGTATTTAGGTGTTGCTGAATCAATATTACAGTTTACAAAAAGGAACACATATAAATGAATAACAGAAGAAACATTAAATATGTTTTTCCTTTATAGATAAAACAGAGCAAGAATAACAGTACTATACAGTATATGTCTTCTGTCAGCAAACCAGTTTGAAAATGAAATGTGGCCCAGTAGTTAGGATGCGTGATTATATATTTAAAGGTCACAATTCAAAATCCTACCACTGCCTTACTTTGTGAACTAAATAAATCTATTTTGCATCCTGTGCTCATGTTAATAGTGGGAATTAAATCTAGTGCAATAGTGGTGTCCTTAGCGAAGGCTACATTAATATTTGTTCAAGGGTCACTCAAAAACTTCTAAATCAGCTTGCAACTGTTTAGAAAACATAATGGAAAAACACAGTTAATGTTTGTTAACTCAGATTGACACATTTACTAAAACTGAAAGCTACAGACAATGAAAAGGCACCAAGAAATGAAGCAAAAAAGGTTTTATATTTATACAAAAAAAACCCTTTTGATCTCACATTCAAAGGTAAGTTCACAGCAGTATTCAATTAACACAACATCAACACAAAACTCACAAGTGCATCATTTATCAAAATAGTCGCCCTGCTTTTCAACACCCTTGATTAAGTGTCTCCAGTGTCATTTCTCAGCACAAAATGAATTCTAGCTGCGTGGCAAACTGTGTATGTACTGCTTGCTGCAAATCAAGTTCAATGGCAAGGTATCAGCACCCTAAAACATCTACGAGGGGTCCACAGAAATGACAATCTCGGAGCATGTGGTCAGGACTCTGTCTTTGAAAATATTAAACCTGCTATTAAGTCTTTTATGTTATACAGACAAGGTGAACTATGGCCACTGTAATCGTTCTTAATAGGAGGCAGTACTACCTTAGTTGAAAAAGACTTGCAATTTTAAAGGAAGAAATCTGCAGCTGATTTCTAGTGATAGTGGACTGAGGAGACATCCTTACAGTCAGAAGCCTGATTAGCCTTGAGCTCATGGAATTCTCCTTTGGCTTGACTGGCTAAGATGATTACGTTGCACAGTTCAGAGTTGGGAGTTGTGGACCAGAGTTTCTATTATGGTACATACACATAGACACACATATTATAAATAGCATTCAAAAATGATGTAGTACAGTGTATGCAGTTATTGAAATTATTTGACTTGTCTCATGCATTCTCATGCGCTCTGTCCAATGCAATCTCGCCTCACTGACCTGAAATTGACTGAGTTTTTAACACTCCATAATATACATGGGGGTGTTGGGAGAGAAGCAGTCCTCTGGATCACACATCTTTAAGTTACTCACAAGGACAAATAAAACAAGGTGTAATAAATTCAGGGCTGGACTGCTGGAAAACCAGCCCACACTCCTTGGAATCTGCAAAAAAGCTACAAATCTTATAAAATGGAAACACTGAACTTTGAATTCCAAATGAGCACATTTACTTTGATAATTCTGTGTGTTTATTTAAATTTTGTGGTCCATAAGTAAGAGTAAATCTCTCAAAGTGTGTGACATTATCCGTATTTATTGCTGCAACTGCATGTTCATATATTTGATGTATTGCTATAAAGTCTTTTCTTAGGATTTGTCTTATTTGAAAGAACTTTTTACTTTTCCATAAATAATGCGTCTAACCAATCAGCCACCATTAAGTAAGTTCCCACGGTAACAAACATGCCATTTTGTGAAGCTTTGTGATTAGCTGTTGATAATGCCAAAGCTGGTGAAAACATACAGTGCTAGTTTTACCAGCTCTGTGCCCAAAATTGATACAGAAAATGGGATATTTAACTGAAAACAGAGAATGCAGGGCAACACAGTGGTGCAGTGGTAACAAAAGTCTTGGAGAGTGTAAAGAAACTAGGGTTCACATCCTGGGTCCTCCCTATTTGGAGTTTGCATGGTCTTCCCGTGTTTCCGTGGTGTTCCTCCAGATGCTCCAGTTTCCTCCCACTGTCTAAAGATATGCAATTTAGGTGAATTAACAATGCTAAACTGCTCCACGTGTGTATGTGGGTTTGCCCTGTCCAGGGCTTATTCCTATCTTGCAAGGGCTGGGATAGGCTTCAGCACATCCGAGACCCTGGTCTGGATTAACTGTCTTAGAAAATGACATGATGTCTCACCCCTCTTTTACTCCAATTATCTCTGTTTGTTTATTATTTTATCTATTCATTTGTCTTTACTAGCATAAAGTTTAACACTGCTGGCCTAGCTCTCTTTCTCAGGTGTGGGGGTTGATTTATTTTGAACCTTTTTCTTTTTTCTTCTTTTTGTAAAACTTGAGTTATGTGTATGGAGTGTTATTTAATTAAAAACAAATTCAATAAAATTAAAATATATAAAAAAAAAGAAAATTACATGATGGAGAATGCAATTAAATATGCACAGGTAAAAATCTGCATAATATACAACAATACCTAATGCTATTTTTGCAAAGATAGCCATCAAAGGTTTTCTTAGATATCAATATTGATAAAAGAACAGTGATAACAAGTGTGAAGGTCCCTTTGTGCTTTAGGAAATCCAAGCATTTTCAATCATACCTGATTTAAACACAGAGTCAAGCATGAGCCACTGGGTCCAAAACTGGTACCTCTAGAAAAAGACACTGGTCAAACACAGGGACTAGTCACGCACATAATTAACTTGGCCTTCCTGGACTAGTTTAGTGTCACCAATTAGCCTAACAAGAATGTTTTTCATCCTACATCCTAAAGGCAGAGTACTGGGAAAGTGTACAATCAGATTGAGACCGTGCAAATCCCACACAGACTTGGTGAGGATTCCAGGACCGATGACAAAGCAGTGGTTACAACTGTGTCACTTACCCCATTGATCTCTCAAACTTGAGAGCATTTACAGTATACTGACATTTTAATTTTAGAAGTTTAGCTGAATGCCTGTGTAATTAACAAGACTATCAAGTGCCTGCCAGCTAGACCAGTAGCAGTAGGTATCTCAGGTTCATCACTCTTCTTATTGCAATAAATAAGATCAATTTGTGGTTTAACTACATTTGCTCTGTCTACGTGTGTGTTTGTGCATCTTATTTCTATAATCTTTGTGCTCATGACAATAGCCATAGCTACCTAAGAAAATGTGTAATGCAAAAAAATGAGCTTCAACCAAAACACTGTGGCCCAGTGGCTTTACTGGTAAATTCTGAAGTGCAGATTGTAGGTTCAACCCCCAACATAGAGTCACCACATAATTGTGAGCAAATCAAGGACCCAACCTCAATACAATTTTATTATAACTATAAAACACTTAGGAAAGGTATTTGTTGTGGGAGGAAAAGCAAAGTTAGTTTGTCTGAATCCTTCTACTGTATATATCAATGGACCTATCTTCTTAATCATCCTTTTTTCCACTGCAGGGTCATAGGGGGCCTTAGCCTATCCCAGCAGAATTACCACAAGCATGGAAACCAATCCTGGATGTCACTCCATCGCAGGTCAAAGTTATGTTCACACATATACACTGATACATAAGAGGCCAATTAACTCTTATAAATTAGCCTAACATGCACACATATTGGTGACTTGGGGAGTAATTGGAGATGTTGAAGATGACTTGCATGGCTGTACATAAGGCAGCTGGGCTAAATATTGAGTTCAGACTATTTCTTTGTTCTATATTTCAAACAAAAAAAATTATCTGGAAAATAAAAATAAACATGTCTACTATTTATATAATTGCCAACTGATGTTAACTATTGTATAATTTTTAAGCTATTAACTATTTTAGGGAGACGTCAAATTACATTTCAGCGTAAAATGATATTTTGCTGTATCACAGATCTCCTTTTGAATTCACTTATCAGTCACATTTATTGTACCATATTGAATACTGCCTAGTATATTCCCACAGGCATCTTTCAGTTGAAAAAGTCTTTACTTACATCTAATTAAATACAATAGAAGTCAAATGTAATGGTCCTATCGGGCTTAATGATTATTCACTCTACTGGAGTACATTGAGCAATTAAGGGTATGACTGTGATTGGGTTTTCAAATTAATTTATTATTTCACAAAATAAAGTATTACGCGGTTCGCTTCCCAGGTCCTCCCTGTGTGGAGTTTGCATGTTCACCCCGTGTCTGCGTGGGTTTCCTCCGGTTGCTCCAGTTTCCTCCCACTGTCCAAAGACATGCAGGTTAGGTGCTTTAGTGATCCTAAATTGTCCCTAGTGTGTGCTTGGTGTGTGTGTGTGTGCACCCTGAGGTGGGCTGGCGCCCTGCCCGGGATTTGTTCCCTGCCTTGCGCCCTGTGTTGGCTGGTACTGGCTCCAGCAGGCCCCTGTGACCCTGTAGTTAGGATATAGCGGGTTGGATAATGGATGGATGGATAAAGTATTATGCGTGTTTATATGCTACTTTTATTACAATGCTAATGCTTTTAGTTAAACCGTTTCCTCAAATGATGTCATCCTTAAAATGCAAGTCAACCCCTTTGTTTCATTTCTACTTGAGCAGCGGTGGTACTTCTCACGTTTTTGTAGATTTATGTTACTCTTTTAACTCAGATTTTACCTTACTCCTGCTTACATGTTCAGACTGGTGCTCATCTTTTTGTCTGCAACCAACTCCATCAGGCGTGGCTCCTTTTGTTCTTGTTCTCATATGTTCAGCTACTGACCTCAGGATGTAGTCTACTGTTTTTTGTCCTGCTACCTGTCTCATACTATCCATATTTAATCTAGAGCTGTCCATCACTGGCCAGCTCATTTTTTTTTTAAGTCCACGCTAAAGTGCTCTGTTGACTGCTGAACAAGTGGTAACTGACTAATTGAGCCAGAGGAGTCCAGTGATGTCCACAAATCATGGAATGACAGTTTTGTAACATTTTTTGTGTATTCATTCAATAACAGCATCACATAAAACCAGGGCTGTGGAGTCGGTAGATAAATCCTTCAACTCCAACTCCAACTCCTTAGTTTCCGGTACTTCTGACTCTGACTCCTCTGTATTTAATATGCTGATGTATTTTCTATGTTGATTCAAGGAAGGCAACATACACGTCACTTAGCCAGAGAACTACTGGCTTGGAAGCTGACTCTCTACTGTATTGGCCAGTTTAAACAAAAGACAAGAACCCCTAAACATACATCAGACCATAGCACACACCTCCACCTACATCGTTAAACTTGTTTACGCTCAAATTAACTTGTTAAACACATTCTACCTGAAATAAAATGAAAGCAGTTTTTGCAATGTACCATAATCCAGATTACAGTATGTGAATATCAGGTTGTAGAATAGCTCTGCTGAACTTCACACTAGTACTAACAAAACTATGCACTGGGCTTTATTCTTACATCAGAGAAGTACTTAATTATGACTATTGTTTGTGAAATGGGACATTTGAACTTGCTGTATTTTTTCTTCATTACAATTTAAATTTATTTGGAGTCGGAGTCGGAAATTGTTTCGAAATTGTTTTCCTCATAATAATTTATTTATTAGCTACTACTCAGCTTTGATGCCTTACAGCACCAGGAACTCAGAATCAACTTCTTCATGCATGGCGATTACGTCAGCACGTTGGATTTTCCTACATTTCTGAGGTGTAATAGTGATTGTAGTATTGTCACGCGTATAGAGAAAAGTGAAATTTTTACATGCATGACTGATCAACTTGTAACACATCGCCACGATAAACAAGAATGCATTACAATACATAACTTACCATACCATTTTCCCAGCCCTTCAGTTTATTTATTGGACTACACACATGAGCTCACCTGATATACTCCTTGAGGCTTTCTCTCCTGTTCAGTAATAATAAAAGGAAGCACCTCTTTATCCTGCAAATACTGCACAGACAACACACCCCAAGATGACAAACAGTCCAATCTGTCATTATGCCTTGTGATGGCCTAGCATGCTGTATCGACTGTCTCGTACACATCTATTCAAGGATGTACTGCTGCAACATGGGACTAATTGGTTAACCAAGGAGGTTCAAACCACAGACACATGAAACGCTGCCTTAATGTCACTTACTGTAAATGATGCCGAGTTAAGCCTTAAGAGGTTACACAGCATGGTACAGTCAACAATGAAAACGACATAAAAAAGTTTTTGCTTGTCAAATACATTTATATAATACACACAAAGCACTGTGTTCACACAGGGATTGGTAAAAAATAAATAAATAAATAAATAAAATATAATTTTAAAAATAACTTAATTGTTTTAATAATTCCATTTCATATTTTAGCACAACTATTCTAAAACACACAGGAATCATCAACCACGATAATTATTAGAAAATTCAGAAGCAGGGTACTTCTGAAATGACCTCTGTAGAACCTACAATTTATTCCAATCAAAATCTTTTGAAATTAGATAGTTCTTAGCATAAAGTGCACAATACATGGTAGTGATATTTTATGCTCCAATGATACTGTTAATGCCCTTCCATCCTCAGTGATTATAAATACACAAATAAAACTGCCAAAATGTTTCCTGTTAATGCTGCAAAAAAGTGAAGAATCAAACCTAGACAAAACATTAAAATGCAATAATTGATTTCAAAGGCAGAAATTACTTCTTTGTCCTAAACTTCACCAGCAGGAATCAGTGGTTTATCCTGTAACACTGCTGATTATTTTTTTAAAAAACGAATATGGCTGGGAAACGTAAACACCGTGCTCCCTGCAAAAATAAGTAAGCAGTGGGCCAGAGGTTCATTTTACACGGGGCATGCGAATTCTGCGCCTGTGGCTTCAGAAGATAGAAGTGTACAAGTTACAAAAAAGTGGTTTTGTTTTCTTTATCAAAGACGCCATTAACATAATAGACAGAATATTCACAAGCCTATTTACTGCAAACGAGGGTCATCGGGGAAAACAACTAGACAGTATAGGGTGCAAAGCATTAACCATGCCTGGATGGAGTGTCAGTCTATCATAAGGCTAACTCACACAATTAATCTAACATTTATGCAATTGGGATGAAGGAGGGAAACTGCTGTACCTGGAAAAATGCAAACTTCACACAGACATCAAAGCCAATATTAAGGTATAATTCATATAATATAACCTTCTCTCACTCAGTTCACTTTAGGGTCACAAAGCATATATCCACAGTACTGGGTACAAGGCAGGAAACAGCCCTGGACAAGATCCCAGTTCATCACACACACCCCCGTAATGGGACAGTTTAGAATCACAACTTAATTCAATGACACAGTGTGGAATTCAAACCTAGGAAATTGAATCAGTAAGGAAGTAGAACTGACTACCGTGCCACCTTTGAGGTAATGCCTTTCCTTAATTTGCTATGGGTAAGTGCTTCACACCGGAACCAACAGACGAGGCCTCACATCACAAGAAAAAAGACACAACATAGTGACAGAAACAAAAACAAGTCTTGGAGAGTGTCAGCATTTGTACCATATAATCTGACATACAGTAAACCACATAAGATGGGGCACATCACTAAAGAGTGGACCACAGGTCTCAGGCAAAAACAGTTATATTGGAGCAAGTGCCTGTTTGGAATTGCCTGAGCTGGACAGATTCCTTGCCTCTGTTTTCCCATTGGAATGTAAAGTAACTAACTATACTCCACAAAAGTCGGTTCATTCATATTAAATGACAAGCCTTGTAAAATGCTTCTGAAGGATTACATTTTTCAGACTTGTCAAGGAACTTTCCTTTTGACTGCTTCAGAGCTTCAGTGCAAGATCTGCATGATCGTAAAAGAGCAAATGCTGAATTCCACGATGGAGAGATGTCACCTTTTCCCTCATTAAAGCAGCGAGGTCTTGTCATGTTCTCTCTTCCAGTCAATGCATTATAAGTGTAGCATTAGTTTAAACAAAACGAGAGAGAGAGAGAGAGGGAGACACTAATATGCCATAATGTTAGAAAACAGGCAACTGTGGGAATCATATTTTTGTGAACCATCTGCTGAAATTATCAAAGTGACACATGCCTTTGTTCTAAATGAAGCAGGTTAAAAAAGATTAATTTTTCAGGTGTACTGATAATGTCCTTTAGGCAGTTGGTATGGAAAATCAATTTGTATTTCTTCATTTATTATAAGAAACAGCACAGTGCCACCCAGTTTAAAAGAAAGTCCTCAATACTCTTTATTAAATAAGGAAAAAAAAAAAAACAAACACTAAAAGACAGGTACAAATATTCAAGGCCATTTGTTCAGCTTGACATTTCATGATTAAAAAGACTGTTGAGTCAAATGAAGAGAAAGAAAATGGCATTGCGTGCTTCAGAAATGAACTACAAACTAGGCTAAATATAATAAAAGCAATGGAAGCAAGGTCCAACTGCTGAAAATGTACAAGGCCACTCCGCAATTCCCTTTTTCTTGGGTAAATACTAGAAAGAAAGCACTTTAACATCACAGGCGACATTGAAAGCCGGAGAATAAGCGTCTTCACAATCAGAAAGAGAGAAACAACGGGCCAAAACCAGACCCCTTTAACATGAGGGCAGGTTTGCACATACAATACAAAAGAACCCTTCTCTTAAAGGTACTTGAAAGTTAATAAGTTCCTCCTCCTTTTGGTAACACTGGAACGTGCTAAAAGATAAAAATGCTGAGGGCTTTTTTTAACCATAGCATAAAAGCACTTTCTTATATGCAAGTAGTCAATCTTTTGTCTTTTTGAAAGGTCCTCTAATAACGTTGACATTTAACAGTCAAAAATCACAAAAATATGAGCAGGTAAAGAGATCTGACACATCACAAACTTTGATGCTTCCCATCCTCTGATTTGTTTTCATAATCAGAAATTACAAAAGTATAGTAATCAAATACGGGTATATGGTGGCACAGTGGTTACTACTGACACTCTACAGCTCCAAAAGATTCAAGCTTGGTCACTTTCCTCATCATTTTGTGTTTCTCTAGCTACTATGGTTTTTTTCCAATACAGTCGACCCATGACATACGACCGGCCTGACATGCGAACAACTTGATTTACGACCAAAATTTTTGTTTTGATTTACAACCAACATCTTGCGTTACGACCCGAATGCGGTCACATGTACCCACTTGTGCGATTGTAAACAAACAGCCCAGAGCATTCGTAAGCGTCAGTTGGAGCCCAGATACATGTGTTTGTGGACGTAATTTCGGTCAGTGCAGTGATTTATCTATATATTTAATTCACTAAGACCATGGCAAGTAAGACGCATAATTGCTAAGGAAGGAAAAGAAGGTAACGAAGGTAAAGAAAGCGATAGTTAAGGGATGTTAGCTAGCGGGCTGGCACGGCACATGATGATGTCATCAGGCTGAGTCAGCACTGGCTTGATTTGGAGTGTATTATTACAGCAGTTCGCAACACGGCCAGCTTTGAACCGAGTGCTCGACTACTGTCATTATTAACTTGAGAAACAGCGATCACAATCGAAACGAAGAAGGAAATTGTGCAGAAATATGAGAGTGGCGTTCGTGACCGATCTCGTTTATATGTACAGCATGTCAAAATCCACCATCTCGACAACTTTACGAAGAAAAGATTTGCATAAGGAGGCTCCTAAACAATAACCACCTTCCGTTTCATTCTCCTCCTCCTCCCTTCCTGCAGCCCAAAGATGTCAAATTAAATGGTGAGTACAGTACGAAATTGTTGTTTCTGGTAGGCTAGGCACTTTTTATAACTTTTTGGTTAGTACATTAGAAAAATTATTGGTGTTTTGGTAAATTATGCGCATTATACAATCCTTTTTTATTATGAAAAGGTTAAATAAGTGTTGCTGTGGGAGGTTCGGAGCGCATTATGGGTATTTCCATTATTTCTTATGGGAAAAATAGTCTGGACTTACAACCAACTTGAGTTACAACCAGCCCTTGCGAACGAATTGAGTTCGGGGTCCACTGTATTTAAAACTGTGAAGGATAGGTTATTTAGGGATTCTAAACCAGCTAAGCGCAAGTGAGATTGTGTGTGTGTACACGCATGTAGTGCAAATTACTGACACCCAGTTGGTACTATGTGCCAAAATACTGCCATGTTAAACTGAATCCCAAACCCTCGTCTACAATTTCAATTTTAAGGGTTTGACAGTGAATGTTTGGATGGATGGATGGACATTGACCAAAACTGTGATAGTGTAGTGGACAGCGGACCCTAAATAAGGGGCCACAATGGCACACCCATTAGGCTGGTTCTCTCACAGAATTTCCTTATAGAATATATGTAGTACAGTTTGGGATTATAGCCTCCTCTAGAACGCTTGCTTATTCCAGACCGCCCTGTCAGGAGCTTCCACATCTTTCATGTACACTGGCTCTGCTCTTGCAAGCTAAACAATGCCATACAATACTGGACTTATTAAAACATTTATATACTGTTAAATTTAAACTACTTCTCGATTATAACAAAAAAATCCTGGGACACAACGTGACTTTTTCAGAGAGATACTTTCACGTACTGCGATACAAGACGTTGTGCCAAGAGATTTAACCACACCCGTGGCAGAAAATAAAAGACAAAGAGTAGATGACAAAGTAGAACGTCGTAAAGAATTCAAAAGAATTCAAAAACGGTGCAATACACATTCAGAGCTGATTAGAGATAATGAAAGTTCTAAAATTCGAAAGTCTCAAAAAATGATAGTAAAGATCGCATTAGCACAAACAAATGGAAATTATTACTCGGTGAAATAAAGGAACAGTGAAAAGAGATCGAATACATTGTTCGGATTTAAACTTTAAGTCAGAGACTTGTAGATCGTCTAATTCATGTTGCCATCAGGGAAAAGTAGAAGTGAAATGAAGAGGCGTATCCGCGGAAATTAAAAGTTTTGTTGTTTGGTAAAAGTGAAATCCACATACTCGAGCGGCAGACATGCAAAGTGGCTGGCAAGTAGCGAAGGCCGGGGGTTGGCAAGCAAAGCAAGCAGGGGCAAAGCCCCCCTAGTATAAAATAAATAAGTCTAAAAAGCCCCTCCTCTCACAGTATGAGCACTAAATTGAGTTTAAAGCATATATTAGGAGAACTGGCTCTGCGTTTGTAGAGCTAAAAGTGTTTCAGATTTATATTTACTTATTTGGCAGATACCTTTATCCAAGAAGACTTTACAGCATTTATAATACAACTGATTACTTTTCAGTTGGTTTTCCCATTGGAGCACAGGCAGCTCAAGTGACCTGCACATGGTCACACAGTGCCAGTATTGAGATTTGAACCCATCACCTCAAGGTTTGAAGTCCAAAGTGTTAACCACTACACCACACTGCCTGCCTGTTTTAGCGGTAAGAGTCTCCCTCCATTTCATATCCTCTCATGGAGAGGTTGGCCATAAACCTAGGGCCTCAGACTCAGTAAAGTGAAGTTGATCCAGCTGAGCAATAGGAGAGCTCCTGCCACTTAAATGGGTGAGCAGGCCTTTGACTCTCTAACTGCAGTTGTGAGGATATCCTACTACACAATGGCAGGCTCCCACTCTCAGCCCCCTTTGGCGACTAGTCTGGGATGAATCGAGAGGCATGAGAGTATCAGAGTTGCGCAGCTTTTCTATTACTCAACTAGACTGAAAAGACCTGGAGTGATTTCTTACTGGTGGAAAAGTTTTACTTTAAAATAGTAGTTGAATCATAACCTGAGCAAAACTAAAACCTACACAAACAACGTGAGAATGTAAAGACCTCAAACAGAAAGCAGCTGGGTGAAGGGTTCAAATGTAAGGCATTGGACTCATGAGGAAATGGCACCTCCCATAGTACCAAACTGTCATCCTTCTACTAATAAATGAATATTTACAGTAAGTAATTTTTTATACATTCAACGTAATTAAGAAAGTTAGAATGAACTGAGCATCTGACTAAGTAAACACAGACTGAGCCCTTATTGTAAGAGCACTTGACGTGACACAGATATTGCAAATGCAGCTAATATACAATGGTAATATAAAAAAACAGAAACAGTAAATAAAATCCAGGATTTCAATCAGTCAACTATTAAGATTGTTGTTCTAATGACCCAACTGTTTATTTCTAGTATGAAGCCATATAAAAGCCAGTCAGCACAGTATATTTGGGTCTCAGTAGTCACGCATATGCTTTGGTGTGACTGTAGACCCCAATTCTGACTTTTAATATTAATGTACTCTAACATGAATGCTCCTCCAGGATGGTCCAGTGCTCATTAGATGGCTTTAAATAAACAGTAAGTAAACCAGAGTTTACCTCCAAAGCTATACAGCATATTTATTCACCTTTTTTTGGCTTGAATTTGGAAATTTACTCCTACAAAGACTTAAAAAAAAAAAAAAAGAAAATCAAAAAAGGCTCAGAAAGAATGAATCAAATTCAATAACAAATTTAGCTCCAATCAAGAAAAGCTTGAAAATATTCCAGTTATTGTAGCATGACATATATTTAAAAAATTTGGCCAAGTTTTTTAGTTTTTATTAATGTCCCATCTTGTGATTTTTTTAATTTATTATGCTGTTTTCTTCCTTTATGGTCTAGAAATTCATGGAATGCTGCACTTTAACTCTTCAATACATTATCTAATGTGTAGTTTCTTCCCTGCAGACATAAAATTAAAGAAACTTGGATTCAAAGTGAAGGAAAAAAATGATTCACATAATTTAATGAAAACTTTCATTATTCCAAAAAAAAAAAAAAAAAAAAAAAGTTAAAAGCTTGTGACTCCTTCCAAAGGCACCAATGGCAGAAACAAAATTTATATTTGCCTGTTAAAGATATTCAGTGGTTTATCACTATCAGTCTGATAAAGCCCATGCAATCCCTTAAATTTTTAAGTGATTAATTTTGCTTGCAGAGATAAACAGAATTTGAAGATACAAGATGGATTGTTTTTCTCCAAGGGAAAATGCTTTCCTGATAATGGCTGATTCTCTGCATGGGGTACACATCAGATGTTTATTTTACCATTTTCATTTTGAATCAACTTATCTCTTTTTTCAGCATTTTTTTTTCCAGATAAGTCAATGGGATCTCATTGGATTTTCAAAGAGACATTGCACTCAGAATTCTACAGAAACTTTTAGTTGACCTTGTAGAAGTATCCACATTACTTATCATATATTCTACAAACAGAAAACATAAAAAATGAGCAGATTAGATTTTGCTTAACAAAATGATACAATGTGTGTGATCCTAGCAGGCAGTTTATATCTGGTATCTAATACAATTATGTTCAAAATACAAGATGCACCACACATGCGTGTATGAAATATATGGCCTACCACTAGCACCCCAAACACTTTTGTTATTTGCTGTCTCGAAGCTCGCCTCCATGGTGAGGTGTTCCGGGCACGTCCAACTGGGAGGAGGCCCCGGGGAAGACCCAGGACACGCTGGAGGGACTGTCTCCCGGCTGGCCTGGGAACGCCTTGGGATTCTCCCGGAAGAGCTGGAAGAAGTGGCCAGGGAGAAGGAAGTCTGGGCCTCTCTGCTTGCTGCCCCGCGACCCGACCTCGGATAAGCGGAAGAGGATGGATGGATGGATGGATGGATGAAGCTGGCCAGAGTCGAGTTTGAGTGTGCGGGTCTGAATAAGCCCTGCAATGAGGCTCTGGTCCCACCCAAAGCTGATTTTTACTTTCAATTCAATGTACTGGATTAAGCAGGTTTGAAAAAAATGGATGACTTAAAATGGTGAAAGACACAATAAGTACTAATTCACCATAATATTGTGCTTCATTTGATTATGAAATAGTTCATCATTTCTTTTGCATCAGACACAATAATCCACACTACACAAAAATTAATTCATGGTGTACAATGGTATTAAAACAACTAATTTAAACATGTTCATTTTGAATGAAGTGAATTTAAGGGCTTTTCATTTTTAGTACAACTTAAATTTTTTGTGTCACATTAAAAAGTATGTAGATTAAAAATTTATGTAGAAGCACTATAAATTCATGTAATTCCTTTAAATAGCAGCACCACTCAGATAAATCATGTTATTGTACTGTATGTCCATGCGGTGGGTTGGCACCCTGCCCGGGATTGGTTCCTGCCTTGTGCCCTGTGTTGGCTGGGATTGGCTCCAGCAGACCCCCGTGACCCTGTGTTCGGATTCAGCGGGTTGGAAAATGGATGGATGGATGTTAATATCACCTTAGGCTGACGCTGCTCAAAATGAATGTTTCAAAGTTTGAAAACATGAATTTTGGAAAACGTTCAAATCACATAGCTATTTTCTGTCGATTCACCAGGAAATAAGCATCAGTGGTCATCTGGACATCTTTGGGATGAGGATGGAAAATCTTGGTATCTGGGCAAAGCCCCCCAGAGCTACTAGTAAAACGTGCTCATTTAACACAGACAGTGACTAGGCCAAAGCACAAACTACTGCTGCAGCTGCTACATCACATATACAGTGGGTACGGAAAGTATTCAGACCCCCTTCAATTTTTCACTCTTTGTTATATTGCAGCCATTTGCTAAAATCATTTAAATAAATTTTTTTCCTCATTAATGTACACACATGCACCCCATATTGACAGACAAAAAAAAGGAATTTTTTAAATTTTTGCAGATTTATTAAAAAAGAAAAACTGAAATATCACATGGTCCTAAGTATTTAGACCCTTTCCTCAGTATTTAGTAGAAGCACCCTTTTGAGCTAATACAGCCATGAGTCTTCTTGGGAAAGATGCAACAAGTTTTTCACACCTGGATTTGGGGATCCTCTGCCATTCCTCCTTGCACATCATCTCCAGTTCTGTCAGGTTGGATGGTAAACGTTGGTGGACAGCCATTTTTAGGTCTCTCCAGAGATGCTCAATTGGGTTTAAGTCAGGGCTCTGGCTGGGCCATTCAAGAACAGTCACTGAGTTGTTGTGAAGCCACTCCTTCGCTATTTTAGCTGTGTGCTTAGGGTCATTGTCTTATTGGAAGGTAAACCTTCAGCCCAGTCTGAGGTCCTTAGCACTCTGGAGAAGGTTTTTGTCCAGGATATCCATGTACTTGGCCGCATTCATCTTTCCCTCGATTGCAACCAGTCGTCCTGTCCCTGCAGCTGAAAAACACCATCTGCAACAATTTCAAAAATTCTTTTTTTTGTCTGTCAATATGGGGTGCTGTGTGTACATTAATGATGGAAAAAATGAATTTAAATGATTTTAGCAAATGGCTGCAATATAACAAAGAGTGAAAAATTGAAGGGGGTCTGAATACATTCCATACCCACTGTATATTGTAAAGGCCAAATTAAAACAGCAAAGCTACAATAAACAACATTGACAACTGATACGCCAGATGACAAACAGAAAGATATTAATATGAAACTGAAGCTGAAGCCATTTTTATAATGGAATGTTTGCATACTAAGTACTTCAACTGACTTCACACACATGAGAAAAACGTAGATCACGTAGTGGTAAAAATTCAAATAGTATCATACCTAAAAATTAATTGTAACACACTGAAATATCTGTAGCTTTCATTAACCTTAGTTTCTGATCGGTCCCTTGTGCACTGAGAAATTCAAAACATGAGTTAAAACTTTGAGACAGGCAATAAATTTAGCTCCTTCTTACTCATGTAGAACCAAAACGTCCCCAAAGCCTGTAGAAAAGAATGGTCTGCCGACAGTTCTGTATTAAACTGCTAAAACATTAGTAATAAAATGAGCCCAGGAGGCCATAGTGTCCTGGATTTGAAAATGATGATTGAATGCAATGTCAGTCAAGTTTGCAATGGCACTGGGGGTTTGGAGAAAGTGATATGGGGAATGGCAGCTCGTGTAAATGGTCGCAAGACCAGACTGTTACAGCTGTTTAGCACTTCTGAAAATGAAAGCTAGCAGGGAATTATGAGATATGGCATTTCACCCCGTCTGTGTACAAGACGTTCACACTGATGTAAAAGGCTATTTGCTAGAGAGGGGAAAAAATAGAAGCTAGAGACTAGCAGAAGATACGGAGCACTGATTGGACGGAGGGTCCTTCCTGCTGTCTCGGCTCCAGTTTTACAGTAAGTATGTGACAGATGCTGCCCTTCTTTTGGGCACAGCAAATATAAAGATGCTTAGAGGGGCATTTTACTGGGCTTGACACGGATGGTATTAGAATCATCCAAGTAACAGTAGGATGAAAGCTATGGTGTAACTGAGTTGTAGATTACATTCGAAAGAGTTTTAGTGAAACTGTTCTCCCTAAACAGTCTTTCATATCATATGCTGGACATCTGTTTAATCATCTTAAGGAAAAGTACCAGCGACAGAAGTGACTATATAAGTGATTTAATGAAAGTAACTGACCACTTGTGCCTCAAATGGTGATGATCTTACAATTATAGAAGAGTGTCATTTGAAGAAATAAAGCAAATAAACCCCAAAAGAAAGAAGACCATAACATGAATTATATGTTTATTGTTCCCTGCAACCCTCATTGGCATTAAGCAGTTTTGGCCTAAGGTTGTGGATGATAACTGGGTTCTCTGCAATTATAAAACTGAACACATGCAGTGTTATGCAACTGTGTTTGTGTTTTGAGAAACTGCTTTACAATGATATCCATTTGACTTACAGACAAACACATTAAAGGACAGCAGAGTGGTGCACCAAAATGGCTTTTCTTCCACAGTCCAAAGTTTGTGCGGGTTCAGTGATGGCTCTACATTGTTCATATACTGTTATGCTATAGGCTGTGTTTATCTGCATCCAGTTGACTTACTATGTTTGTTTCTGTCACTCAATGGTCATCTGAATAAGCAGATGATTTAACTTTTCTGGTTGTGGATCCAGCAAGCTGATAGCGTTCATAAGCAAAATACTACACATTTGCTGACAAAATAATATTCCATATCACACAAGATTAGTATATTTTCTAAATGGGAAAAGTGACTTTGACGTATAGGCTGTTTTGTTGACAGGGATGTGTTGTGTTGACTTTAAATTAGCAAATGAGGTGTTGTAATAAATACGTTTTCTTATCCATTCATTCTCAGAACCTCCAAAATATTTTTTATTTCTTATGTAAAAGTCTAGAACTGTCAGGTATAACAAAATATACATACATTTAGAAAAGGAGAAGATAATCTACATTTAGTTGGTTATAACAAATGACCAGTTTATATATAATTTAAGGAAGATTATTATATTTAATAATGATGATACCTTAAAAGGCACTGTGGTGGTGTAGCGATAAATGCTGTTCGCATCTCCAATCCAAGCATAGCCACAGTGTGGAAACTTGTGTTTTCTTCTTGTGCCAGAATGAGTTTTTCTAGAGATATTTGGGTTTGCCACAACACAAGTCTAACTTAGTCTGACTGGTGAATCTAAACCGGCCCAACAGAAGAGTGAGTGTGTGAGTGAAATGCATTATGGTAAACTGGTATGCGATCTTGACCTGCTTTATGACTTGCCCATGATGCAATGTGGTCAGGCTCTAGCTTAACACAACCTGTTTAGAAAAATAATTCTATCTTCTTATATAATACACTACCAAGATTTTTAATTACCTGTAGCTCGCAAACTGTTTGAACTATTGACCTGAAATTTGGTAAAAATATACTACATGACGTCTGCTATCCACTTTCGGGGTGATGATTGACCTCCAAGGTTATTCCACTTTTTATTTTATTATAGAATCAGCTCCCTGCGGTGGTCAGCAGGACGGCCTTGCGGTGCAAGTGTACGGGCGCCATTCTCATCCCTACCACCTTCGCCGTCACTTTCCTTACTTCTTCGCATCTTAAATCATTCTTGAGGCAGATTGAAGACTTAAGTGTCAACTTACATAAAAATTAAGGAAAACGTACTATGTAATTGGAACACAAACACTGAATTAATCAGTTTTAGCGTGAAAAGATTCCTCCGAAAGAAGAGAAGAAGCGAGCAGCTGGGGTGGAGAAAAGAAGAGCTGCTCTGAACAAACAAATGCTAAACGTACAGAGAAAGAGTATGAAAACTATGAATGCTCAAGTCAAGTGCATTCACTGCACGTTATCGGTTATTGGTCTATAAATAAAAATTGACTATATTAAAGAAATTTCTGGCAATAAAACAGGTGCTTGCTTTCTTTTTTTTCCTGAAATTAGAACCTTCTCTTTTCAAACAGCCTTCAAATATCATTTGTCTTATCCAGATACTAATACTTCTAGTTTGTTCATTCACTTTTTGTTTGCATTCCTGTGATCTTCTTATATTCCATCTTTCCTTCTTCCTTCCTACCTTCTTTTCATACTTTCCTGTAGGTTTCAACTTTAATCTTTTCTTGAATTCCTGCCACATACAATCTTTCCTTCCCTCCTCCTTTCTTTGATACTTTCTGCAGCCTTTCACTGATATAATCAAAATGGTAAATGGAGTGTCCAGAAAACGAAACTTCAAACAATTCAAAAAGAGGGCCTTCAGGTGAAACCACAAGAACAGTCATAAGCAGTGCTGGCATCAAATAAACTTGGAGTCCAAGTCAGAAACAAAGCCAGTCTAAACACTAATTTCCTTACCTATAATGTTTGTTGAGAGTTTGTTTCGTGATTTTATTCAAAGCTGGGCACAAAGTATGCAGCATTGTCATCTTAAATAGCACTTGTCATGCAACATACCACTGGCAGTAGATGTCATTATTAACAACAACATGGTCGTTAACATTAAAACCAAGTCTGAAAATGACACCACAATTACATTAACAAATTATTAACAAGAAGAAAAATAGCAGTACACCTGACGGGTTTCTAAACACTATTCACAACATCCACTTTGTTTAATATCTCTGCTTAACTGAAACAACCTTTTTTCTTTCATCCATCCTTTTGTAGCCTTCTGCCTAATCTATCTTTCTTTCTTTGATACTCACAGCAGTCTTCCACTTTAATTTCTTTCCTTGCGTTCCCTAAAACTTGTTTCAGACCATCTACTCTGTTAACCAGATTTCTAATTCTTATTATGTTATACTTGCACCAGTTCTGCTAGCACACGTTCCCGAGGATCCACCAATGCTTTAATGCCGAGGTGAGCCTTCCCATCAAAACCATACCCTCTACTTTCTACCCGTAAACAAGTATGAAATTCAATTTTTTTTCCCCCTGATGATGTCTATAGATTCTGATTTCGAAATAAACCTCAGAGCGGGGAGGAAACAAAGGCTTTGGAAAACTAGTATGTTGTAAAATTTGTTTTGCAGTTACCGGTTTGAAAAGTGTAATAAGTTTGCTCCTCAATGGTAGTACATTATGGAATACTGTTTTCACTTAAGTTTTCACTTCCATTTTATTTCCAGTTTTCATTATATTACAAAAATAATAGGTAAGGTTTTATTTATATCTATTTTATATTCCTTTTGTAGACTATAGCTACAAGTGCATCTTTCTATCAGATGCCTCTCTTATTCTAGCACTCCAAACAGGATAATTCACTCATTCATTCACTTGTCTGTGCCCTACAGTTAAAATTCAATCCTGTCAGACACAGGTGCTGCGATAAATAAACCTATGAATATTTTGATTTCATTTTAAATCTCACAATATTGTAAAACTACTTTTTTCTTTTGGCGTAAAGCAGTTTTTCAAACATTACTTTCATTGCATGACAGTTTCTACAACAAAAGGCAAGTACAGCAAATTAAACAGCAAGTACAGCAAGTATAGGAAAGGACAAACCTGACTTAAAATACCAGAAAGAAATGCACCCTTCATTTTTGGGATCTTTTAAGTACCTTCAAATGTTTTACCTTTCTCGTGGAAAGTGGACTAACCTGAAGAAAAAGCATTTCCCGGCAGTGCTCTCACACAGCTTCGGAAATGATTTAGGTATCTAACTTATTTCATCTAACTTGATTCAAAACCAAGTTTTAATAAATATAACTTAGATGTCAGTCATAAGGCGTAACATTCAAATTGGCACAAAACATTTTAAAAGCACACCTCTTCTTCTGCTTGTGGAAATCCTTAAAAAATGAGACTGGGTGTCCTCTGATTTACTCCCACATCGGTGTTATTCCTTCCCTTCTGAGTTATCTGCATTTTCCATCTTTCATTTCATGAATATATAATGCAGTGCTTTTTCCTGTGCTGCTCTGTAATACAGGAGTGATTTTGAAGTTCAATCCACTGTACTGGACACTTAAGTTATTGATTAGTAATGTTGGGAATACAGGACTCGGAACAAATGATCTCCTTTACTCCCTGGAGACTTCAGTTTTAAAAGAAAATCATTTTTAGCAAGCTGATACAGCACAGGATGCATACCTGCTTTCCAACCTTATTGACTTTAAAAAAAAGTTTCACATCGTCATTTATAGTCTGTTATTTTTGTGTTTAGATCTTGCTTTGTAGCCACTATATCTCTATAGATGTGCAGACACACACTAAATGTGTCATCTACTATATAACAAAACACTAAGGTCTATGTGTCCAGCCCCTCAGAACAATCTGATCGGTCAGGTTGGCTTTGGTGACAATATCAAATGTGGAAGTTTGAGTGTGAGACACACGAGAAAGTCTGAAAGCACATGAGCCACACTGAGAGTGTCACCTTCAAAGATGGCAAGTATGAATGCGAACACCAAGTGAGAAAAGCATCTTGAAAACGATAACAAGAGTCTGAAATGCAGGCTTTACAGGAATGTGATTAAGAAAGTGAGCACCAGATACATTAGTAAAAGTGTAAGACACACACTGACAGAGTCGCCTTCAAAGACTTCAAATGTATAAAAACCGTATAGGAAGTGAGAATGGCACATTGAAAATAAGAGTCTGAGAAGCAGGCTTTATGGGAATTCGGCTGAAAAAGTGAGCGCTGGTGAAGCGACATTCACATGCAAGTCAATACAGGGGAAAGGTACTGAAGGTACATGTAAAACAAGAGTAAATGTTTTTTAATTATTATATTACCTGTCTTTCACAGGCACCATGGCTAGTTTTAACAATAAATCAGTTAAACACAGATTTTGGAAAAACTGAAAATAAGTAAATGTATATTTCTTTCCAAAGAAATGAACAAAAATGGGTGTAAATGATCTCATTAACATCAATTCCTCAAGCCCACTTAATCCAGTTCAGTATCACTGGAGACCAGAGCCTACCCTGGCAGCACTGGACACAGTCCTGACTAAGGTGCCAGCAAACTGCATGACCCACTAACACACTTAGCCGGACTCGTGTCTGCATTGACCAGTTTGGAATTGCCAGCTAATCTATCCAGCATGCCTTTAGGATGTGGAAAGAAAAGAGATAACCCAATGTGGGCACAGGGAGAACATGCAAACTCCACAATGACAACATCTAGACATGAATCTGAAATTAGTACGCTGGATCCTTGAGCCTGCAGTGCTACCCACTGCACATAAATCTTTAGTGACGTTAAACACTTCTAAGGCAACAACACAAGAAAATTCAAAGTCAAGTCGAGCAGAACCTTTATGATCACAGAGCTGCTACTCCAAAAACTTGTTGGACAGCCTCTAGAGAAAATTAACCTGGATTTCAACCATATAAATTTGCATATTTTAGATTTTTAGAACTGTGACGTTGATGAGCTTTTCTACCTTAAACACAATGACACTAACACTTTTTAGTACAACACTGTCAAGGTGCTTCTGACTTTAGTTTTCTTTCTTTGAGTTCAATTAACTCACATCTTATTTTCCTTTTTGTTAAAAACAACTCTTACCATCAGTTCATTCTGCCATTTCAAATAACATCTTTGATCAATATTACTACTGCAAGGCTTGTGCTTAGCAGGTTCGGATGCTGCTAAAGTGATATAAAATAAAATGTAGTCCAAGCCAATAAAATAATTACTTTGGGGATTTAAACAGAATCATCCTTATCAAGCTCACAGTCATGCAGAACCAATGCCCATCCCAGCAGCAAAAGTGTGAGGGAGGAATCAATGCCAGACATGGCAACAGCCCTACACAGGGCAAACTAACAAACTCACATGCCAACTCACTCGGTTTGGGCAGGACACAGCAAAAACCCATGCAGACCCAGGACAAAAAAAGAAAAAAAAGATTCATATATTTGAATTACAATTTATTTACTGAAATCATTTAATCCCACTTATAGAAATTAATTTGATTTGAGTTGCAAATAACAATTTTTACCTGTTATAATCAATGGACGAAATCATAACAGGGTGGATTTATTTAAAAAAAACAAATGCATTGCCACGTAAGGACTTTTACTGATGGAATCAATTTAAGATTGTAAATTTAAGATCATTTAAGATTTTCAGGGCAGCACGGTGGTGCAGTGGTAGGGTGGCATGGTGGCGCAGCGGTAGGGCTGCTGCCTCGGAGTGAGGAGACCTGGGTTCGCTTCCCAGGTCCTCCCTGCGTAGAGTTTGCATATTCTCCCCGTGTCTGCGTGTGTTTTCTCCGGGTGCTCCGGTTTCTTCCCACAGTTAGGTTAGGTGCATTGGCAATCCTAAATTGTCCCTAGAGTGGGCATGGTGTGTGGGTGTGTGTCCTGCTGTGGGCTGGTGCCTTGCGCCCTGTGTTGGCTGGGATTGGCTCCAGCAGACCCCCCGTGACCCTGTAGTTAGGATATAGCGGGGGATTGGATAATGGATGGATGGATTAAGATATTCAGGATCTTCAGTACACACTTCAATATGTTATAAGGTTGAATCGGTAATTTTAATTTATGTTTTTGATATGTATTTTTTTTTGTAATGCCCAGTTAATTTCAAAATGCAAATCTTCAGTGTTTTCTGTGCTTTTACAAATCAGTATATTTTATCAAATTGTATTTGCAAGGATACTTGGTTAGCACTTGAATGATCTCCTTTATATTTAATAATAACAACTTTATTTATGTAGCACTTTATCATACATTTACATGCAACTCAAAGTGCTTTCCACACATTAACCAACAAAAACAAAGATATACCACATTTAATTGGATTACTATCATTAATTAATACTATGATAATTTGTAATAAATGTAAGTACACTAAATATAAATCAACCAGATATTGTTAAGCAAAATGTAACCAATAAAGTATTAAATAAACCTTCACTCTTATCAGAATAAGTTTTCTAATTAAAATAATTATACATTAAAGTTTCAATGAGAAGTCAAGCAAAATAACACCTTTTATTGGATAACTAAAAAGATTACAATATGCCAGCTTTTGAGGCAGCTCAGGCCGCTTCTTCAGGCAGTTTGTAATCATAATGGCTAAAACGGTACAACATTACTACATACTACATTAAAGCTAACAACAGAACAACCACATCTAATTAATATAAACTGCTCAAAAAATTACAGGAACACACTGAAAACACATCAGATGTCAATGGGAACAAAAAGTCCTGCTGGATATCTATACTGATATGGACTAGGTAACGTGTTAGGAATGAAAGGACGCCACACCGTTTGATGGAAATGAAAATTATCAACCAAGAGAGGGCTGAATTCAAAGACACCCCGAAAATCAAAAAAAAAAAATGATGCGGCAGGCTAGTCCATTTTGCCGAAATTTCATTGCAGCAACTCCAAATTATACTCAGTAGTTTGTTGGCCCCCACGTGCTTGTATGCATGCCTGACAATGTCACAGCAAGCTCCTAATGAGACAACGCATGGTGTCCTGGGGGATCTCCTCCCAGATCTGGACCAGGGCATCACTGAGCTCCTGGACAGTCTGAGGTGCACCTTGGTGGCGTCGTATGGACAAAAACATAATGTCCTAGAGATATTCCCTTGCAGGGGTGCCCACACTTTTTCAGCTTGAGAGCTACTTTTAAAATGACCAGGTCGAAATGATCTACCTACATTAAAAGTGCTATATATACACTCACCTAAAGGATTATTAGGAACACCTGTTCAATTTCTCATTAATGCAATTATCTAATTAACCAATCACATGGCAGTTGCTTCAATGCATTTAGGGGTGTGGTCCTGGTCAAGACAATCTCCTGAACTCCAAACTGAATGTCAGAATGGGAAAGAAAGGTGATTTAAGCAATTATGAGCGTGGCATGGTTGTTGGTGCCAGACAGGCTGGTCTGAGTATTTCACAATCTGCTCAGTTACTGGGATTTTCACGCACAGCCATTTCTAGGGTTTACAAAGAATGGTGTGAAAAGGGAAAAACATCCAGTATGCGGCAGTCCTGTGGGCGAAAATGCCATGTTGATGCTAGAGGTCAGAGGAGAATGGGCCAACTGATTCAAGCTGATAGAAGAGCAACTTTGACTGAAATAACCACTCGTTACAACCGAGGTATGCAGCAAAGCATTTGTGAAGCCACAACACGCACAACCTTGAGGCGGAATGGCCACAACAGCAGAAAACCCCACCGGGTACCACTCATCTCCACTACAAATAGGAAAAAGAGGCTACAATTTGCACAAGCTCACCAAAATTGGACAGTTGAAGACTGGAAAAATGTTGCCTGGTCTGATGAGTCTCGATTTCTGTTGAGACATTCAAATGGTAGAGTCAGAATTTGGCGTAAACAGAATGAGAACATGGATCCATCATGCCTTGTTAACACTGTGCAGGGTGGTGGTGGTGGTGGTGGTGGTGTAATGGTGTGGGGGATGTTTTCTTGGCACACTTTAGGTCCCTTAGTGCCAATTGGGCATCGTTTAAATGCCACGGGCTACTTGAGCATTGTTTCTAACCATGTCCATTCCTTCATGACCACCATGCACCCATCCTCTGATGGCTACTTCCAGCAGGATAATGCACCATGTCACAAAGCTCGAATCATTTCAAATTGGTTTCTTGAACATAACAATGAGTTCACTGTACTAAAATGGCCCCCACAGTCACCAGATCTCAACCCAATAGAGCATCTTTGGGATGTGGTGGAACGGGAGCTTCGTGCCCTGGATGTGCATCCTAAAAATCTCCATCAACTGAAAGATGCTATCCTATCAATACGGACCAACATTTCTAAAGAATGCTTTCAGCACCTTGTTAAATCAATGCCACGTAGAATTAAGGCAGTTCTGAAGGCGTAAGGGGGTCAAACACCGTATTAGTATGGTGTTCCTAATAATCCTTTAGGTGAGTGTGTGTGTATATATATATATATATATATATATATATATATATATATATACAAATAAAAGACAAAGCCCTCACTCACTCACTCACTCATCACTAATTCTCCAACTTCCCATGTGGGTGGAAGGCTGAAATTTGGCAGGTTCATTCCTTACAGCTTCCTTACAAAAGTTGGGCAGGTTTTATATCGAAATTCTACGCGTAATGGTCATAACTGGAAGCTGTTTTTCTCCATTTACTGTAATGGAGATGAGCTTGAACGCCGTGGGGGCGGAGTTTCGTGTGACATCATCACGCCTTCCACGTAATCACGCAGTACTTCGAAAACCAGGAAGACCTCAAAAAAGCGCTGAAGAAAACATGCATTATATAATTTAGAAGGCAGCGAAACAATTAGAAGAGAGCGAGTGACATATACAACCATATTTATGAGTTCTGCTACTTCGGAAACAAAGCACGATGTAAACCTACACTTTAAATTAAGTTCACAGACAGGCTGCCGCTGGCGTTTGTAATTTAGTGCCTGCCCATATAAGGCCGTCCGTCAGCGGCAATCCAATAGCAAACTCCCACTAAATATTCACGGGTGAAGGACTGTGCTTATGGAGAGGGAGAGGAAGATGAGATGGTCAGGGTGGTGTTTGACACAAACTCAGCGAAACTGCGAGAGAAAGTTTTAAGTGCCAGGACTTAGGTAACATTAAATACAGCCACGGACATAGCACAAGATGGCACCAGCACAGCTGGGAACCTTCGATGCATGTACACCGAGCGGCTCACGTGAACTGACGCAGTGCACAGATAAAAGGCAACAGTTCTAAAGAGCGCTGAACAAAAACCGAATTACACAATTGAAAAGGCAGCACAAAATATGAAGCGCCTGATAATCATATTCATAAATCCAGCTACTGCGGAAACAAAGCACACGGTGGAAAAAGTCAATGTCCCGCTAAAGGAAGACAGTGTAAAAAAAAAAAAAACCCGTGCATGCAGTGTGTCAGATCTCAGATAAAGAAGAAGACGAGCTGTTTATTGATGCAGTAAGAAACGAATCAATGAAAGAAACCTGTCATCTTTACAACGATTGACAAACACGGAATGTAACTTGAACACAACACATCCTACAAATACGAACCTGATTGAAAGAAATAATGATAATCAAATCCTTGATGACAGCAACACTCAGTAACACTCATAAAACAAATACTGTATATTGACAGTCATGTTACGTTATTTTTAAAATGTTCCCTTTTCTTTTCTAGCTTTTTAACACACTACTTCTCCGCTGCGATACGCGGGTATATATATATGTATATATATATATTCCGATCTACATACTCGAATAATGGATACTTTATTCGCCATCAATGATTGTTTTGGTAAAGCCATACTCAGTGTATTCATTAGATGAACGGTAAAAAGTAAGAGCGAGGGGAGGATGCAGGCTGTAGTGCGCGTCAACTCTATCTGAATTGCGCGATCACATTTCAAAAAATATCTTTTCAAGTTCTATTTAGTCCATATTTGTCAAACTCAAGGGCCGCGGGCCACATCACGACCAGCGCGTAATTATATCCGGCCCGTGAGATCATTTTATATACTGTATTATTGTTATTAATGGCCCAGGTATATGAAGCGCTGGTAACACAATAAACTACAGATCCCATAATGCAGCGCTTCAGCTGCCTTGCCGAACACTTACCGCGTTAATCAAGTCTACCTTAAGATGCTGCAAGTTATTGCGAAGCTAGCTCACACGATGCTGAAGAGAAAAGTTGATTCTGAAAATAGAGCCTTTAAAAACCGATGGGAGGCTGAGTATATGTTTACTGAACCCGTTTGTCTCATTTGTGGAGCTAATGTGGCTGTAATTACAGAATTTAATCTAAGACGGCACTATGAAACAAAACATCAGGGTAACCTGAATGCAATGCAGAAGATACAGAAAGCAGAAGAATTAAATAAGAATCTGACACTTCAGCGGACGTTTTTACCCGTGCACAATCACAAAGTGATTTCAAGTGAAGCTACTTTTATGGGAGACACAAATGCACCAGTGCAACTTGCCCTACTTTCCCTGTTGCCAAGTAATGTTAAACCAAGTCGTCACTACGGTGTTCCCAAATACGCACTTTGCTGATAAACTGAGCGCACTGAGTTTGCACGGCGCTTTGGTGACTTTGAAGAACAAAAAAAGTCCGTCTACATGCGGCTCGAACCTTGTGCATGTTTGGTAGCACATATCTGTGTGAGAAGCTCTTCTCAGTGATAAAGACTAACAAAACAGCACACAGGAGTCGCCTCTCTGATGAGCACCTGCAGTCCATCCTGAGAATCTCCACAACATAGAACCTCACACCAAACAGAAACGAACCTGTTGCCAAAAAAAGATGCCAGGCGTCCAGCTCTAAAATGACATATGAGCAAAGAAAACTGAATGATTTGATTTGTTATTGCTGAAAGGAACACATTTTATTTATATTTCCAGGTTTTGTTATGCAGCATGTTCATATTTGAATTTGTATAATTTTGACAGGATATATTTTATGGAGAGCAAAATCTTTTGGGATATTTAAAATCTAAGTTTATTTTTTATATAAAATTACATAAGAGTAAATAAATTTGAATGTTTGTTCTTTTAATGTTTACTTTATTTCTAACTTGTATAATTTAGACAGGATATATTTTTATGGAGAGCAAAATATTATAAGTTGTTTAAGGTTTGAGTTGATTTATTCAGGAATAATATTCCTGTCTGTTTTTACCATTCCTACCAAAGATATTTCTGTCGACTAAATAAAAATTCCTTCTATTTAAAATTTAAATAGAACTTGAACAAATACGATAGTTCATAATATCCACGCAGACTTGCACGTAAGAGCAGGAGTTATCCGTTTTAACAAGCAGCGTATTGCACTGATACGAAATAGCTGTGTGTGTATATATGTAGATATGTATGTATATGTATCGTGTCACGCACGCGCGAGTAGGAGGCCGCGGATTGATTCGATAGCACCTGGGAAACCATTCGCCGCCAGGGAATGGCGGGGTATTAACTTTCTCCCTCTGCTTCCCCGTAGAAAGAAAGACCTTCCTGCACCATAGGCCTGGATTGACCGCAGTGCGATACTTCCGCCCTTCCTCCGCCATCTTGCCCTGGCGTCATCCTTCCCATCCTCCCTTGCGGTCCTTCCCGCATCCCTCCACTTCCGGCTCCTCCCCAATAAAATGGCGCGGCGCCAGGAGTCGGCGTCGCGCTATGAACTGTTTTGTTTATAAGACCTGTTTTTTTTTCTGTACAATATACGGGGCGGAAACCCCAACCCTTGCTGTCTCCTCGGTCCTTTACAAGTGGCGTAGTCGGCAGGATAGAGATCCCGGAATGCGGAGGGACAGGACCTCAACACGTGCTGCAGGAATGAATGACCAGCTCCAGGCTGCAGCTGCGCAAGCCGCCACCACCGGGAGCTGGAGGCCACGAGGCCAGGTTAGTGGAAGCCCAGCGGGCGAGACCAGACCCGCCCAGGCAGCCGCCTCATCCTATTAGTCCGATGGGCCCGCCGGAGGGCGTCGATGCCTACCTGGGCATGTTTGAGAGGGCGGCCACCGGAGCAGTGGCAGCGGTCAGTGGGCGTCCATCTTGGCGCCATACCTGAAGGACCAGCGCTGGGCCTATTATGACCTCCCTGAGGAGGAGGCGCTAATTACGACCTCCTCAAGCCCGAAATACTGGCCCTTCGGCATTAGCCGGGCCAGCAGGCGGCGAATGGCGGAACTGGGTCTTTGACCCGAAAAGCCCCTTCGCGCCCAGGCGTTGAGTTCTGGGGCAAGATGGGCGCTGGCTACGGCCAGAGGCCCGGCAGGCGGAAAGTGGTCGGCGGGTGGCCTGTGAAGGCCTGGTCAATCGCGATGCCCAGTTCCCTCGCCCAGCAGGTCGGGGACACGCCTATCAGAACATGTCGGGCCTCCTCGGCGTCCTGGAGCGTCAGTTGGCGGTCCTCCGACTTGGGGGTCAGAAAAGCCTGCTCGCGGGAACCGGCAGGGACGGGCGGCCACCCGAGCCCCTCGACGCGCTGCAGAAGCGCCAGCCAGAGCCAGAGAGGCGGGTCCGCCGCGCTGTTTCAAGTGTGGCGAGACCGGTCACCTGCTGCCAAACTGCCCCATCACATCGCCCGGAGCCTATGGACTGCAGCTGGACATCGTCGGAGAGGTATTGTACCCGCCGCATCCCTTGGCGAGTCGAATCACGGGAGTGGTGTTGCTAAATGGGCGCGCCGTGGTGGCTTTGTTTGATTCCGGCAGCAACATTACCATTGTTGCTCGCCGCTTTGTCTTACGCAACAGTGGTTAAAACAGCATTTGTTGGTCACCTGTGTGCATGGGGGACTAGGTCATATCGTTCCGCTCACTGCTATGTCACCTGGAAGGGGAACCAATCAAATGGCGGTCGCTGTGTTACCTGACCCCCTTCCCAGTGATTTTGGGACAAGACTGGTCTAAAAGAATCAGCGGTAAGCCATTCGCGCTCCGGGGCCTCGTTGGATCTTGTTATGAGGGGAAAAGGCACCCCTCCCGGCCTCCACGCCGTCACAAGGGCAGGCCCTATGGGCGCTGGTGTCTCGGGGACCTTTCGTGGCTACGGACCTTGACCGGAAGATTCCGCGGAGAAGGGACTAGCCAGGAACTCTTCCCGGGCCCAGGCCCCAAGACCCTCTCGGCCTGGACCATCAATTTCGGTCCACGCCGGCCTCCTTTAAGAGGGAGCAGTGGAATGATGACTCCCTGCGCTTTGCCGGAATGCGTCGTTCTGCCTAACAGCTCAACAGCGGACGGATCCACACCGGGAACCCTTCTTTGTCCTTGAGAATGATCTGTTGTACCGGTGGCTACCCATGAGGCGAGGTGCGGAAGTTGTTGCTAATTCAGCGTACCTTCCGGCGGGAGATATGCGAGTTGGCACATGCTCACCTCCTAGGCCCACCTCGGGGCGAAAAACACTGGAGAGGATTAAGCCCGCTTTTACTGGCCTGGGATCAATGAGGAGGTCCGGCGGTTCTGTCAATCCTGTCGGAGTGCCAGACCCGCCAGATTCCTAGGAGGGACCGTGCTCCTCTAGTCCCTATTCCCCTCGTGGACATCCCCTTTGAAAGGATAGGGGTCGATTTGGTGGGACCCTGGAGCCCTCAACCCGTGGCCACAAGTATATCCTAGTCATGGTGGACTATGCCACCCGGTACCCAGAGGCGGTTCCCCTGCGCTCGCTAATACTAAAAGCATCGCACGGGAACTGGTTAATTTGTTTCACGCGTGGGCATACCCAAGGAGGTCCTCACGGACCAGGGCGCCCTTCACTTGGATACGTTCAAGGAGGTAGCCAAATTACTGCAGATAAAGCACCTGAAAGCGTCAGTCTATCACCCGCAAACTGGCGGGTTGGTGAGCGTTTAATCAGGCGCTTAAGCAGATGCTCCGCAAGGTAGTCAGCGGACGGCAGGAACTGGGACCAGCTCCTCCCGCTCGTGCTTTTGCCTACGGGAGGTACCCCAGGCCTCTACAGGCTTCTCCCCTTTGAATTACTATACGGGCGACAACCCGGGGAATCCTCGACATCCTAAAGAAGGCTGGGAGGCGAGGCTCTTCCCTCCTCTAACATTTTAGATGCGTGGCGCAACTGCGCGACCGACTCACAAAGATCAGGCCCCTCCTAAAGAGCGCGTGACTCGTGCGCAAGCAGCGCAGGCCGGTGTTACAACCGCAACTCCGTCCTCAGGGAGTTCGCCGGGGACCGAGTTATGGTGCTCGCCCCGACCTCCCACTTTCGAAGCTGCTCGCTCACTGGCAAGGGCCTTACGAGGTTAAGGAGAGAAAAGGACTCGTCGACTATTTGGTGAAACAGCCCAATCGTCGACCGAGTGAGAGGATCTATCATGTCAACCTGTTAAAGCCCTGGAGATAGAGAGGAGCTCCCAGCTCCCATAGGTCACTCTCCCTTTCGCAAGCACAACTGCCCTTAACCTCGGCGAAGAGCTGACCCCAAGCAGCGGCAGGAGTTAGCCCAAACACTCCGAGCCATCCCGAGGTAGTGGCGAGTCACCCGGCGGACCGCTGATTGCCACGATATAGTCACGGGCCGGGGTAATCGTCCGGGAGAGGCCCTACCGACTCCGGAGGCAAAAGCGCAGAGGTCGAACTGGAGGTGAAGCGTATGTTGGACATGGACATAATTGAAGAGAGCCATAGTCCCTGGTCCAGCCCTATTGTCCTCGTCTCCAAGCCAGCCGGCTCCTGGAGGTTCTGTAATGACTTTAGCCGTCTGAATCAGATCTCCATAGCTCGATGCCTACCCCATGCCCCGCATTGGCGACCTCCTTGGCGGCTGGAGTGCGGCTCGATATCTGACTACCCTTGACATGACAAAGGGTATTGGCAAATTCCTTTAACGGCATCCGCAAAGGAGAAAACGGCCTTTAGCACCCCTAGCGGGCACTGGCAGTACAAGGTCCTCCCATTTGGGCTGCACGGGCCCGGCGACCTTCCAGCGTCTGGTAGATAGAGTGCTGAAGCCCCACCAGTCCTATAGTGCCGCCTACCTGGATGGCGTTGTCATCTATTCCGGCACCTGGGAGGAGCATCTACTGCAGGTCGCAGCTGTCCGCCGAACACTGGCTAAAGCCGGCCTCCACATAAACCCCCGGAAGTGTTTTTTTGGATTAAAGGAGGCCAAATATTTAGGCTACCTCGTGGGACAAGGACAGGTGCGGCCACAGAGCTCCAAAGTTAAAGACATCTTAGAATGGCCCGTCCGTACCAAGAAACAGGTGCAGGCTTTCTTGGGGCTTGCGAGTTACTACCGCCGGTTTGTTCCCGTTTCTCGAAGAGCAGCACCCTTGACTGACCTGACAAAAGCGCTCCCTATCGTGGTGTGGACCGACAAAGCAGAACAGCGTTCAGTGACCTAAAGAAGGCCCTAACGTCGGCACCTGTGTTACGGACGCCCGATTTTGGGCTCCCGTTTATTCTCCAGACCGACGCTTCGGACACAGGCCTGGGGGCCGTGCTGAGCCAAAGCGTCGATGGTGTCGAGCACCCTGTGATGTACCTTAGCGGAAACTGATGGACGGGAGACCCGGTGCACGCGGCAGTGGAGAGGGAGGCCTTGGCCATTAAGTGGGCAGTGACCCACCTCCGTTACTACCTGCTGGGTGCGAATTCGCTCTGGTGACTGATCACGCTGCACTTCAGTGGATGTCCCTACACAAAGAGTGAATCCGCGGGTCACCAGGTGGTTCCTGGACTTACAGCCGTATAAGTTCACTGTCACTTATCGGGGGGCACCCTTCAGGCCAATGCCGATGCCCTCTCGTATTCACGACCTCTCGGTTAGGTCCGCCCGACCTGGCGGTCCTGGGCTAAGGGGGATCGTGTCACGCACGCTTGCAGTAGGAGGCAGCGGATTGATTCGATAGCACCTGGGAAACCATTCGCCGCCAGGGAATGGTGGGGTATTAACTTTCTCCCTCTGCTTCCTCATAGAAAGAAAGACCTTCCTGCACCATAGGCCTGGATTGACCGCAGTGCGATACTTCCGCCCTTCCTCCGCCATCTTGCCCTGGCGTCATCCTTCCCATCCTCCCTTGCGGTCCTTCCCGCATCCCTCCACTTCCGGCTCCTCCCCAATAAAATGGCGCGACGCCCGGAGTCGGCGTCGCGTTATGAACTGTTTTGTTTATTCAAAGACCTGTTTTCTTTTTCTGTACAATATACGGGGCCGGAAACCCCAACCCTTATTGCTGTCTCCTCGGTCCTTCACAATATATATGTTTATATATGTGTGTGTGTATATATATATATATATATATATATATATATATATATATTGTGGCAGTAGGGGGCAGTAGTGCACCCTCGAACCCTCAGGTACAACTCCGGAGACCAGGTAATAGTCCAAGAATCTTTTATTTTCTTCCAGTGCACCAAGCACCTACCACACTCCTCACAAATCTCTTTAAACACGCACAATAACCTCTCCTCCTCGCCCAGACACTTTGCTCCTCTCCCACCCAGCACAGCTCAGTGTCTGGACTGAGGCACCGTCCTTTTATAGGCCCCGACCCGGAGGTGTTCCTGTCCCAGCAGTCTGTTATTCCTTCCGGGTCAGGGCAATCAGTCTATTACTTCAACCCGGGAGCACGCCATACCTTCCTGTCACGTGACCGTGACGTACTCCCGGGTCATAAGGCACAGCAGAGCCCATAAGTCCCCCCACAGCGACTCCTGGTGGCCAAGGTATCCAGCAGGGCTGTGTATAAACACCACAGAGTCCATAAGGCCCTGCTGGACCTCGGGGCACGATCCCGCTGTCGGGAGAGCTCCTCCTGTCGGCCTGGGGTGCGGACCGGCCTCGGAAGCCGGCAGTCTTCCACAATATATATATATATATGTATGTATGTATTTGTGTGTATATATGTAGATATATATATATGTATGTATATATGTGTGTGTGTATATTTATGTGTATATGTATAGATATGTATATATATATGTATTTGTGTGTATATGTGTGTGTGTGTGTGTATGTATGTATGTATGTGTGTATGTATATGTATGTGTATATATGGAGATATATATATGTATGTATATATGTGTATATGTATAGATATGTATATATATATATATGTTTATGTGTGTGTGTAAATATATATATGACAACAACACTCATCACTCACAACAGTGACAAAACAATTACATTGACAATCATGTTACGTTATTTTCAAAATGTTTCCTTTTCTTTTTCATTGCTTCTTTAACACACTACTTCTCCGCTGCGAAGCGCGGGTATTTTGCTAGTATATATATATATATATATACACATACATACACACACACACCAAGTATACTTTATACATAAAATATATGTTGTTGTACCTTGCATAACTGAATAACCTTTATGGCACAATAACAATTCAATACATTTATGGTCACTACAGTATTTGCATTTAATAATCTTCATGTGGGAAAAGGCTGACTCGCATACATAAGTACAGTCGAATAATGCAGTCAAGGAGGTAGTACATTTCCTCATGTTTGGGTACTTTTCCTCTGTGAGTAAGTTCCAAGAGCCCCAGACTTCAGCTGAATGTCATCCTGTAGTGTCAAAATCTCATCCTCCACTGTAGAGGAGTTTTAGGTGAAACAGTGTTGCAATTTTTAATGCGGGTGAATCACCCTCACTTAAATGTAGTGATTGGCTCAAGTAAAGCTGAGTCTTGAAACCATCTGTCAAAGTCTGACATGCAATTTTCAATCTGCTCTGTGTAGCGTATGCTGTCAAGTTGCATACATGCCTTCCACTGCGTCTCCAGCTCTGACACGAGGTTTTGGATTTTCCCCAAATCAAGGCACTGCAGCTTTGAGGTCAGATGTTGTATTTTTCGTTTGAAAGCATTAACTGAGCTAATCATATTGACCATGGAGTTCTCTTTTCCTTGCAGCTGTAAATTAAGCTCAATCAACATGTTGGTCAGATCGGAAAAAAAATGTCAAGTCTAGCGGCCATTGATCCTTATTAAATTGCTTGTATTCTGCATGTTTAATGACAAGGAGAAACTCCTTTTTTTCCGGCCAGGGGTCTTAAAATCTCAGCAGGAATTTCTTCCTAGCCATCTGCCTCAATGAAGGCATCTTTAATCATCTCTCCATCTTCGAAGGACTTCTTATGATTAATGATCAAGTGACTCACCCGGAACGATGCTTTGTGTGTCTGTCTTTGCTTTTGAATTCAGCTGAGTGAAAAATGGCGGCTGTCCGATTAACTGTTTTAGTTCCCTCTCCTTTCTCTTTCTCAGATCGCTTTTCGGAAGGAAGTCAGTTTTGTAGTTTTTTATGAACAGTCCGAATGTGCCTTTCCACATTTTCGTTCTTTGAAATAGCAATGATAGATTGACAGATCAAACAAACGCACTTTGATAGTGACATTGTAAGAGAAAAAAATCCTCTTCCAATTCCACATCCAGCCCATAGATAATTTTTTTTTAAATCCCTTCTTTAGTCGATATAAATTGTAAGGCTACCTAGATAGCCGGAGTTTTGCAGTAGCTCACGCATTTGATCGTGCATGCGGGATGACCAGTGTGTTAGAAGAAAAGAGATCTCAGATTGACCGCCCTGTATGTCAATCAAGTGGAAAATGCCATAGGGAGGATATATAGACTAACTTTAAAAATTTTTTTTTTGAATGCATCACGATCTACCTATCAATCGTGATCGACGTTATGGGCACCCCTGTTCTATTGGATTTAGGTCAGGTGGGCGTGGGGGCCAGTAAATGGAATCAATTTTTTCATCGTCAAGGGACTGCGTGCATACTCATGCCACATGAGGCCGGGCATTGTCTTGCAGCAGGAGGAACACAGGACCCACTGCACTAGCATAGGGTCTGACAGTGGGTCCAAGGATTTCATCCTGATACCTAATGGCAGTCAAGGTGCTGTTGTCTAGCCTGTAGTGGTCTGTGCGTCACTCCATGGATATGCCTCCCCAGACCATCACTGACCCACTACCAAACTAGTCATGCTGAACGATGTTACAGGCAGCATATTATTATCCACATCTCCAGACCCTTTCACGTCTGTCACATGTGCTCAGGGTGAACCTGCTCTCATCTGTGAAAAGTACAGGGCGTCAGTGGTGGGCCTGCCAATTCTGGTATTCTATGGCAAATACCAATCGAGCTCCATGGTGCCGGGCAGCGAGCACAGGGCCCACTAGAGGACTTTGGGCCCTCAGGCAACCCTCATGAAGTCTGTTTCTGATTGTTTGGTCAGGGACATTCATACCAGTGGCCTGCTGGAGGTCATTTTGTAGGGCTCTGGCAGTGCTCATCCTGTTCCTCCTTGCCCAAAGGAGCAGATACCGGTTCCACCAATAGGTTGAGGACCTTCTATGGCCCTGTCCAGCTCTCCTAGAGTAACTGCCTGTCTCCTGCAATTTCCTTCATGCCCTTGAGACTGCGCTAGGAGCAACAGCAAACCTTCTGACAATGGCATGTATTGATGTGCCATCCTGGAGAAGATGGACCACCTGTGTAACCTCTGTAAGGTCCAGGTATCGCCTCATGCTACCAGTAGTTACACTGACCGTAGCCAAATGCAAAACTAAAGAAAACAGTGAAAAAACAGTCAGAAAATATGAGGAGGGAAAAATGTCAGTGGCCTCCACCTGTTAAACCATTCCTGTTCTTGGGGTCGTCTCATTGTTGCCCCTCTAGTGTACCTGTTGTTAATGTCATTAAAACCAAAGCAGCTGAAACTGATTAACAACCCCCTCTGCTACTTAACTGACCTGATCAATATCCCAAAAGTTTCATTGACTTGATACTATACTCTGATTAACAAGTGTTCCTTTAATTTTTTAAATTGATTTTAATTAATTTTTGAGCATTATATATAGAAATCAATATATACAGTATATTTCTACATTTTACCTAGGCATATAAACATGGCAGCCTATTGAGCTGAAACAGTTTGATGTTATCCAAGTGAATGAAAGATACAAAAGCAAATTCAAATATTTCTGTTAATGTACATATAATTTGAAAGCATCTGTAAAATGAACAAACATAAATATATGAGAATATGTAACTTAATTGATTGGGCATTGAATCATTATGTTTGGCAGCATTAACACAAAAAATTTGCAATTTCCAAAGAACAGAGTGAGTCAGTTAATTAGCTTTAATCTTAGTGAAATGTTTTACTTATACTGCGAGACAATCTTACTGTGCATGCAAAAAGACTTTTGAAAACACAGTAAATACTGTAATAGACATTTGCTAGTTAGTGGGGTCCTAAGTGAACCAACAAAAAGTCAAGTGTGCTGCAAGTACTGAAGTGTACAGGACCCTGAGCACGTGGAATATATACTGTACATTTCAGGGGTAAAGATTCATGTACAAGGTAGGAATGAGCTCTGGTCAGGGCACCAGTCCATGCCAGGGCGAAGCTAAATACATAATTGCATTTATTCAAACAGTACCAACTCAGAGTAAGTGACAGTATGGTGGGGACATAAAGCATGCATCACATAAACAAAAGTCAAAAATCAGCCTTGGACAGGGTACCAGTCCATCATAGGCCACACTTGCATACACCTTCACTTGTCCTCATAGAGGGACAATTTACATCAATATACTCATCTTTGAGATTTGGGTATCTAGAGAAAGTAAAGCAAACTGACAAATGGAGGGTAACATACAGTACATAAAGACTCCATTAAGCCAGTTGTCTGGTTTAAGTGCCCTCAATAATGGACAGAGGAAACAAGTGCGCTAGATACAGGTATGCTATCACCTTTCAAATCCATTCAAAATGTCGCAGAGTAAAATGTTATCGAAAAGCAGAGTGATTTGCCTTTTTGAATTGTCCGTGACCAGAAACCTTCAAGGCTCCTGATTCAAACTACTAGGGGATGAAGGGAACATCTAAACCATAATCCAAGTTAAAGCTACACAGAAGCTTAACAATCTGTACACTTTACACACTATAATAAAGATCAAGTGCTCACCACAGTTCATGTACCAATTGATACTCCTACAATTAAAGATAGTCGCCATAAGTCTCTAACAAAGGAACCAAGATGTGTTATAGTTTAACAATGCAGTCGTTTATTGACTTTAAAATGGATGGAATTAGCTCAAGCAACATAATGTGATAAACTTCTTCACAAGTATGCATTAAAAATAAGTACATTAAGTATGAGGTTTAGAATAACTGTTCACGCTAAGAAGCAGGACTACATTGCAAGACTCAAAAGAAATATCACCCCAATGAGTAGACAAAGCTGTTTTACACTGCCATTAATGATGCTTTACAATTATAAACAGTCTTTCCTTTTATCTGATTGCTCAGTATAGCAGTAAGGCTGGAAAACATAAATAATAAAGCATTTGGCAATCGTTCTTTCTTGTACTGAGTACAAACAGACTATGTTCTAATCACATGAAAAAAGGAAGATTTTTTTTTTTGATTCCCTCTTCAGGCACTGGATGTGATCATTGGCATTTCTCGTGGACCTCCCACTGTGACATTTTTTATGTTGTTTCGCATGCAACACTTCTTCATTTTCTCATTGATGTGCTACATAACAGGAATTGAATACAAACACACACATTACCCTAACATGCACATGGCCTTAAGTCACTGCAGCTGTATGTTTCCATTGGTTAGTTGCTGCTGCTGATCTGTAATTCAGCATTATTTCAAACTGTTGTTATGGACACACTGACACATGCATTCTGAACAATGAGGTGCTGTTTAAGGTGTCACGTTATCACGGTGGCTATATGTAATACTGCACAGATACCGAAGTAAAACTGACAGACCAACTGACCGATAACCCAATCATAAAAGTGTAAATTTAAGAAATTTAATAGAATTATGTAGATGAATATTTCAGATAATGAAGTTTGAATAGGAATATCGGGGCTGTAGGAGTGAAAGAAATTAAGCTGCATTTAGGGAAATCCTAATGGATATTGAAAATAATAGGAGAAAAGAGAAGTTACTCAGTTTAAACAAATGATGAGACAGAGAAGGGCAGACAAAAATACCATGCCCATCCAATAAGATTGCTAGGTCTGACCTTTAATTATTAATGAGGGGAAAAAATCCACTTTTTTTAATAAATATACTGGTAATATACTTGTTAATTCACAAAGAATTAAATGGACTCAAGTACAAGTGTATTTTATTTCCAGACTGGTTAATCACTGTTGACAGTACGTCACCGTTACCTTAGGCATGAGCTTGAAAATATGACCAAAGTCACCAATGTAGGGCAATAATAATTACAAAGCAGACTGCACTATTTTTGAAAAATTACATTATAGATATTGGAAAATGCCTGAAAATGTTGTCAGCTGCTTTAATTACAGAAAAGACTGGTAAGAATGCTTACTGATACTGTACTGAAAGAACCCCTCACTGGTGTCAAAATTCAGATAATAAGTGATTGGAGGAGGAATTGCATTGGCATTTGACATAAACAATGCATCAAAGAGAACCAGAATGACACTCATTTATCAACTTATGGATAACATTGGCACAGACAATCCTAAACTAGTTATACTGAATAAAACTAAGTAAACTTCCTATGGGGGGGAATTACTACTGCAGTCTCTTTCTGTACTCTACTATGTAGTATGTGTGATTATTCTACACCAGCTGCTGTGCTTATTTTGCTTATATATGCATGTGCCATCTGCCTTGGTGATGCTCCCTTCTGGTCTGAGTAATATACTCAGTAGTATTTGATTAACATAACTAGGGGGCTTCGTCCCTGTTTGCTTTGCTTGTCAACCGGCCTGCTCTACACACCACCTACTTCGCATCTTTGCCACTTGCTTTGTGAAGAGTGGGGCTAAATGCACCCCAAGGAGACACGGTCGCTCCTTCGAAATCCCGTCTTAAACGGTGATACAATGGGAAGAAACAAATATATATATTTACCTCCTCTTTGCTCGATCAGCTGCTAGACTGCTGCTGCCGTGCTGTGCCATTTCGAACATTTAAAACCCTATACAGCAGCTGTCTTTTTGTCTCACTGCCTTGTCTCTCTTCTCCCCCAAATATCCTCTGCTCCTGCGGGGTGTCCTGCTCCCGAGGCGCGCCCCTATGAAGAGGAAGATTTTCTATTCTTTTAATTGAGAGACGGAACTGTCTCCCTACGACTACACAAGGAGCTCGATTCACTCCTGAAAGAGAGTTATTTTTGTTTGAAGTGTTTGAATAACTTTTCTGTCTCTAAAATCTCCTGTGTATCTGTGCAACTCTGTGACCCAAGTGTGACAACGTATGTGGATTTCACTTTCACCAAACAACAAATCTTTTAATTCTCATGGATACGCCTATTTATTGGGAAAAAATACTACTTTTCCCTGATGGATCTACAAGTCTCCGACTTAAAGTTTAAATCTGAACAATATATTCGATCTCTTTTTGCTGTTCCATTATTTCATCAAGTAATAATTTCCGTTTGTTTGCGCTAATGCGATCTTTACTATCTTTTTTTTAAGACTTTCAAATTTTCATACTTCCATTATCTCTAACCTGCTCTGTATGTGCATCACAGCAACGTTTTTGAATTCTTTACGACGTTCTACTTTGTGATCTACTCTTTATCTTTTATTTCTGGCCCCGGGCGTGGTTAAATCTCTTGGCACAAAGTCTCGTCTCAGGGGACATAAAAGTATCTCTCTGAAAAAGTCACGTCTCATTGCAGGATAAAAAGTCTCGTCTCCCAAGATTTTTTTATTATTATAGAGAGATATGCAATTGATATAGTCTTAAAATAAGCCTGCAGCACTTGCAATGGTGTTCAAAGCTTTTAATGTGTTTATTGGCTGATTTCTTTTTGGTGGTTTGGGCTTAATGCTGTTGTTTGTTGGTATCTGAACAAAACATTTATCCTGCTTGACTGCAGGATGTCTGTTTATACTGGCACTTGTAACAAACCTTTTCAACTTAGTTCTTGATTGATTAGTGCATCATTGTCATTACTCTATCATAAATTATTCTGAAATCAGTGATTTGATAAAATAATTGTTGGAAATAACACTAGGGTTCATTTGATTTTAAATTTTATCTTGGAAATTCATATTGACTAGTGCTCACTCACAGAAATGAAGATGCCCACCTTCAGATTGTGTCTGGATGATGGGTCTTCGCTAAACTATAAGCTAAAACTGCATCTCCCAGTAGTCAATGCAGAGGTTCTGAGTGGTCTTCTTTCTGGGGTGCAGGGGCTGTTGGGGTCAAAGCTGGTCAGAGTGGCTCTTAAAACGAGAGCCGGTGTCCAAAAATGGGGGTTTGTAATCTGTGTTCCGTGTACCTGTCTGTCAGCCTTATGTTGGGTGAACCGTACTTAGTCGTTGTGTCCTGGAATATTTCATTATTGGGGTCAGGATTGTATTCTGACTACCTGTGTGCTGAGGGCTGATAGTGGTTTCATGGCCTCCCCGCAAGAAACGGAGCACTCCTGAACCGTTCACCCATCCTCACCATTTTAGGGTCTACCGGTAGGACTGTCGTTTCATTCACTTTCAATGTACAGATCTCTGGACTTACTATCTTCATCATTTCATTACATCCAGTGCTGTTTTCCATGGACTTTGCTGTAGTGGGGTTGTTTGTGTTTGTGGTTTAATGTAATATTGCCGTAGGGGTACAGAGGTGCTTTTGTTGTTTTAATTTATTTAATTTAATTTCATTATATTCTTGAATTGTTGTTTGATTCCAGTGTGCATTATTTTGTCTCTGTTGCGGGTCAGGCCAAGGCTGGGAGCGTCCCTGGGATCTCCTCTATAAAAATAAATAAATCACCGTCTTTTTGACTATGTGAATCTTAGCGGCACCGGACCTCTACAAACCAAACATCAACTACACATCTCTATGGAAGGAATTTTACTTTTACAGACCAATCAGACCATCAACAGTCCCAGCATTACACCACAGGGAAAGGACATAAGCAATTAAATGGGAGCATAAAATATATTCATAAAGATTAGTGTCTGTTTGCCTTTATATAATGTGACTATTTTTTTATTAGCTCCTCAATAATGAGCCTGTTTACAGGACTTGTACTTTTCTGCTGTATGGTTTAGCATAAAGTCTAAAGCAATATAAATTTAAAACTTCAGGAAATGTTTTACATGGTCATGTAGTAATGTGAAGCTTGTATAACATCCTCCTACAAAAAATATTCAGTAATATAAAATCTAGTATCAATTGATGAATTAGAACCGTAGTTGTACAGCTGGTAGCAGATTGACAAGAACATCAAAGAGGTGAGATAAATGACAAGAGACCCCATATATTTATAGAGGGAAAAAACAAAGAACAAAAAAAAGGGATCGAGATCTGGCAAATTTTGTGAGTACAAAGTGACAGCCACATTTGTTTTGGTCAAAAACTCTTTAACAGACAACACAGTATGCGCAAGTGCACTGTCATGGTGTAAAATGCAGTTTTGCATGTGCCACTGCTCTGGACTTTTTTTTTTCCTGATACTTTCCCACAGATGCCTTAGCAATTCAATGTAATGATGTTCATTAACAGTCTGCTCAAAGGGAAACTCTTTATTAACAAATCTGTCAGTGTCGAGAAATGTGATCATTATTATCTTGATGTTTGATGTGACATGACGTGCTTTTCAGCTTGAAGAAAAAAAAATAGCCAAAGTTGTGCGCACAATAGTACAATAAATGTCAGAAATACGCACTCAATCAAATCAGCACAATGCCACTCATTGGACTGAGAAACAAAACTTTAGGCATACGTCACCTACACTCTACTCCCACGCTATTGACAGATTACATGAAATTTTAGATCCCCCTTCATATTCTTGCAGACATCTACATTCTCTTATGCAAGGCCAGTTTAAAGTTACATGTTAACTCAATCTGCACATCTTTGAGATATATAAAGAAAATCTGAGCACACAAAGGAAATCCCACGCAAACACTGTGAGAACATGCAAACCCCATGCAGTAAGCAATCAAGCCAGGACTCAGATTCAAGAAGCTGTGAGTCAGTAGTGTACCACCTGCCAAATCAAGGTTTCAAGTATTTTTAAATTCTGATGTACTTATTTCTGATTTTGAAATGTGCCTGCTTTTGTAAGTTAAAGATTTTGCATGACATGTAAGTCAACATATAATTTAATGACAAACAACACAAATAAATGCTAGACACCAGAAGTTAAAAGAAGTTGAAATGATGTTTTTTCCTTATTTTAGAGAGTAATGTTTACAAGCATATGTTTATTGTTAGAATTCTATAGTGCCACTGCCCTAAATATGAAAGCAAAAACCTCACTGACCATTAAATGCCTACATTTTTCTTCAGACAGTTGACAAGCACGCAAACTAGACCAAAAGAGCTTTGCTCGAGCATATATCTGGTCCTTAAAAACTTGATTGACTTCAATACAAATTCCCTCCAACCCTTAAGGTATTTTTGGCATGGATTGGGTTAAACAAATTGGTTAATTAGATAAAACTTTATCCAATAAAAGAAAAAAAATACAAACAGCCAGGAGCATCTGAAAATCCCATCCCTCCTTTCGAGCAGCTGCTACTAACTATGCTGTGGCTTGATATTGGGTAGGCTCCTGCTAAACTGGCATTTTTAATAATCAATTGCATTAAGAAAAATCCAGGAGGGCACATTCTTAAAAGGCAACCAAAGAAATAACTGTATTTAAGACATCTGAGCCACAAACACATACAGAAAAGCATTCCTTTTTTTAATTGAATATAAAAACAGGTTTCAAATTCTCATGTTTTCTACTGGTTCCAGTGTGACATACTGTATGTCTCTGAATCAGTGACTACAAAAGCACACAACATGAATACAGCAAACCACTTCTAAATTTATGGAATTTCTTCTCACCTTTGCCTGTCATCTGACCTGAATGTACCAACGGTTTTGAGTTCAGGCCAGATGGGTAATATGGGTCACCCCGCTAGTACACACTCGCCACAAAAGGAATACCCGAGTCACATCCGAGTATTCACAAATAGAGGCCAGAAGAAGTGGGGATAGAGGGGCCAGGTCACACCAGCTTTGACAAAGTGTAACAAAATGACGATAATGATATAATTGTGGTTTCTGACAGTGGAGGACTTATTTTAACATTTTTGCACAATTTTACTACATTTTCCTGATAACTACTTAACTTTATCACAATGATAATGATGTCATTCAGAGCCATCTGAGATCAAGCTTTTCATCGTGGGCACTGCCATTTCAGCATGGTTTAGAACCTTGATGGCAGCTGCTAGTCATCAGCAGTGCCATGTCATGTGATATCATTGCATAATTACACTTTGAGTTCATAGCAGGGTAGAGACAGCATCCAAGCCTTTGGATATTCTAAACAAACCTTCTTGAACATTGGCCTTGGTTAGGGTAACTTACTTCTAAGTTGGTTTTCATCTTTTTGACTCATAGTTTTTTTTACCACTGACTTTAATTTTTTTGTCTTGGTGAATTCCTTAGAATATTTTAACCACCCATTATTCTGACCCTAGCCTGTTTCCAGATATCAATTTTTGCCTGCTACTATTCGTCACAAATTCTCCTACTCATTTCCAATCAATCTTCTCTGTGGACACCAGATATTTCTTAAAGTGTTCCATACTAGATAATATTTAGCTATGTAAGCTATGTAATGGATGTCAGTCAAGGACCAAGGTCACACAGTCATAGTGAGAGACTGGTTGTATTGCATAGTAATTTAAGAGCCAACATGCTAAGCACTATAACAGAAGAAAGAAGGGCACCACAGAGGCACAACTCTGCTTGCACCATCACCAGCTGAGAATGAGACTATCTTCAGAAGGAGAAGCAGTACTGATCGGAACTTCATGTATCAAGGAAGCACAACAAAGGCTGTTTTCTTCTAAACTAATCCAGTCGTATTTAACAAGTAGAAGCTGACTGTGCACTTTAATAACAGCATTCTGATCAGGAAGGTCAGAACACTTAAGAGGTAGAAAGCGTCACACATTTTAACACAGGTCATCATGAAAATAGGTTCCAATCCTGGCCTGGTCACAGCTGATGTGGAGTTTGCAAGTCCTCTCCTTGTATTATTGGGTTTTCCTCCAGATAATGAAATCTCAAAGTGAACAATAATAACAGATTATAATAGATTATAAGCAAACATGCACCTTTAGTTAAGTAGTTTCTCTTGTATGACTGGGTATGGATGTGTGTGTGTTTCCTACAATGGACTGGTGACCTATCCAGTGTTGGTTCCTGCTTTGTAATCAGTGCTATCAGGTATGCCCCAACTATGCAGGACTCCGAGTTGGATTACACTAAAGGTCACCATAATTAAAAAAAGACATAGAAGCTCTGGTAGCCAAGCAGGAAGGAGCAACCAAGTGTATCTCCTGCTCTGAAAGGCCAAAGAACATAAACCTCTTTAGTCTTGACAGGAAAAGGCTGTATGAGGATCTAATCCATGTCTTCAGATTTGTTAAAGACGTCAATAATATTAATCAATTAAAAATTATTTTAATTGAATAGTAAATTACACACTCAAAGACACCCATTGAAATTAAAGTGACATGCATTCCCCCATCTTATCCAGGGTGCGGTCACAGGGCAGCTGTCAGCAAGCATCATTTAATTCACAAAGCAGTTTGTCCCACAGAAGCTCAATGGTCATGTAGCTGAAGTAGACATGTCTGACAACTTTTAAGACAACCCTGGATGATGGACTCGGTCAGTTTGACTTTTAGCTTTTGCAGGAAGCCTAATGGACGGAATGGTCTTTTCTCATTCTATGAAAAATATAATGTATTTATGGATGTCCTTTGCAAGTGACAACGGCTGTGTTTTAATCAATGGCGTGATTTCAAGAAATTCAAAGAAATGAATCATAAATTATTTACCAAAATGCCAATATGAGACTGAAGTTAGGGTTTCATTCTCAAATTTCTTAACAGTAAGAATGTGAAAAAAATCTTCCTACTAAAGGTCCTCCCCAATACTTGAAGTTAAATAAAAATTAAATGATATTTAAAGCCAGTAAGCAAAAATAGAAGGAGGCATTCACTTTTGCCAGTGAAATATTTTGGTACATGTGAAGAGAAATTGCTGTCCAAATCTCTAGTTAGAAGCCTGAGAAATGTAATATTCCCAATATTATTTGAGGAAAGATGTGGGCAGATGGAAGCTGCCAAAACCATTGCATTTCATTCCAACAATGTTCTCAGGATCAGTTACTTAATGTAGGCCAGAGCTATGTCTAATGCTTTTGAGAAATCTTGGGAACACAGCAATATGGATGAGAAACTACAACTGAAATTTCTTTTTTTTTTTTTTATTTTAGTGATATAGAAGAAATAGTTTATAATTCACAGTGGACATGAGCACCAGGGTCACTATATATTTAATAATAAAAAAAATAGTAAATGGATCTTTAAGAAGGAGTCTCTCTGGAGGAAGTCCCAGCTTATCTCCACTGACTTCAAAGGAATACAATAGTCTCAGAGCTCAGGCAGTTAAATCGTATACGGTTCATCTCTCCAAACTCCCTAACTAAATCACATTTCTACTTGAAACATGTCAGAAACTGGGCTGTAAATTCTATGCCCTATCTCCAGCTCAGCAGTATGTTTTTCATGACTCCACTGCATATAACTCAAAGTCAAATTCTGGTATGTGGTCAGCCAAGATAACAGATACACAACCAAAGAATGTGCAAACAGTCTCCACAAAACTGCCAGGCACAGTTGTGCCCAATGTTCACCGTGTTTTATTGACTGCCCAGTGCCGCAACAATTAAAGGCAAATCTCGACTCACTGAAAAAGAGTGAGCTTGAAAGCTATGGTGACTTTCTCAGATTTACCCAGATTCCAAGAGGCATTCTACAATGCACACAACTTAAATTTGCAGAGAGAGAAAGAAAGTATTAAAAAAATAAATAAATCAACCACAGTGTTTATGTTGCAAAATACTGGCCCCCAAAAATGCATATTTCAGATTCTTCACTCTAATGCACTTTCAATTGCAAATTTAAGTTTCAGATATTCAGCAGTATAATTTAAATAATACAACAAATGTCTACAAATGAAGTTATACAAATAAAGTGTCTTTTGTAAATGATTAAAAACTGTTTTGTTCAGATGAAGCAACAGAAAAGTTGCAAATAAGTGAGGCCAGCATGGCATGGCAAACTTTGCCCAGATTAAATGGGAGAATAATTTGTTACAAATAAAAAGTGAGAAAACACCACTGAAAAGGCACTGTCATCCAGAAGTGGATTCTTAAAATTCCACTTCATAACAAATGAAAGATACATTTATTTTAATTTAGCACATGCTACTTGCCAAACAACTTTCATTTACTATGTTATAATATAATGTGACATTATTAGAATTGCAAGGCACCATCTCTCTCTCTCTCTCTTTTTATATATATCAAAATCCATCTGTCTGTCTGCTTTTCATGACAGAACTATTTAACAGATTTAGATTGGGTTTTTTCTATAATTTGCTTGAACATTCCAGTTGATTTTGTGAAACTCTCATTGTGCCAAGTAACATAGTTCGCTTGCGGTACCAATTTATTTACACAAATCTGAGAGAGACGCAGTGGGCTAAAGGGAGGGGGGGGGGCAGGACCATCCTCACTCATGCGCCTGCCTCAGGACGTATCTTACCTCTGCTTAACTAGTGAACGAGAAGACTACTTAACATATTTAGATCTGCTTTTCTTCTAGAACTTGCTTGAACATTCCGGTTGATTTTGCGACTTCTCTCATTACACTATGTATCATAGTTTGCTTGCGGTACCGTTTTATTTGCGCAAATCTGAGAGACACGCAGCGGGCCGAGGGGCAGGGCCCTCCTCACTAACATGCCTGTCTCAAGGAGCATATCTTACCTCCACTTAGCTAGCGAACGAAAGAACTACTTAACGGATTTAGATCGTTTTTTTTCTAGAATTTGCTTGAACGTTCCAGTTGATTTTGTGACTTCTCTCATCGTGATAAGAATCATAGTTCGCTTGTAGGAGCAATATATTCATACTAATCCGTGACAGAGGCTGCGGACAAAGCTGCAGGTAACGGTTAGAATATTACATTATCCATTCATCACTCAGGGGATACCATCCAAGAATGAACCAGAGACAATCCACCAGTCCATTGAATGGCATATATTAGGGGTGTCAAATTATACGAAAATGTGGTCCTGAATACTCATTTTAAAAATATGCAAATATTCAAATATATTCGATTGTAGGTCAAAAGTTCTAAGTACTATTATGGTGCTTGTGGTGCGTCACATGGAACACTTATGACTTGTGCACTGATACCCCTCCACAAAAAAGGCTTTTTCTGTGCAAGAAAAGTGACGTGATCTAAGAGAAAAGTGAAACCGCGGCACTTCACATGCCTGTAATGCACGTAGGAGACCCATACAAAATCACTCACAATTACTTAAACATGTTAAATGCACTCATTTTTATTCCCTGCACTGTGTGCCTTTCCACTGGTGTAAAATATCTGAAGTTAGTGCCCCTCTGTATTTTATATAAGTCATGGCACAGTGGGTTTATTTGCGTTTCACAAAAGGCAATACTTAAAGTACATTTTGCATTGTAATGATCTTTAAGTTTTCCCTCCACACTGAATTTTTCATTTTTCATTAACATGTAAATTAAAAATTCTAGTGCTAAGTAAAAAATGCACAGCAAAATTTTTAAAACAAATCACAAGAAACATAGGTTATGGTTTAAAAAAATATATAAGCTAGTGAAATGCACATCAAGCGTGCTGAGGAGCCCAATTTGATAAGTTTGTAGAGAGGGGCACTGGTAGTGAAAGAAAAAAACAAACTGGATTAAACAAAACTGAATGTTTCCCCCTTTACAAATTCAACAAAAGCATAATACATGTAACCTTAATTTTTTATTTCACCTTTGTTTTAGGAATACAGAATGTGTCAAGCCTACAGCATTGAAAAGCTGCAAGTTGGTTGAGGTAGCTAAGTATGCTTTCCTGATACTGAAAATGGTGTTTAAAATGGTGATTTTAAAGCTGCTATAACAATAAAAGGAAAATCAGGAACATGGCAGTTGTTTCTCATTATGTCTAATGAGAAAAGGAAACCAGTTATTGTTTGCTAAGATGAATGCTTAATGGTTTTTAAATAGTATATCAAAGACCTCAGTTTCTAGAGTGAAACTAGAGGTGGAGAAGGCCTTAGAATGTGTTGTTAGTACAATCGTTAGTCAAAAAGCAGAGCAGTGTGGTTGAAAAATCTTCCAGTTTAAAAATGACAAGCTGCTTCTTCTTTCGGCTGCTCCTGGTAGGGGTTGCCACAGCGGATCATCTTCTTCCATACCTTTCTGTTACACCCATCACTTGCATGTTCTCTCTCACCCTCTCACCACATCCATAAACCTTCTCTTAGGCCTTCCTCTTTTCTGGCAGCTCTATTCTTAGCATCCTTTTCCCAATATACTCAGCATCTCTCCTCTGCACATGTCCAAACCAATGCAATCTCACCTCTCTGACTTTGTTTCTTAACTGTCCAACCTCAGCCTACCCTCTGAAAATGATAATACAAGCTAACAATTAAAAATTGTAAAAATGCTGATCGTGGAAGTGATGTGCAAAACACATGAAAAACACAAAAGTATTGCAGCATAATATGGCTGAAGTAACATGCGGAAATTAGTGCAAGAAAAAGAAAAAAAAAATCTTTTACAATCGAATGTCAGCTTTGGTCTTCGAATAGGATTTTTTTTTTTATACAGATTTACATTATATTCAAATAGTGATGTGCATTCTGACAGCCCTAAAATGCATTATATGAGATATGTTATTTGACAATCCCTTATTATTTTTCTCCAAAATTTGGCTCTATATTTAAAGTGGGAAAAATTCATTGTGTTTTGACTGAATTCAATTAATGATTAGAATTAATCAAGAGGTTTGACTTAGCAGTGGAGTTACAACTAATTAAAGTAATTAGCAGAGTAAGGTTTCAAATTCAAAAACAGCACTGGGTTACATGTGCAATCCCAAATTCTGATTAATAACTCTGGCAACACTACAGTCATACTACAGCCAGGATAGGATGAGACCTTGATAAATAAAATGAGGGAAGGCTTTGATTTAAGAAAAAAGTGTAATGGGCAGAAACTGAACCTAGATCAACTGCTTCCAAGGCAAGTGTGCTAACTGTTACACCCACAACACAAACTGTGACATTGTTTGTCTGCCATCATTCACACTGTTGTACTTCTTGGAATTTGTTCTACCACTTCCAGGCACTACATGGCCTGTATGCTAAGCTGGACGATCCCTGAGTTAGCTTCCAATTTTCATGAAAATCTGTATAGCCATTTTTTGTGATGCCAGAACAAACAAGCATGCATACATACATATAAAAGCCTATTCAGCTTTCTTTATATAGATGATATATATACTTCTTAACACAACATTCTTAGCCTTCCTTAATTAAATTCAGGATAATATAATATAATATAATATAATATAATATAATATAATATAATATAATATAATATAATCCATTCTACATGATCTACTTCAGAATTACAGATCCCAAAACCCTGTTACATAACATGGAAAGCAGCCTAGGAAAGAATAACAGTTCATCTTAGAGTATAAAGTATATCTATGCTAATAAAAGGCAAAGCACCCACTGACTCACTCACTCACTCACTCACTCACTCATCACTAATTCTCCAACTTCCCGTGTAGGTAGAAGGCTGAAACTTGGCAGGCTCATTCCTTACAGGTTACTTACAATAGTTAAGCAGGTTTCATTTCGAAATTCTACGCATAACGGTCATAATTGAATCCTACTTACGTACATATACAGTAATCCTTCCTCGATCGCGGGGATAGCATTCCAGACCCCCCCGCGATAGGTGAAAATCCGCGAAGTAGAAACCATATGTTTGTATGGTTATTTTTATATATTTTAAGCCCTTATAAACTCTCTCAACCTGTTAACATTATTAGAGCCATCTAGACATGAAATAACACCCTTTAGTCAAACGTTTAAACTGTGCTCCATTACAAGACAGAGATGACAGTTCTTTCTCACAATTAAAACAATGCAAACATATCTTATCTTCAAAGGAGCGCCGTCAGGAGCAGAGAATGTCAGAGAGAGCGCTTGCTAAGAAAAGCAAACAATCAAAAAATGAATACGTGCTTTTAAGTATACAGAAGCACCGCGATAAAGCCGCATTTTGTAGAGAAGCGTCCGTGTCCTCTGTGCAAACAGCCCCTCTGCTCACACCCCCTCCGTCAGGCAGAGAGAGTGAGAAAGATAGAGAGAAGCAAACAATCAAGAACCGCGCAGGAAGCATATCTTATACCATTGAGGAGTTTTAGTTAATATATAATACATGCTCTAATTGGGTAGTTAGCAAGCCTTCCGCCAATAGCGTCCCTTGTATGAAATCAACTGGGCAAACAAACTGAGGAAGCGTGTACCATAAATTAAAAGACCCATTGTCCGCAGAAAGAGGCGAACCAGCGAAAAATCTGTGATATATATTTAGATGTGCTTACATTTAAAATCCGCGATAGAGTAAAGCCGTGAAAGTTGAAGCGCGATATAGCGAGGGATTACTGTATATGTCCATAGCCTGCAGCTGGGTCGCGTCCCAGGTAATTGACTGCCCGCCCATTGTGGCGGGCGGCCGGGACGCCCCTTCTACATATTATGGCGGGAGGCTGAATCCCATGCCCGGCCGGGACCCCCTTTCTACACACGTTCCAGGGGAGCAGCCATGGAAATCTCACTACCTCACCCGGGACGCTTGGTGGCAGCCTCCCTGGCTGACGATGGTGCCTCAGTTTCCCACAGGGTTTTATGGGAGATGGAGTTCTCCACAATCCTGTGGGGATCTGGGTCTGCCGCCAGGGGGTGTTGCATGGATCCCGGAGCCCACATGGACGTCTCTACAGCCCCACCCGGAAGTGTAATTAGGCACAGGGTGGGCTATAAAAAAAGCCAGCCACCACCACTCAAGGAGCCAGAATCGGGAGGAGGAGGATGAGGTTGCCTGAGAGGAGTGTTGGTGCCAGAGGAAGGATTGTTGGTGCCAGAGGAAGGATTGTGGTATTGGTTTACCTGTTTAATGGCTTTTGGGACTGTGTTGTGGCTGAAGGGATTACGGGGAAGACGTGCCCTTCAAATAAAAGCCTGTGTTACTGTACACGTGCCTCTGCATGGTCTGTGCCGGGTCGGGCGCTATATAGCGCCTTTCTTACACCATATAAGGTCTTCCATCAATCCGGTCTCTTAATTCCCTTCTTTGCGTCGCCACGGTATTCACGCCTCCCTGCTGATAACTGCAGCCTTTTTATTTAATCCACGGCTTCAACGCTGTTTTATTGTTCGTTTATTACGATTGTAGTTATTCTGTAGGTATTTTAGACTTAGTTTACTGTTCAGGTACCCATTTCCTTAATCGTTCCAACTGTACCCCCATTAACATGTCTATCGAGGTGATCACCATCAATCAAAGAACTGTCACTTACCGAGTGATTTCCATGCCCGGAGATGCCGCCTGCCTTTTACATTCTCTGTGTTACATATTGCACGGCCATATCAGGCTCAATCTTGATATCCAGAGGAACTTTGTGTCTTATGTATTGAATGACTGGGACAGGTTCAAGGTGTGGACTGATGACGGTACAGGAGATAATTATACTACACAGGGGCACTATAAGAGTGAAATGCTTAAGCCCTTCACCTATGCTTCTGCATGTGAGTTGATGGCTGGTGCTGAATTGTTCAGTTGTCACTTTCAAGTCTAACGAAATGGCCAAATATTTTACACCTTTGAAGAACCCCCAATGGCTCTTAAACATCTTATATTCACAGATGAAGATTTCAGTAGTGGACACTTTGATGTTTATGAATGTTTCAACTCTCAAAAGCTAGAAGCGGGGTTATCGATGAAGCCAGTTGTATGCTTACAACGCTTGACAGATGCCAAATGTCACTTCAACACAAGTCCTGCAAATACTAACGTAATTGAAACAAACCATGAAACCGATTATGACAGCAGCAATCCAAGCTGTGAGATTTGAAACAAGATTACTGTTCACATGGCCAACTGTACGTTGCATGCTCAAGAGTAAGCTCAGCGCACAGCTTGGTCATATTACAACCCGAGGGCGAACTGACAATGTGGTATACAAAGAGATCCTTAACAAATAATTATTGGTATATTTTCCCTCAGTTTAAAAAGGTTTAACTTTCTTCTTAATAAAAATTTTAAGGCAGTACTTCGCCGCTGTGAAGCGCGGGTATTTTGCTAGTATAGTTATATACTATACTGTATGTATATATATATATATATATATATATATATATATTGTCACGCACGCGCGAATAGGAGACCGCGGACGGACCATAAACCACTTCGGAAGACGTTCGCCGGCAGGGAGTGGCGGGTACTAACCTTTCTCTTATTATATCTTCCAGGAAAAAAGACGCACCGCCATCATAAGCCTTCCCGCAGTACGACTACTTCCGCCCTTCCTCCGCCATCTTTCCTGACGTCATCAGTCCCATCCTCTCTCACGGTTCCTTCCCAGCATTCCTCCACTTCCAGCTCCTCCCCTATAAAATGGCCGCCGACGCCTACAATGGCGTCGCGTGTATGAACTGTTTGTTTATATTTTGACCAGATTTTTGAGTTTCTGAATTGTGGATTGTCTACAATATAAGGGGCCGGATAACCCCAAACCTTTATGCTGCTTGTTGTTGTCTCTTTTACAGTGGCGTAGTCGGCAGGATTCTAGTCTGAGAAAGATGACCGATGGACAGGACCTTAACACCGTGCTGCAGGGGATGAATGCCCAGAACCTGGCCCTGCAGCAAGCGCAAGCTGCCACCACCCGGGAGTTGGAGGAAACAAAGGCCAGGTTGGCAGAAGCCCGGAGGGTAAGGCCCGATCCGCCTTGTCCAACGCCTCCGCCTCTGGTACTCATGACAGAGGCCGACGATGTCGAGTCTTACCTAGGCATTTTTGAACGGACGGCCACCCGGAACGAGTGGCAGCGGTCCGAGTGGGCATCCATTCTGGCGCCCTACCTGAAGGGACCCGCGCAGCGGGCTTATTATGATCTCCCCGAGGAGGAGGCCGCAAGTTACAACCTCCTAAAACAGGAGATCCTGGCCTGCTATGGCATCACGCCGGGCCAGCAGGCGAGTGAATGGCGGAGCTGGCAGTTCGACCCTGAGCGGCCGGCCCGAGCACAGGCCTTCGACTTCTGGGGGAAGATGGGACGCTGGCTACGGCCAGAGGGTCCCCAGGCCCGGAAGGTCGTGGAGCATGTGGCCTGTGAGGGTCTGGTGAACGCCATGCTAAGCTCCCTCGCCCAGCAGGTCCGGCGCCACCCCTATAATGACATGCCGGGACTCCTAGAAGTTTTGGAGCGTCAGCTCGCGGTCTACCAAGCCGGGGCGTCGGAAAGACAAGCGTGTGGGAACCGACAGGGACGGGCGGCCAACCCCGAGCCCTCTCGACGCGCTGTGGAAGCGCCGCCAAGACCCAAAGAAAAGACAGCCTCTCCGCGCTGTTACAAGTGCGGAGAGACCAGCCACCTATTGCCGACCTGCCCTCTTCTCAACACCGGCTCGGAGCCGATGGACTGCACCTGGGCCACCGCGGAAAGGTACTGTACTCCGTCGCACCCTCTGGCAAGTCCAAACACGGGAGTGGTGTTATTGAACGGGCACTCGGTGGTGGCTTTATTTGACTCCGGCAGCAACATTACCATTGTCGCTCACCGTTACGTATTACCGCGACAGTGGCTTACGCAGCATTCCCACGGTCTCCATGCCATGCTCTGGGGCAGGCCCTAATGGCGCAGGCCCATCGGGGGACGTTTCTCAGGCAACGGACCCTGATCCGGAAGTATCCACCGGAGAAGGGACGAGCCGGAGAACACTTCCGCCAACCCGCTCACAAGACCCTCTGAGCAATTTGGACCATCAATTTCGGTCCACGCCTGCCTCATTTAAAAGGAAGCAATGGAATGACGATTCCCTGCGGTTTGCCCGGAATGCGATTGTTCTTCCAGGCAGTTCACAAGCTGACGGTTCCATGCCACACGAGCCCTTCTTTGTTCTGGAGAATGATCTGTTGTATCGGGTGGCAACCCACGAGGGTGAGGTGCGGAAATTGTTGCTAGTGCCGCGTACCTTCCGGCGGGAGGTATGTGAACTAGCTCACGCTTACCTCCTAGGCGCCCACCTCGGGGCCGAAAACGTTGGAGAGAATCAAGCTCCACTTTTACTGGCCCGGGATCAATGAGGAGGTCCGGCGCTTCTGTCAATCCTGTCCGGAATGTCAGATTCGCCAGATTCCTAGGAGGGACCGCGCTTCTCTCGTCCCAATACCCCTGATTGAAATCCCGTTTGACAGAATAGGGGTGGATTTAGTAGAACCCTCAAACCGTGGCCATAAGTACATATTGGTCATGGTGGATTACGCGACCCGATACCCAGAGCCGGTTCCCCTGCGCTCCGCTAACACCAAAAATATCGCACAGGAATTAGTTAACTTATTTTCTAGAGTGGGTATCCCCAAAGAAGTCCTCACGGACCAGGGTACTCCCTTCACCTCAGATACGTTCAGGGAGGTTGCCAGATTACTGCGAATAAAGCTGAAGACGTCTGTCTACCACCCCCAAACAGACGGGTTGCTGGAGCGTTTTAACCAGACGCTTAAACAGATGCTCCGCAAGGTGGTCAGCGCCGATGGCAGGAATTGGGACCAGCTCCTACTGCTCGTCCTTTTTGCTTACCGGGAGGTGCCCCAGGCCTCTACGGGCTTCTCCTCTTTTGAATTATTGTACGGGCGACAACCCCGGGGACTTTTAGACATACTAAAAGAGGGCTGGGAGGCTGAGGCCCTTCCCTCCTCCAATATATTGGAGTATGTGGCGCAACTGCGCGACAGGCTCGCTAAAATCAGGCCACTCCTAAAGGACCACGTGACTCATGCGCAGGCAGCGCAGGCCCAGTGTTACAACCGCAATTCCGTCCTCCGGGAGTTCCGCCCGGGGGATCGAGTGATGGTGCTCGTTCCTACCTCCCATTCCAAGTTGCTAGCTCACTGGCAGGGGCCATACGAGGTTAAGGAAAGAAAGGGGCTCGTCGACTATTTAGTTAAACAGCCTAATCATCGACCGAGTGAGAGGATCTACCATGTCAATTTATTAAAACCTTGGAAGGACAGGGAGGAGTCTCCCGACACTCGTAGATCCCTTTCCCTATTCGCTAGCGCGTCTGCCCTTAACCTCGGTGACGAGCTGACACCCTTACAGCGCGAGATAACCCAGGCTATCCACGCCATACCCGAAGTAGTGAGCGAGTCACCGGGCCGGACCTCGCTGATTGCGCACGATATAGTCACGGACCCCGGAGTAATCGTCCAGGAGAGGCCCTATAGACTCCCGGAGGCAAAACGCGCTGAAGTGGAACTGGAGGTGCAACGAATGTTGGATATGGACATTACTGAGGAGAGCCATAGCCCTTGGTCCAGTCCTATCATCCTTGTTTCCAAGCCGGACAGCTCCTGGAGGTTCTGTAATGACTTTAGACGTCTAAACCAGGTCTCCAAGTTCGACGCCTACCCGATGCCCCGCATTGACGACCTGCTTGAGCGGCTCGGTGCGGCTCGATACTTGACTACCCTTGACATGACGAAAGGGTATTGGCAAATTCCCTTAACGGCATCTGCAAAAGAAAAAGCGGCCTTTAGCACCCCTAGCGGACATTGGCAATACAAGGTCCTCCCATTTGGGCTGCACGGGGCCCCAGCGACCTTTCAACGTCTGGTGGACAAAGTGCTGAAGCCCCACCAGTCCTGTAGTGCCGCCTACCTGGATGACGTCGTCATCTATTCCGGCACCTGGGAAGAGCATCTATTGCAGGTCTCCGCTGTCCTCGCGACACTGGCTAAGGCCGGCCTCCGCATTAACCCCCGTAAGTGTTTTTTTGGCTTAAAGGAGGCCAAATATTTAGGCTACCTTGCGGGACGAGGACAGGTGAGACCCCAAAGTTCCAAAGTCAAAGACATCCTAGAATGGCCCCGTCCGAATACCAAGAGACAGGTGCAGGCTTTCTTGGGGCTAGTGGGGTACTACCGCCGGTTCGTACCCCGTTTCTCCGAAAGGGCAGCACCCTTGACTAATTTAGCAAAGAAGGGCGCTCCCCTACATGTGGTATGGAACGACAAGGCGGAACACGCATTCAGTGACCTGAAAAAGGCCCTAACGTCGGCACCTGTATTAAGGACCCTGATTTCGGGCTGCCTTTTATCCTCCAGACCGCTTCGGACACAGGCCTGGGTGCCGTGTTGAGCCAAAGCGTCGATGGTGTCGAACACCCCGTGATGTACCTAAGCCGGAAACTGCTGGACCGAGAGACCAGGTATGCGGCAGTGGAGAGGGAAGCTCTGGCCATTAAGTGGGCGGTAACTTATCTCCGGTACTACCTGTTGGGTCACGAATTCACTCTAGTGACTGATCACGCTGCACTTCAGTGGATGTCCCTGCACAAAGAGTCGAATATGCGGGTCACCAGGTGGTTTCTGGACTTGCAGCCCTATAAGTTTACGGTCACTTATCGTCGCAGCAGCCTTCAGGCCAATGCCGATGCTCTCTCTTGCATCCACAACCTCTCGGTCAGGTCCGCCCGACCTGAAGGTCTTGGGCTGAGGGGGGGGGGTGGGGTTTTGGGGGTCGTGTCACGCACGCGCGAATAGGAGACTGCGGACGGACCATAAACCACTTCGGAAGACATTCGCCGGCAGGGAGTGGCGGGTACTAACCTTTCTCCTATTATTTCCTCCAGGAAAAAAGATGCTCCGCCATCATAAGCCTTCCCGCAGTACGTCTACTTCCGCCCTTCCTCCGCCATCTTTCCTGACGTCATCAGTCCCATCCTCCCTCACGGTTCCTTCCCAGCATTCCTCCACTTCCGGCTCCTCCCCTATAAAATGGCATCGCGCGTATGAACTGTTTGTTTATATTTTGACCAGATTTTTGAGTTTCTGAATTGTGGATTGTCTACAATATAAGGGGCCGGATAACCCCAAACCTTTATGCTGCTTGTTGTTGTCTCTTTTACAATATATATATCATACTCCCAAAATTCGTGGGGGTTACGTTCCTAGAGCACCCGCAAATTGTGAAAAACCACAAATTTTTACTGTGGTTAAAAAAAAAAAGCCTATTTTTATAGTTTAAACCATAAAAATGTCCCCAAAACATTTTCATTTAATTTCAAACTCAGCTTAATACATTACCTAAAAAAAATAATGTACAGGTAAACCCGTATACTGCACAGTACTGTACTGCTATGTCTCCCGCAGTGCTAGAATGTAAAATACAGATTTTACCGCTATATGTACTGTAATTCATGCAAGTGCGTTTTCATTACCAGAAGCCTTAGAAGGTGCAGGGCCTTTCAGAGGCATCTTGGGGCTTTAACTCTAAAATATTTGGGGGTTAATGCATCCCAGGACGCCAAATACTTTTTTTTTGCACTTTAAGTAAACGTCACAATTCACAAAGAAAAAGTAAAATTTTAATGGAACACTTTTTTCATGCAAAGAGCATCACAATTACTGCAACACTGATTATTTTACACATTGCTAATGAACTGTAAAAACTATTTAAAAAAACTACTGGAACAATATGTACAAGGTGTAACTTATGCCATGGATGAAATCACAGAGCCAACTGCGCTTGAACTGGCTACATGCAAGCACACAGAGGGAAGCGCTGATGCTGGCAGGCTACAGTGCAGCAGCTCAATCCCAGAGACAGTCAGGCTGCAGTGCTGCAGGGTGTCATGCTTGGGTCACAGAACTGCACAGAATCACAGGAGATTTTAGAGACAGGAACTTTATTCAAACACTTCAAACAAACATGTCTCTTTCAGAAGTAAAACGAGCTCAGCATGAAATTAGTTAACAATTAAAAGAATAGGCAAACATCATAGGGAAGCACAACGGGAGGGTGACCTGCAACAGGAGCAGAGGATGTTTGGGGGGAGGAGCTTTTCAGGCTTTTAAGTATGCGTAGCATCGCGCGAGAAGCATATCACATGACACAGCAGTTGCAAGCAAGCCCAACAAGTAAGGAAGCAATGTGAAGGTAGTCTATTAGGGTTTTTTTTTTTGAAAAACACTCAGCTGAGGATGCATCACAGTCAATCAGCAGCAAGGAGAAATGAATAACACTGTAGCGGTCTGGTGCAGCCAAGATTCATACCGTCGAGAAGGCGGCGATTTTTTTATTTTTATGGTGGAGATTCCAGGGACGCACTCACAAACAGAGTCAAAAACAAAGCAAACCGGTAATCAAACAGCAAATAAAGAATGTAATGAAAACAAATGAAATAAATAAAAACAATGATACCTTACGGCGATTACACATTAAATATAACAAAGCACAAACAAAACATATAGAGTAAATCATGAAAAAAATTCATGAAAAACGGCAACTGAAGAAATGTAATGATGAAAATAGATAGTTCAGAGATCCGTAAGATGAATGGGATGGCCATGAATCCACTTACAGTCCTCATGTACACAGGCAGACGGCAGACAATCCAGACGCACAAAACGATACAGGACAAAACGAATAAGTACAGGTAACCCAATAGAAGGCAGGCAGACAGGAACTTGTAACACAAATTACAAAAACTTTTTTTTTTGCTTTTGCTCACCGCCCCCCTTAAAAGCCGCTCTGACATCCTTTGACCCCAACAGCCCCAGAACCCTCAGCAGAAGACGAATCAGAGCCACTGCAGGGACTGCTTGGAGTTGCAGTTTCAAACTCTGTTGGCTACTTTCACCATCCCAAGCCGCGTTTTCCAATACAGTTGCCTACTGGACTCTCTACAGTGCAGTATTGCCACGATAAAAGCCATAAAAATTGAGGAGGATATTTGCGGTTTCCGCTAACAATTATTAGACTGGTTCCAAGGAAAAATCTGCGAATGACTGAGGCCGCGAACTCTGAACTGCGACTTGTGTATATTATGTGTGTGTGTATATATATATATATATATATATATATATATATATATATATATATATATATATATATATATATATATTTATATACAGGATGTAGGTGATTTGTTGAGACACTTAGTTGGAAGCATACAAATTTAAAGGTGGCAACTTTATTATCAATAAAGTCACAGACTAACTGTCAAAGACACCATTTACTACACGTAGTTTGAATTTCACAATATCAATCACCATTAATCTAACTAACAGCCACAAATCCTAGAGCCTATGCTGGAAGCACTTGGATTCAATGCAGAAATTAACCTCAGACAGACAGGCAGTAGGCCGTATATATTATATTATATTATATTATATTATATTATATTATATTATATTATATTATATTACATTATACATATGGAAGTGTACTTGGAAGAACTTACATAACTATCAGAGAAGACCCCTTTTTTCCTTTCTGCAAGCTACCATCCCATTTTCTTTCAGGAAAAGTCACTCTCAATAAAATTTGGATCGCCACCCTTGGGAAAAGTTAATGGCTGGCAGTTAGGTAGCATTGTATTTCATCAATTTATCTTCTTTCATGGTGATGAGCATTTCAGGCCTTTTTTTAATTTACCGCCTATTGGTCTTCAAACAAATTGAGGTTAAACCTGTTACTAACTCCTTCTCCGCTTCTCTGATCAAATCAAATGAGAAATGGGTGGATCTAAGTACTAAGGAATAAATGCACAGTGATAGGGGCTGAAAAACCATTTAGCAGAACCCTTAAATGTAAAACAATCATAATCTCCATACATATTTTAGTTAGAAAATATGTGTATTTTATAAAAAGAAAAACAATTCTATACATGATGTTTTTTATGGTATCAGACAAAGTACACAATGAGAAGAAGTGTGACAATACTAAAAATAGGTACTTTAATTATTGAAAACTGTTATTATCACACACCCTTTTGTACACCTGCACTGCCCTCTGGTGGCTAAGGAATAATGCTGATAGGGTTAATGAAACCTGAAGGCATTTTTTTAAGAGAAAATTCTTTTATTGCCTAAACTGCTCAACTGAGAATGTCATCTTACCAAAATAATGGACAAAAGCAAGAATAAAAATGAATATATTTGAAAGCAGTGATGTTTTTAAAAGGCCAAACATAAGCTGACATCCCACAAACTATTAATATCTAAATTTTAGCTTATTTGCTGTTACAAAAAAAAAAAAAAATACTTTGCTCATTTAGCTGTAAATATGGTGGTGCTGATAAAAATAAACTAAAAATTTAACAAGGAGTGGTTTTGAGACAATGGCAATGGTGTCACGGTAAAAGGCTAACATGTCTGTTGCCCTTAACATTCCTGCATCAAGTTTTAGAACTAAGAAAATTAAGAAAGACACTTTTAGCACCACCATAGGAGCATAACTTAAAAGTGACACAGAATTTTGTTCAGGTGCACCACCCCAGGCTGGTCATTGAGATAGGTTCCAGTCTCCCATGACTTAATTTAGTGAGTTTGAAAGTTAATTCCAAAAATGCAGAAGGACAATACATATGTTATGTTACATATATTATTTAGCCTGCTGCCTGTTCTCTTTCAGTGACTAATGTTCCATAAAGTGCTAAGCTCTTCAAACAGACTAACACCACTCAGTGGAAAGTTCCTATATATTATATACTGTATGCTGTGATAGACAGACGATTGATTATATGCCTAAAAAATACATATAAAGAAAATTATTGTTTTTTATTCAGAACAAAAAACTAAGATGTTTTAATACTTTCAGGTGAATCAGTAAGCAGGCAATTGTATGACAACAGTTGTTTTTCTTTCATAAAAATGCACACTTCTTTGTCAAACAATAGCTGCATAGGTCTATTACTTAAGCAACCTCAATCCCAAAATAATGCCAAGAATAAGATCTGTCTGTCCAATTATGTAGTTTCAAATATATTTAGCACTCCAAAAGGCTTACAGACTTTTTTTTTTTAAATATTTGTGTGGCTATACATTTAAAACAAAAATAATCTGAAGGACTTTGATTTTAATTATAGGTAAACGTTTATTATGATAAGAAAGAAGTCAGCTAGTGGCTTTAGTATAAAAGTCATGATGGGATCTGTAGCTTGACCAGGCCTCATACTTACAGTAAGTAAATTCCTTTTCAAGGGATTATGGAGTAGGTGCCTACTATTCAAAATTGGCTAAAGGATTTTCAGTGAGGCAGATTCTAGGCATTCATTAATGTAAGTGTAGGTGAAGCACAGACAGAGGCAATCACAATGTACAACTGCGTTTCGTGCCACCTGCTGTGCTTTCTTTTTTGTGTTCACCTCAACCCTTCTGTTGGACACCTGGTATCTTTTTATCTGCATGATTGCTGGGGGGATTAATGACTTACCTAGGCACCAGTGTGGGATGGCTACAGGCAGCTGTGTGCATTACTGAATATTTCATTACTTTCCAAGAATTTTGCATTATTATATATTTAATGATTAAACTGATTTACATTTATTCTCAATATACCATGAAACACAATTAAATATCTGCGGTGGGCTGGTGCCCTGCCCAGGGTTTGTTTCCTGCCTTGCGCCCTGTGTTGGCTGGGATTGGCTCCAGCAGACCCCCCGTGACCCTGTAGTTAGGATGTAGCGGGTTGGATAATGGATGGATGGATGGATGGACAATTAAACATTTGATGTTTCTGCAACAGGTATACAGTAAGTACATAACATTGCTAGGTACAACATCACGGCTTAATGGCAATATGGTGGCAATTCCTCACCAGCCCACAGGGTGACACTGTATTCTGAAGCTTCATCACCTCAGACATCACTTCCAGTGCATGTTCACCTGGACCCGCTTAATCCTGTCTGACTGGCATTTAACCGGAAGAGTCGCCATCTTGAATACCATATCTGCTCACGTATAAGTCAAATCTTGAAACCCGAAAAATCAAACATAAAATCAGACCCTGACTTATATGCCAGTTCAAAAATATAACACTTAATTTTTTTGCCTCCTCCAATCTCGCATCAGATTCTAAGACACATCAAATTTTGTTGCAGCACCATAGTTACCAATTTCTTTTGCTACTTCAACGACATTTAAATTAAAGCCAGCTTCATATTTCCTTCTGATCGAATGCTCCATCATAGATAGGGGATGCTCTTACGATAAAGGTGTATGAGATACAAAAAACACAAATCAGTGCAAATGTCACTTCGGAATAGTTTGGGTATTCAGGCACAATAGAGAGAGGTTAGGAGCACCCAGTGATACAGCGCATTACCGCACCCACATAGAAAAAAAGGCTGTGTCCTCCATGGTTGCTCTCTCAAGCGGGTATCAGCATATCAAAATCCCTTGTACCAATAGCATGAGTTTTTCACATTTGATTTATACGACCAACATTATAAAATACCAGAAATGATACTGTAAAATCAAGTCCCGACTTATCCATGAGTATATATGTAATAGTGTAAATAAAAATGTAAATATCAGATATAAAGATGAAAAATTTAACAAAGAAAATAAACAAAATCCAGACAATATGAGCCAATGAGTTGCTGGACAGTCAGATAAAAGTCAATGCATAGTACAGATTGTAAAGCCTATTTCTATCACTCACTCTAAATGCTTGGTGGATACACGAATTCTGTCAAAATAATTAAACAATTTCACACTCTTAAAAATTGCCCTATATTTCTCAAAATAAAATTCATATGCATACCCTCACACCTGGTAAATAATTCACATTTGCTGGGGTTTATGCCAGAGTACTTCATGTTTGAGTGCCATTTGCTGTAACTACTACAATTAAATTCTTGGTATGACTTTTTTCAGGAACTTTTAGGATGGAAAAATCACAAAATATGTAATGTGCCAAAAAAAAAAAACAATTAACTAAATCACAATGTGTGGAGAGTAATGCAAAACTATAAATTCAAAACTACGTGCTAATGAATATCGTTTAGACAGCAGTTTCTCATAGCCTGTGAAAGCAACAGACAAAATTAAGGAAGCATAAAATCAGGCACTTCTAGACAGGTGTGACCATTACGACAATTTAGTAATTAAGATTTCATCGGGAGGCTCTAAAATTCATTGTGCTTTTGTGACTTGAAAAAGGGATCTCAGTGACACAGAGAGAGGATTGACTGTTAGGATGGCTTGATCGGAAGACTTTATACTTCTGATTTCTCAAGGCAAACAGAGGCTAAGCTGATGCTGGATAGAGGTTGGAGTTAAAAGCTGTTGCCAACTGAAGCAACTGAGGACTAAACATCATGCCTCTATAATTATGTTGCAACGTAAGGAAAACCAAAAGGAAAGCTTCCAATTGGCTGCCAGTCTGAGGTGAAAACAGCAAGTTTTATAACAAACATTCTTTTAGACATAAAAAGGTGCTATGATTACAAGAGGGTGCATTAAACTTCCAACAAGGCACCTTTGAGGGTAAAGCAGTGCAAATGAATATAAAGAGGAGATCTACTGAGCAGTGGAAAAGATTCAGATAAATAAAGCTTCATGTGGTTCTTAACATGAGGGCTGTAAGAATTAGGCTCCTTATTCTGATTTTGTATGTTTTCTGTACTGATTTTTGGAAATCTTACATTCATTTTGGTATTTTTTGAGTCACTGTGTATATTTCAGAATTCCAAGTCTTTGTTTTGAAGGTTAATAATGTTTTGGACTGTTTGTCACCCATTTTGGTTTTTATGCTCACTGTTACTTTGGAGTTCATGTTGTTGGGGATGTGTCCCCTGAGGTTTTAACACGATGCAACGGGTTAAAAGGTCCTCCACGAAATCATTTCCTCATCCAAGCTGCAGAATCAAAACACTTTTCAAACAGTTCTTTCCAACTCTATTTAACTAAATGATCTTGCCTCTTGCTTTGGCTATGACTATCATTCTTTTTGATCTCCTAGTATTGACACTTTTTGGCTTTTATTTTTTTTTCCTCTTGCCTTACTCTCAAATCCATTCTGCTTGTAGACATTACACAGGCCAATACATGAAGGTTGCACAGCAAAAGAAGTCTACAAGCTTGCAGGTTGTTTTTCTCAAAGAGAAACATTCTGGTGCTGTGCATTTTGCGGACATCATTTCTATCCTTTGATTTCCGTAGAGGGTAACATTGATACAACGTAATCCCAAGTGACCACATTCACTTTATTGGTTGTAGAGGAATATTTACAAGATGGCAAAACTCCCCCAGATGAAAATTCCAGGTAAAGACTGTCTACTCCTTTCCAAGTTATCAGATCTTGACCCAAATGACTAGTGTGGGAGATTCTGGAGCTTCACCTGAAACAGCTTTTTCTACCAGTATCAATAAAACACCAGTAGGTGGATTTTCACAAGGAACAAAGGGTTACTTTTCTGTAATATTAGCTTGTGGTGGTCCTATCCTATATTAGGACAATTTATTTGTTATGTTTTGCTTCCTTAAGCTTTTCAGTTCCTTGCCCCATTTGTTGATAAATGATAAAAGCGTTTACCAAACTGCTAGTCTGAATTCTGCTACTTTGATATAGTCTGCTAGAGCACAGTTTATATTCTGGTTTTAATCTAGAAGGCAGTTTAGTACAGTTTTTTTTCAATTAATAAGTTAGATCCTGTGACTTTATGAGCAGATGTCTTCATCATCTGAATATGCTTTTCATCAAGACTTGTTGTGCTGTCACTCCATTCTGTCAGTGAGAGCTCCTTATATACTGCATAGATTAAAATTCAAGAATCTGCTTGCTTACATTGCATTTATTTACTGCACTCAGCTGACTCATGCAGCATAGCCAAACTTCAGGTTTTTCAGTGAATCTTCCATTTTGCTTGTCCAAGCCAGATCATCAGATGTTTGAAACCCATGAAATATGAAGCAGCTACCAGTTTCAACCTTGATGCTGGCAGTGGTGTGTTTCTTGAAGTCCACAATTAATTATGGTCACCTATGTTGTTATTTCAGCTTCATTTTGACTGATCTATCTTAGTCCTATAAGCAGTCTTGTCTTTGCTATCCAATTATTGTGGTGTCATCACAAAACAGGATACTGTGATTGTTAATGTATCTGGCAGTAAGTCGTGGGTGAAAAATGAATGTAGTCTGGAGTGGAAGCATCGGGCATGAGAGGCTTTGGTGTTGAATATCTGTGTGACTGGCAATGTTTGCTTACTTTTGGTACTTGTAATCTGTTGGTTTAGAACAATAAGCATCCAGATGAAGACTTGCAACTTTCACGATTAGACAATATAATTGTAATGAAGGCTGGGTCCTAATGTGGAAGCAATATGTCTCAGTGGTGACTGGACTGCTCTTGCTTGTAAAAGGTTATCGTTTTTGATTTTTGTGTTACTGCCAATACCATCACAGATTTATCTTTTTTAAAACTGTTTTTTGATTCACTAAGTCTACCTCTGCACCATAACAGATGGAACTCTATGATGGTAAAAGCTAAGACTTCCTCTGACATATAATTACCAGTAGTCCTATGGACTGAAAACTTGTAATTCTCATTTTCCTTACTTTTTGGATTGTTTTCTTGGTAGTGCTGTTTGTATTAAGTTGTTTGCCTATGGGAATGAAAGTAGTCCACCTCTCCATTGGTGTGCAGTGGTTGATGACAGGTTTTTGAAGATATGTGGCTAACATACTGTAAAGGCAAACCTGAAGAGCTATCAGCTTCCTTGACACATTAGTGTATGTAAATATACACGCTCCTAGCCTATGGATATGAACCATTCCATTAGTGCATACCTGATTTAATTTAATCCAATCACGCAACGCACAACAATCAGGATAAAAACATGGTGCAGTATGCACATCAAAAATGCAAACCAACATGCGACACATTAACAGTGATGGTGTGTTTAAATTGCATTAAGTCACTTTATATTATAACTCAATTAAGACCTACTTTCGGCAACTCAAGGTGATTCAAGAGCAACTTTGTAAAATATTAAAACAAATAATTTGGCCCTAACTCTATATTTTTCAAACAATAAAATAATAAATTATAACGGCAGGTATAGGAGTTTAATTTTTTTTTATCAAACTCATACACAGTAATTCTGTTAACTACTCGACTAACTCCTGATCAAGGGGTAGTCATATGGTTAGAATATCTTGGTTTGCCAGTACATTTCTGCCTGTATTTCTAAGTAGCTATTCAATAAGACCAAATATTAAAAATAGTACAAATAGGGATAGTCTATGTCTCAGCATCTGACAATTATATAAAGTGTGTTACGTCACTACAAACAAAAAACACACTAGAGAGAACATTAAATACAAAACTTGTGCTCCCAAATAATGAGTTTTATAAAGAAATAACATGAAAGCCTCTCTTCTAGTCTGAAATAAACCATAAACCATAAATAAACTATAGTCATTGTTCTCGGGTAAACACACAGCTGGCTAGTAATGTTTTTAGCAAAGTCCAATGCAATGTACAGAGTCAACAAAAGGCACAAGTATATTTCAATAACCTGTTAAAATTAATTAACTAATAAAACCACTCTACTGGCTGTCTGTAACACAAAACCTCAATTACTGCAAGGACATCAATAATTTGTGCTTCACATAACACTATTGCTAAATATTAGTTTAATGCTACACTTTACTTTAGATACAGCATAAACTATCAGAGCCACCTGCTTTTTTTTGAAAAGCTGGGTGTATTTACAGTTCTTGTTCAGTGACTAAAAACAAAATGTGGAAAGGCCCACCTTCCAGGCAAATGTGCATTCAATAGTTTTTGCAAATTAAATAAAAACAAATATAGATCCGATGATGTGTTATAAGTAATAGATTAAATTATTTCCTAAAGTAAATCACAAAGCTAATCTGTTTATGTAACATTATACTTCTACCCTAAAGGAGAAGGAAAATATAAACGTTAAGGGCAAAGGCATTGCAGTTCTTTATACTGCTTTTTTATGGTATCCAAGGAAGTTGACTGGAAAATTAAATGATATTTTTCCAAAATATATGTTGTATGACGAATACATGTTAAGAATAGCTGCTTATAATCAGAATTTTGAACCTCCACGACCAGTTCCTGGCCTGAGAATATGGCTTCATGATTAGGAGAGTACTGATCTTAAAGATCCTAATCTGTTGCTCAAAGATGGGTGGGATCATTTCCAAAAATGTGTTCAAAATTTACAGAACTTTCTCAAAGAAGCGTCCAGTCAAGTTTGCTTCACTGACTACTTCTGCGTGTATGTATTGAAGTGATGAGGTGGAGGAATCTGGTGAAAAATGATTACATTTATTTGTTCAGATTTTCTGCCTTTTTTGTGCAGATAAAATGCTAGAGCTGAAATGACATGCATTACGTAATATATATAATATACACTCACCTAAAGGATTATTAGGAACACCTGTTCAATTTCTCATTAATGCAATTATCTAATCAACCAATCACATGGCAGTTGCTTCAATGCATTTAGGGGTGTGGTCCTGCTCAAGACAATCTCCTAAACTCCAAACTGAATGTCAGAATGGGAAAGAAAGGTGATTTAAGCAATTTTGAGAGTGGCATGGTTGTTGGTGCCAGACGTGCCGGTCTAAGTATTTCACAATCTGCTCAGTTACTGGGATTTTCATGCACAACCATTTCTAGGGTTTACAAAGAATGGTGTGAAAAGGGAAAAACATCCAGTATGCGGCAGTCCTGTGGGCGAAAATGCCTTGTTGATGCTAGAGGTCAGAGGAGAATGGGCCGACTGATTCAAGCTGATAGAAGAGCAAGTTTGACTGAAATAACCACTCGTTACAACCGAGGTATGCAGCAAAGTATTTGTGAAGCCACAACACACACAACCTTGAGGCGGATGGGCTACAACAGCACAAGACCCCACCGGGTACCACTCATCTTCACTACAAATAGGAAAAAGAGGCTACAATTTGCACGAGCTCAACAAAATTGGACAGTTGAAGACTGGAAAAATGTTGCCTGGTCTGATGAGTCTCAATTTCTGTTGAGACAATCAAATGGTAGAGTCAGAATTTGGCGTAAACAGAATGAGAACATGGATCCATCATGCCTTGTTACCACTGTGCAGGCTGGTGGTGTAATGGTGTGGGGGATGTTTTCTTGGCACACTTTAGGCCCCTTAGTGCCAATTGGTCATCGTTCAAATGCCACGGGCTACCTGAGCATTGTTTCTGACCATGTCCATCCCTTCATGACCACCATGTACCCATCCTCTGATGACTACTTCCAGCAAGATAATGCACCATGTCACAAAGCTCGAATCATTTCAAATTGGTTTCTTGAACATGACAATGAGTTCGCTGTACTAAAATGGCCCCCACAGTCACCAGATCTCAACCCAATAGAGCATCTTTGGGATGTGGTGGGACGGGTGCTTCGTGCCCTGGATGTGCATCCCAACAAATCTCCATCAACTGCAAGATGCTATCCTATCAATATGGGCCAACATTTCTAAAGAATGCTTTCAGCATCTTGTTGAATCAATGCCACGTAGAATTAAGGCAGTTCTGAAGGCGAAAGGGGGTCAAACACCGTATTAGTATGGTGTTCCTAATAATCCTTTAGGTGAGTGTATATCCTCCTGTGGGAAAAACAAAATTACAAAGGACAAGTAGGTTGCTTGCAGATGTGCACAGAAATGTGTGTGTGTATATATATATATATATATATATATATATATATATATATATATATATATATATATATATGACCTACAGTATATGTTTACTGGATCGTCACCACAGTGGTAGCACTTTTGTTCAGGTTTCAGGTGCTCCTTGTGTGGGGTTTGCATGTTCTCCCCATGTCCACATGGGTTTCCTCTCACAGTTCAAAAACATGCAGGTTAGGTGGACTGGCGATGTTAAATCGGTCCTGATACTCTATGTTTGTGTAATGGACTGTTATCCTATCCACGGATTGTTCCTGCTGTGAGTCTGATGCCTACTGGTATAGAGTCCAGCCACCTCATGACCCTGCCCTGGATAAGTGGGTTTAAAAGATGGGTGGATGGATGTTAGCTGAATAACATAACAAGTGCACACTTGCTTTACAACATTCGTGACTGAGTTCTAAGAGCTGATTTTAGCTAGAATACAGCCAAATCTTTAATTAGCATATGCTTCCTTTTTCATTTACAGCTTCATGCTGCTCTATTAACAAAACAAAATACAAGGCTTGAAATGTTTTAACCTGGAAACACAAATGCTGCTATTGAAAATGTAATTGTATCTGAAAATATAGCACTCCATAGGGCAGCAGTGTATTTTTATCACAGTTCACACTTCCTGGGGAAGAAAGACAAACCCAAGATTATACCACATTACAGTAGTGACAGTTTGATGAAGAGAATAAGAATGTGAATGGCACAGAGAAGATCCACAGCCATGTGGCTAAGGGCTTTCAGATAAGGACACAATTGGAGCACTTTTAGTTTGTGCCAACAATTTAGCATCGTGGCAACAATTTAAATTAAGGATAAAAATTATTATTAATTTCCCAGCAATGAATGCATGGAGATTTTTTTACTCATTTTTCATGGCCTCTCAATGTCTTCATGGAGTTTTCACTTGCTACTCAAGTGTAGTCACACTTCTGAATGTGGAAAGTTAATTGCCAACTTTAAATAGGAGTGTGCACTCTAATGTTCATATCTACATTGCTCCAAAACTGCTGGGATAGGCTGTGGTCCCTGGCAAACCTGAACAGGACTTAACAGGACTGAAAAATTAACAAGTGTAAGAATGGATAAAGCATATCACCAAGATGGTGTGGATCATACTGTATAAACATTATTATTAAGATTTGCTCACATGTGCACAACAGTATTTTGCAGGCTGCCATGCTTTTGTTAGCCTGTATATGAATATTTTTAACTTCTCTCTAACTTCTAATGATCCTTATAAAGACTCACCTTTACCACTAGTTGACAGTCCACTGAGACGGAAGCAAGAGTAAGCCAGTTTCCAATTTATCCAAATTATAATATACAGTATGATGGAGTAGACAGAGCATGATGGAATCCTACTGGAAATTCAGTTAAACAAGATCATCTTTCACTGCTAGGTATTGACCATTCAGCTCATTTGAGGCTTCTGACTGTGTAGTTCACTAAGCGCTTTTACAATAGCAATGAGCTCAGATGTGAAACACCCCAGCATGTAACCTTCCCACGTGTAGCCTGGCCATTTTTGTGACACATTAATCATTCTTTGATGATAAAAGTATTTCACAGCATCTGCGGAACTTAACTCTTAACAAGCAGCCATTTGTTTTATTTCCTTCTGCAAGTTGGATTTATCATTTCTAACTGTTCAATCGCCACATAACATTAAATGCTCACATTTATCAGAGGACGAAGGACTGAAACAAAAAGTTTAAAAGTTTCTGTAAAGTCAAATTGATATATACTTCTATGTGTGCAAGGATATACACAAATGACGTGTTTCGGGTACTCATTATTACTGCTGATACTAGGCAGCATTTTTGGATTTTTAGAATCAAGCAACCTTAATTTTCTTATTTGCTTTGAAAACAGAAAAAAATTCTTTCGCAGTCATTGGATCCAATGACCATTATAAAATCTGATTTGCTTCTTAAACTCTATTGTAGGATATAAGTAAGCTGAGAATGCTACAGCTTAAACATATTTCCCAAACACATAAAGTGAATAAGAAACAGATCAATAAAAAAAACAGCACTACATATTTATGCTGCAGTCAATCTTCTGCCCATTTTGGACAGCAAAGTGATCAGAGAACCCAATATGTTTTAGACCGTCATATGAGGTGAGACACAAGAATAACCGGACTGGGCTTCGCGATTTCCTGGAAAACCGTCAGGAGGTTGGCCGGACGTGAATTATAGAACTATATCCCTTCCTACACGCCCTCCCAAACCGCAGATTGGCTATGTATATCCTGCAAATAGACCAGTCAGTATTTACACAACAACCACTACATGAGTTGCCGCAATAATGTTGGGTGAAAAAAATCAGCGAATCAACATCAAATTTCTCGCGTATTTTCTCTTTTTCTGACAAAAACATTCCTCTCCTCGATCTTCCTCCCTATTTGACCAATTTAGCTCTCTGTGATTTTTACTTCTTCCTGGAAATCAAAACTAACCTGAAGGGAACACATTTTTCTTTAATTGATGAAGTGAAGACAAAAACGGAAAGCCTGTTGATCAGCCTCAAGCAAGAAGACTCGCAGCACTGTTTCAATCAATGGAAGATACGTATTTTTTTTACCAATCCGGTGATTTTTGTGTCTCACCTCGTATAAATCAAAAAGGTCACAGAGTTTGTAAGTTTGTTTTTAGTACAGTATTGACATGTTTCTGCCAAATTCTGAGTTGTTTTTTTAACTTGATGAAGTGTTACTCCAAATAATATTACTGTAAAGATAAGAGTAAATGGTGAAACCTCCATTATTTGACATATAAGAGTATAGAGTCTTATATATGATCTTCTTACAGTACTCACCCCATGCTTACTTATAATCTCTGCATGTTCTTCCAAGAAACAAAGAGAAAGGATCATTTTTCCTAGAAAGTCTGTCTAAATGAGAACGGCAAAAAGATTTTCCTGAACTGGTTTCCATTCATCCGTCAGTCCTCTCTTTAGAGGAACTGCTCACCCAAGCTTACCTTCTCTTTTTGGCAGTTGCTGCTGACAGTGTTTATTTTTATCAATGTGACCATTTAAAGCTGCTTTCACTTATCATATAAATGCCAATGCAAAAATATAATTTGTATGTCATTTTCAAAGCTTGTGTTATACATCAGATGTTAAGAGCCCCAAACAGTAGCCCATGGACTAAAAACATTCTGTTGCAGCCATCCATTTATTCAGATCTATTGCCTGCAATAAAGGCAAACTACTGATTCATTTATAAACCGTTAGTACTTGTATATTGAACTGCAATGCCGAAGGTATTCTACATTACTTTTCAAAATTAACCTGCAGAAACCTTATGATAAATAAATGCTTAAGAGCGCCTTTGCAAAAATGTTTCACTACATGTCATCATATAAATCTTCCATCTTGAAAAATGAAAATATTTAAATGCCACCTCCCCCAAAATATCTACTGCCTGTGTTTTGCTTTGTTCTTATTTGTTACATCACTAATCTCTTCAAACGTTTACATCAATGTCATTAGACATGTAGACTACAAGCCTTAAAGCACCTCATGTCTAAATCAATTCTTGTTTAACATGAAGTGAGTCAGCACTGAAAATGAGAGCAGTTCACATTTCTTTATGTGCATCCATAAATTGTTCTTCTGACCCACTGAGTCTGACTCAAATTGGCAGAGAGCTGAAGTCTATTCCAGCAGCATGAGGCAAAGGCAGGAACTAGACCTGGAAAGTCTGCCAAACTATCTTGGGGAAGATACATTCACTCATTTATACTGAGTCAGTCATTGTAGCTGGCACATCTCTCTGAGGAGAAAAAAAACCCAAAGTACTCAGGGAGACACAGACACGCTTGAGAAATGTGCAAACTGGACGTAGAAATTGGTTATGCCAGAATTCAAGGCAAGTCCCGTTTGGTTTATGAAGCAGCAGCACTAACCAATAGGTTTCCCTCATGCAAGATTAGGTATTGGACTTTTAAAATTAAAATGTAAATCAACAGCTATGAACCAAAATATATTTTCAGGGGACACACTGAAATGCTTTCAACCAGTGTGGAGTCGGAGTTTTGCAGTAGAGGATGGTGGGGCTGAGTGACAGAGAGAGCTCAGGTGATGTTGCCAGGATGTGCTCCACTTGCTGAGTTGGGGAGCCTCCTTTAGCTCAAGCCCAAAAGAATCTGCTTCTAACTGGCATCGTAATCCAGATGTTGTGGGTTCGCAGATGGCCACCACCTCATAAGACGGTGTAAATCTACAAAAAGAGATGCCTCAGGGTGTGTGTGAGTCCATGACAAAACAAATAACTTTATTCGTCACAGTTTTCTAATATCCAGGTATTACACTGCTCAATCAGCATTCCAAAAGTAGCACAAAAATTAGGAACAGCTTCTAATGTATAGTTAAATATATACTTGCTCTAAAAAATTAAACTGGTATTTAGCTCTGTGATTTTTCACTCATTAATGTATTTATACATTAATTTATTAATGACGTCTTGGGCAAAACCATTAGCATTGTCTCTGTCTGTTGTGGGAATGTCAACTTCGTTGAGAGGTTTACTTATCTCGGCAGTAACATTCACGTCTCTGGCAACTTTTACTATTAAGTCAGTAGACAGACTGGGAGAGCAGGAGAAGTCATGAGGCCGCTGGGAAGGGATGGGTGGTGCTCCTGATATTTCTGCAAAAAGACGAAGGTCCAGATCTTTAGAGTCCTAGTGCTTCCTGTTTTGTTATACTGTTATGAGATACGGATGCTGTCCAGTGACCTGAGACGAAGACTGGTCTCCATCGGTACTGTGTCTCTTCAGAGAATCCTTGGGTACCGCTGGTTTGACTTTGTGCCAAATGAGTGGTCGCTCAGAGAGTCTCGAATAAGGTACATTACCTGCATTCTGAGGGAGCGTCAGTTATAGCACTACAGCCTTGTGGCGCAATTCCCAAAGGAAACTCATTGCGGAGGACCCAAGCAGCTGGGCCAGACCAAGGGAAGACCCATGTGGTGTATACCAATGCATCTTACTCTTAACTCCCTCTACAGACCTGATGATTGACAGCCCAACAACCTTTGACATCACTTCTGCTGTCCATTCCCCTTGACCCGCATCTTGCTGCCTGGCCTGTACTTAACAGGAAATGTCATCATCTTTGGCAGTCTAATCTGAAACTCATGACCTAAGGGGCATTATTTTGCTGCAAAATGTTTATTATTTTGCATTTATAATATTCAGGGTCACATTGTCACCCCTACTCTTTTTCTTTTGTCTTTGTCATCTTTTACAGAGGTAACTAAGACTAGCTAGAGATAAACCTGTGTGAACACAGGGAAGGACATATACACTTCACAGAGCCAGAGATCAACCTAAATTTGAGCTCAGGGTATTAGAGCTAAGAAACAGCAGCATGCATCACTGTAACTCCATGGCACCCATAGATATTTTAGTAATTCCTAGAGACTTCTAAATATTTTGTTCTCATCCAGTCTCTCCTTTAGTGGTTTGACGTGTTTATTTACATTCTGGCAAAAGGCATTTAAGTTAATCTCTACATTGCTATGAATCACGGACTGAAGGCAGTGTAAATCTGTCCCTTGCCTCTCATACATTTGCAAGAAACCAGGAGGTACATTTGATGGACAGAGCAATCTGTTTAACAAATGTACAGCTTAGGGTCTCAGTGAAACAGGGCCCCATCATTTGTTCTTCTGTGAAAACCTAAACAGGACACTGATATTGTGCATTTGTCCATGTTGCACCTCATGTCTGTCAATGTAAATCCCAATGATTATTTATAATTTTAAAAAACTGGCCTTTTGATAGCTAAGAATTAAAGCTTTTTAAAACAAGACATACATCTTCTCATGTCTGGCTTAAGAAAGTTAAAAGGAAAAATGGAAAACACCAGCATCTCCAACTTTGTCCTACTTTCATGGAACATCTGTATAAAACATGGGATCTACTGTATAAGCATTGCTGACATTTTGTTGTTTATTTTGACAATCTATTATTGTTTAAAATGTATGGTTTAAACATAGAAAACTAAATTTTTGGCTGATTTTGTGTTGTTTTTTTTATAATTTTAGAGTTAATATTTTTTTCTAATTATATGTCACACGTGCCACAATGTGATTTTGTATTCCACTTTCAGTAACATATGCTGTTATTTTGTGAGTCTGTTGTTCTTGGCAATGACCTCTATTGCTGCAATGTGTCTCCCAGAACTCCTAATGTATGATATCAACTTGTCACTGTTTAAGAAAAAGGAATGCTATCAACAATAGCCCATGTTTCTGGATAAAGCAACACAATTTGTCTGGGTATAGTTGGTTTCTTTTTCAGAATTTTAGGCTTAGAGGTGTTCTTTTGACATTGATTCTGCTTAGCATTTGGGGTTTTTTGTTATTTTTGGTCCAGCTTCTTTTTCTGGTTTTCACCTTGGTCTGTTTCTAAAAAAAGATTATATCTTATTTCCTGGATTTTTATTGAAAGATTAGTTTCTTTTGACCTCTCTTATGGTGGCAGTACATACAGTATATAGTATTTAGGGGGCAACTGTGTCTGGCCCTGCTGCCTCTTGTTTCTGAGTTCACGGTGTGGAGTTTGTACATGCTTCACTTGAAGGCCCCTGCTTAGATTTTCTCTGGGTGCTCCAGTTTTTATGTCACATGCAAGTTAGGTTAATTGGCAACTGTAAATTGACCTAGGAAGGGAGAATGTGGATGTAAACATGAGTGTTAGATTTGAAAAATGACATTCTGACCATGTTTGGCTGAAGTAGTGCCTTACAAACTGGGATTGACTCTCAAATTGTTCTGGTAACAGACAAGAACAACAGAGTCTCCAAGATGAGTACATGAGGGAATGAATCTTAGTCAAGAGAGTGCTAAACAAAGGGTAAGGTACAAAATAGAATGCAAAGCTGAAAAAAAACGAGAAAGATCCTGCACCCCAGAAGATTTCAGCACTAGCTACTGCATGAAAGCTTCCTCAACAGAAATCCAGAAACTTGGACACCACTAGTGTGGCACTATCTTAACTAGGAAATGACCTGTGGCATCATGGCAATGACGACTTCCAGAAACACGGTAGCAACAGTAAACAATATGGCTGTGGCTATGAAAAGAAAAAAATAAAATCACAAAATGTGGCATTGTTTAAGTGAGATGCAAACAAAAGTGACAACTAAAATCAATAAGTAAACAAAATACAGATATAAGGACTACCACAACCTACCACAAATCACAATAATTACAACATTGTCCCAGTTACTCTAATTTGCATAAGGCAGAAAAGGCTTTCCACTTTACATCCAAGACACTTAAGTGTTAGATTAACTAACCCTGTAATTAGGAGTAAGTGTGGGGTGCGTATAAGTAAACCCAGAACTGGATAGGAGCTCCCTTCTTGTCTTGAGCCTTATGCTGCCTGATGCATCCTACAGCCCTGAAATGAAGTAAACTGGTATCATATGTCATGGACAGATGGATGATTGGATGGACTGGACTTTAGTTAACCCATGTACACATGTCCAGCGCCACCATTAAGACGAATTAGGCATTCACCTAGGGTGTATGAAAAAACAGTCAGTTGGCGCACTAATCAGCCTGGCCTAGGGCGCAAAATAACCCAACATCGGGGACTGCACATACAGCAAATGACTCAAGAATATCGTACTATTTTAGTGCAGGAGCACAACAAATGTTGGAAACTATTCTTCCATATTGCTTATAGCTATTTTATACGTACTGTTACATTATGCAGCCTAAAAAAATAACACACTTAGACCTAACAAATTATTATTTACCTGACTACTGATGACTTCATCTTTCTTTTTAATTTTCTTTACACACAGGTCAGTAACCCAAAATGAAAGATACTTTTAGTTTGCTTTAGAAGCCACACTACACATCACAGAGAATTTAACCCCACATAAAGTACAATGCAGTGGTTAATATTCTGCCCCCTCCCAAAAAACAAAAAAACAACTAATGAATACCTTGTGGCTACATAATAATGGAAAAGACACTTTGAAAAAGCATTTGACTCCAGTGACATCAAGCCATTAAGTATTCAGTAAAACAGATGTCTCATGACTTGAGTGCTTTGCACAGTCAATGGCCAGAATCGCTGAAGAACGCTGTTTGATCCTGTGCCAAGAAACTGCAGTGAGATTTTATCCACCCAAAGAGGGGGGGTTTATATTATATAAAAAAAAAAGATTAACAACATGGTTTAACTGGCTTTGAGGTCCATAAACTCTCCTTTCATATATTTGGAAACATTTGTTTCTTTAATACAAATGGATTGACATTTTTAAAATACATAGCAAACCTACAAATCAGGCAAAATTCCAGTCTTTCACTATTAACTGACCAGACAGAGACAATTTGAATCTATCCAATGGAGATGCCATGGGTAATAAGAGGAAAAAGAGATGCCAAAACCAGAGTACACACTGATAAGCAGTCCTTTAGATGTACTTCAGTATGAAACAAATGAAGCCTGCCCATGACAAAAAAAAAAAATAACTTACAGATGTACATTAACATATTCTGCATGATGTTTGACAAGAAAATGTCTGACACATCAGCAGACATGTAAGCAAACTAACTCCTTCTTTGAAGGATGACAAAATGTATTGTCTGAATGAAAAATAAAAATGCTGCTGCAAGTAAAAACTACAGCAAGTGAGGACAGACGATACATAATTGTAAGAGACACTTTCTCAGATCTTAAAATGTGCGTAATATGACATATATGGGCCAAAGCTTTGATTTTACATCTCTCGTTTACTTTTGCTTGCACAGTTTTTCTTTTATTTTTCATCTCATGTGAATACAACACTTCATGTAGCTCATGGTATACTTAACAACTATGTTGTGCTTTGAGGACATGAGATCTGACAGATTACCTAGCCTTTGTGGCAATATTTTATACTGAGTACTGCATAATATTGGCACACCAAATAGAGGAGGGGAGGTTTTTTATTACAAAAAAACAAAAAAAATCACCTGACTGAAAGCCAAAGAAAATACACAGTATTCGTGAACACCACCCTAACAACTCAGGAGAGCGAAGGAAACTATTATATCTGTTTAAATTCCATCGTCTATGGATTCCAGATGATGCCCTGTCTTGAAATTGTCAGTGGCCCAAATGAATTCCTGCTCTGTGTTTACAGTTATATGATCCAAGACCACTAAAGTCAACGCTTTACGTTGCTTCACTGAATATGTAAACAAACGTAATTAATATTACAACTTGCATATAAGGGTTCACTTTTTAACACACTGTTAGGGAAAGAAAAAATCAGTCAGAACATTAGCTGGTCTCAGAGTGAGAGACAATTGCCAAATATTCTGCACTCCCTGACATAATTACCATTTTACTGACTAAAAGCATCCAGATCATAAGAAACAAACCATGTGCCCATGGAAACAAGCCGTTCTTTTGTTTGTGCTGACAGACCCTGGTTATTTATAGTCTTAGTAAAAATAATTGATTTATATGAATAAGGACTAGAAAAGGCCAAAAATAATAACTGCTGCATTAATAATAATATATTTGTGACATTAATGATTTAATCAGAACCTGGAAATTTCCACGAGCCAGACCTTAATTCATTAGTCAGCATCCTAGATGGCATGCCAATTCATAGCAGGTCAGCTGACATCAATAAGGTAGCAAATGAACGATGATGGCAGAGGAAAATTATAAGCACACGTCAAGCCAGGGAATGGTGGAGAACATGAAAATCTCACATAAGCTGAACCAGGGGACTGGAAGTAAAAGGCAGAATCATACAGTTAATTATGACTGTCTTTATAAACCCTGCAAGCAGTACACACCAAGAAAAAACTGTCGTCTGCCAATATTTAATAACAGAGTTACACCTACATCAGTATAGATCAAGCGGTACAAAAATGTTTATTAGGGGAAACCTGCGGAAGCTCCCAGTGCTTGTGATGTCTGCAGGTTGTGCTGAATTATGCACAAAATTAAATCTCTGAAGTTTCACGACTGGTTTAATTATTGAGTCCTTGGGGCTCAGTATAACTGCTGGATTTTGTTACAACCAGTTTCACAAACAGAGAGTCACTTTACCTCAGACTGATTTCATTATTTGATTAGGTGATCACTTTTTCCTTGTCTCTTATTCTGAGTTCCGGAACAGAGTGAGGTTTTACATTTATAAGAATATTAGAAGTTACATGTATTTGTGCCAACGTTAACCTCTCCTTCATTTTCCTTTCAACTTTACCGTTTCTGTGGACTCCGCTCCTTTAATTGTATCCAAATAACAACAATTAACAATAGAGCAGACACCATGGCAAATGGGCACAGACTGCACAAAGGCTGTGGCTCATAGCCACTGTGTTAATTAGTAAATAACAACTCAAATAACCAGAAATTCATGATGATGATAATGAAAAACCAAGATAAAAATCACTAAATTACCCCGACATATCCTGCTGTTCTCTGTACATTTGACAATACTACAACATAAATGGTTGGAACATTCCAATATAAAAGTTGCAAATTCACTTTTGTAACTTCTGAATTGACTCCAAAACAGAGAAACTGAGAAATAACAGCTTGCCTAAAGAATTCAGGACTTCAACTTAAAGCATAAGAGGGCTGAGACAAAAGCCTACTGCCACAGTGGGCCCCCAAAATGGAACTTGATGAGCACTGTTATACAGCACAATTTTATTTTTGCATCTTTACCATCCAGAATAACATTTTTCTCTGATTGGCTACTGATTTGTCCTTTTCTAATGTAAATGAGTCTGCTGATTTAAACAGAATACGATTCAGACAGTTATTTCTTTGTCAGCTCCACAAGTATGCACTGGAGTCTATGCCCCCTGTCCCAGTCCGAGTTGAGTTTGTGCAGGCTGCCCATGTCCGACTGCATTTTTCACTGCATACACCACTTTTCCTCCCAAATCCCAAAGCCATGAATGTTAGTGTAATTTGCAGCTATACAGGGGCTTGGTATGAATGAACGTGGATGTGTGCGTGCATGTGCCCTGCCACGAACAAGCACAAGTTTGCTTTTGCCCTGCGACTTAAGTGTGCATAGTCAGTTGACTGGCAGCTCTACTTGGGCCCAGTATGAAAGTGCTGTGGCATCCCAGTCTGATAAAATAGGCTCCTGTCTGTCATGATCGTAGGCTGGAAAGTATGGTCTCACTACTACTTAATCGGTATTATAGTGATTAATAGCTGAAAACAACATCAGATATAAGGGAAAAGTTAAAGGCATAAACTGTTACTACTCCAAAACTAGCCACAGACACTTCAAATTTTATTTAGGCTCTTTTGCTCCACCACCACATTTTGTGAAAGTAGCTCCTTTTGATACTAGAACTATACTTCATAGTCAAGAAGAACACAAGGATAAAAAGAACCTGCACATACTGAGTGCAAAGTATTTGTCACAAGTATTGCTGGTCTGAGTTACTGAACACATATTGTACTTCAAACATGCAGATGTAAAATTCCACAGATCATCGGCACATGAGACTGTGCCATTAAAACATATGCAGACAAATTCATGATCTGTCAGCAATTCAGCTTTGTTCTTTAACTCTGCAGGAGTTGAAATTCTTGTCATATTATGGCACACAGGTATGGGCATATGGCGGCATGGTTCATCGTGCACGTTTGCTAAAAAAAAGTAAACATTATAGATTTACTTTTCAGTCTTTATCACAACAAATTATGCCCCATTATATTCAAATATAAAATTGGTTAATTTTTCTTTTTTTTTTATTTGAACAAGGTGGGTTTCTTATTTGCTTCTAGCAGTAAAACTGAAACAGAACATATTTTATCCTGATCATGGAAAAAATAAAAAGATAAAAGCAAAATGATAGGGGTTTATACTCAAGTTGCAAGTTTAAGATTTTATAAGCAGCCATAATAATAAACCATAAAAAATAAAAATAATCACAATACCACCAATAATAAAACAATGATGATATTAAGGTACAAGTAATGGACCAAAAAAGGGAAATACAGTACTATGTAAATAAGGGATACAACTTATACTAAAAACAGGCACATCAAAGCCAGCATGGTCACTGAAATAATTAAGCATTTAACAGCTCTCGGGCAGCACGGTGGCACAGTAGTAGCGGAGCTGCCCGGCAGTAAGGAGACCAGGGTTCACATCCATGTGGCACTGTGGGTTTCCTCCAGGTGCTCCAGTTTCCACTCACTGTCCAAAGACATGCAGGTTAAGTGAACTGATGATGTAAAATTGGCCCTAGTGTGTGTGTGTGTGTGTGTGTATGTGTGTGTTCTCCCTGCAATGGACATGCATCCTGTAAAATGATGGTTCGTGCCTTGTGCTAGATGGAATGGGCTCCAAACCTCCCCACCCCAATTACTCTGGTCTGGATTAAGCGGGTTAGAACATGACATGCATCTCCTCTGGTCTACAAATGCAGGTCATACCGACTTGCTCATTATGTTGGCAACCATAGTTTAAACAAGAGAAAGAAAGGGATGCTTGAAGAGGCATATTTTGTAGGCAATTCAGTAATAAACATTGGTTAACCTTGTAGTCTTTCAAAAGATCAGTGGCTTCATCAGCCAGGGATAACTGTGGATAAATGTGCAAACTCATAGGCCATAATATTGGTGCATTGATTTATATTGCAAAGAAAAACAGGTAAGCAGCTCATTTGACTGCAAATGTCAATTGAAAGCAAGAGCAGGAAAATTCAGGAAGAGCACATAATTAGAAAACACACACAGGGGAGCTGCCAGCAGCCATTACACTCTATAATGAGTCCTCTTATTACTGGGTGGTGTTGATCAGTTAGGCCGGCATCACACTACACAGAACTTATCACTTTAAATGACTGCAGACATTGGATTACGCTGCCTTGACAATGTCAGTCTGATGCATTACAGAACTCCCTCACAACTTCTCAGTTCTGTTTCAAATTTCTTAGTGCACCACAAAAATATGGTGGGGTCCAACAAATATTGGCAGCCAGTTAAGGTGAAGCACACCACAATTAGAACTGCACTATGGGAAAGTAAACATATAATATGGAGAACAACCAGGTGGTTAGCCACTGCTGCCACGCTGTCTGACTTTTTTGTTTGTGCTGATAAGAAAATAAGAGGATAAATCGTAAAACCTGGAGAAGACCTGCCTGGTTGTGGACAATAGGGTTTTATGCATTGTATTTCCAGCTAAGCAGATGTTGGTTGTTAAGACTCATTATGCATTATGGTTAGAAACGGATTCATGTAAAAGGTGCTACATAATAGGTTTAGAGGATCATTATTGTCACGGAGTACAGCAAAATTTTAACTTGCATGTGCTAATCATCATACAAAACATCAGCACCATGATTAATGAAAGATAGATATGAAAGGCACTATATAATAACTAGATAAACGGAGTGGCAATAATAACCATATACCACTGGTCTGACATTGTGTCGAGTGATCTGTTGCTCATGGGGTGGCGATTGAGGCACATTACCTGCATTGTGAGGGAGCGTTATTTACGGCACTACGGCCATGTGGCGCGATTCCCTGAGGGTGATCCGGCTCGCAGAATCCTCATTGCTGAGGACCCAAGTGGCTGGACCAGGCTAAGGGGACGCCCACGTAACACCTGGCTGCAGCAGATAGAGGGTCATTTCCAGAGGGTGGGACTGGACCGCGTGTCTGCCTGGGGGGTTGTCAACCGGGATCCCAAGCTGTTTTGTCGTGTGGTGGGTGCTGCAACACACTGTACCAGTGCATGCTCCCCGACCTGACCTGACGTCAATCAATAAATCAATCAACAATGGAAAGAGCTTCTGAACTGAAGACAAGAAAACTGACCAATGAATGAGAAGGCAAGGCATATTTTCATTTCAAAAGCTCAATCCTATATGAATGCACTTTATGTTAATATTTTGCTAAGAGTTTCAGATTTTCAACAATTTAGCAAAATATTGCATGCATTTTACATGTAGTGATGACTTGACAAGAGGATTACGTGACAAAAGTGAGAATATTTCATGCATATTTTTCTTATTGAATGCTGTGCTGTTGTCCAGAGGTGATCTTTGTAGTGTCACAAAGATTACACAGAGACATCATGAAGGTTTGGGACACGCACCCATATATTATGTCCTGGCTACAAAAAGGTTGAAAAAAGCACAGATCTTTAAAGATCGGAGTCCACAACTGAACTGACTCATGCCAGCAAAGATGGGGTCTTTATATGTCGGTACCGGAAGTGACATCGTCCGAGGTCCCGGAACCAGAAGTGACATGATCCGGAAGTGACATCACCAAAGGACAAACAAACACCCCACCCAAAGCTCCAACGCCTCCCGGAACTGGAAGTGGCATCATCGAAGGCACCAAAGCCATAATTGTAACCTACATCGCCGGAGCCCGGCGGGATTTCCCAAGAGTGGTCTGGAAGAGATTGAGAAAGACAGTCAGTGCACCCCTTCCCCCCCTGGTTGGATGAGGCATTACTATTATTCAGGCCCGTTTGTTGTCCCCTACTCGCACGTTGTGTGACAACAGACTTCTGTTCCAACAGAAAGTTTGTTATCTCCATTCTCAATGAAAACATGATATTGTCTCACCCATCACTATAAACAACATGGGTTAATAACATATTTTTGAATGGAATATTTCTTATCCGTAAGTTTAAGGCTTTTGAACACAACACAGTTAGCCAGCTTAATTACAGCACTAATATTCTCCCACTCTGAAAGCAGAAGGTGTTGACTGCCATTTTATCACAGCACTGTAGACTTCCATTAAACTAATAGCCAATAACAGCCTGTTTTACATACACAACAAAGGAGATTTACATGTAAGGCACAGGCGACTGACATAGACAAAGCATATAGGAGCATGGAAACTGAAGTAACTGGAGAACATTAGGTAAGCAGATATGTGTTTTCTATCAAATATAATAATGTTTTGCATTTTGGATTTTAATACATTCTTGTTTACAATGGAGCCAGAGTGTGGTGATGTGCTGTAAGCAGATCGAACATGCAAGTAATTTTTTTTTTACTGTACTGTGTATATGTTACAATACTACCACTACTGCTAAACCTGAAACTGGCTCTAGTGGATTAGCCATAAGGGGGAAAAGAAAGAACTTGTTCATGTCAAACTGATTCAAGATTCTAACATGTTTTATTAAACTGCTTTTTGAAATCCCCTAATGTAATAAAAAAAAACCTGTAATATTTTCAAATACATTTTATGCTTATTTTTCTGTAAAGAAGAACTATGAAAAAAATTCAATAATATAATGGGAAAAAATATTTTGTTCTTAATTAACAGCAAAGTTCTGAAGGCAACTTTGCACTCAATATACTGGCAAATGTCGGTGGGGAAAAAAAATGCACTTCCTACTGACCTAAGTAATTTCCAACTGGCAAAAAAAGAAATCCAACAATGAGGGCCAACTAGCTTTTTTGTAATTCTCTTGATAATCTACGGGGCACTTTATCGGTAGTTGAGCTACTCTACACAATTACAGCAGAAATGTAAAAGTAAAACCAGCTCCCCTACTCCTAGCTAGAGTTAACAAGAGGATTCAACTGCAGCTCTCAACAGCAGTACTGCAATTTAGCTCACAGCAGTTCAACTCAAGAAGGCATCCTGCAGTGTGCCGAGTCCACCTTTGGAAAAGTTTAAGAAAAAAACAAAAAAAAAACATGGTCCAAAATAGTTTCATCAGTAATTGTTTCAGACTTATTATGTAACATTAGTTGTTACATTTGTTTCTGACTGAAAAACAACTTATGTTCAAGTATGGCTAAAGATTATAAGCTAGCAGTAGAAGAAAGACCACTGCAGCAAATATATGGGGGATAGAGAATTCAAACTTTGGACAAAGATTTGTGTGCTTCACAGTACAGTGTCGCTGCAAAGGCTATTCTTTCATTATACATTTAGGTCCATAAATATTTGGACAGAGACAACTTTTTTCTAATTTTGGTTCTGTACATTACCACAATGAATTTTAAATTAAACAACTCAGATGCAGTTGAAGTGCAGACTTTCAGCTTTAATTTAGTGGGTTGAACAAAAAGATTGCATAAAAATGTGAGGCAACTAAAGCATTTTTTTAACACAATCCCTTCATTTCAGGATCTCAAAACTAATTGGACAAATTAAATAACTAGAAAAAATTTTTCATTTCTAATACTTGGTTGAAAACCCTTTGTTGGCAATGACAGCCTGAAGTCTTGAACTCATGGACATCACCAGATGCTGGGTTTCCTCCTTTTTAATGCTCTGCCAGGCCTTTACTGCAGCGACTTTCAGTTGCTGTTTGTTTGTGGGCCTTTCTGTCCGAAGTTTAGTCTTTAACAAGTGAAATGCATGCTCAATTGGGTTAAGATCAGGTGACTGACTTGGCCATTCAAGAATTTTCCACTTCTTTGCTTTAATAAACTCCTGGGTTGCTTTGGCTGTATGTTTTGGGTCATTGTCCATCTGTATCATGAAACGCCGCCCAATCAATCTGGCTGGATTTGAGCAGACAGTACGTCTCTGAACTCCTCAGAATTCATTCGGCTGCTTCTGTCCTGTGTCACATCATCAATAAACACTAGTGTCCCAGTGCCACTGGCAGCCATGCACACCCAAGCCATCACACTGCCTCCACCGTGTTTTATAGATGATGTGGTATGCTTTGGATAATGAGCTGTTCCACGCCTTCTCCATACTTTTTTCTTGCCATCATTCTGGTAGAGGTTGATCTTGGTTTCATCTGTCCAAAGAATGTTTTTCCAGAACTGTGCTGGCTTTTTTAGATGTTCTTTAGCAAAGTCCAATCTAGCCTTTCTATTCTTGAGGCTTATGAGTGGATTGCACCTTGCAGTGCACCCTCTGTATTTACTTTCATGCAGTCTTCTCTTTATGGTAGACTTGGATATCGATACGCCTACCCCCTGGAGAGTGTTGTTCACTTGGTTGGCTGTTGTGAAGGGGTTTCTCTTCACCATGGAGATGATTCTGCGGTCATCCACCACTGTTGTCCTTTGTGGACGTCCAGATCTTTTGCGTTGCTGAGTTCACCAGTGCTTGCCTTCTTTCTCCGGATGTACCAAACTGTAGATTTTGCCACTCGTAATATTTTAGCAATTTCTTGGATGGATTTTTTTCTGTTTTCGCAGCTTAAGGATGGCTTCTTTCACCTGCATGGAGAGCTCCTTTGACCGCATGTTGTCTGTTCACAGCAAAATCTTCCACATGCAAGCACCACACCTCAAATCAACTCCAGGCCTTTTATCTGCTTAATTGATAATGACATAACGATGGACTTGCCCACACCTGCCCATGAAATAGCCTTTGAGTCAATTGTCCAATAACTTTTGAGTCCCTGAAATGAAGGGATTGTGTTAAAAAAATGCTTTAGCTGCCTCACATTTTTATGCAATCGTTTTGTTCAACCCACTGAGTTAAAGCTGAAAGTTTGCACTTCAACTGCATCCGAGTTGTTTCATTTAAAATTCATTGTGGTAATGTACAGAACCAAAATTAGAAAAAAGTTGTCTCTGTCCAAATATTTATGGACCTAACTATATGTTACTTTTTTTGTAAAAAAGCATTTTTTATGCTTCATAACCCATATTCCATCTTATAGAACTGCAAAATATATTTGGACAACAGTGGGTTTAAGAGCCTAACCTTAAGGTGTGGAGAAGGTGTCTTAATTTAAGTATTTGCTCTTTTTTGACTGAAATACAAACCCAACTTTAACTGCAAATTTCAAAGCAACACAAAGGAAAATCTGTCAAAGTAAAAGATCCATGTGTGAATGATGCCTTGGCTACCTGAACCTGTAAATTATTTATCATCAAATGTCAGAATGTTTACTGTTAAGTGTAAGTGACATCCCAAGATATTTGATGTAAAATAACACTACACTAAATATGTAAACATTTTGGAGTTAAGCAATAGCTGTAACATTTAAATAAACATCAAGACATACATTTTCTGAATGCCTATAATTTACAGGTAGGATCATGATGGTTACAGCCTATCTTGGTACTAGGCAAAGGTGAACCCTGCCTTGATGAGACGGCAGTCTACCACAGGGCCTGCCTGCGTACCCACACTGACTGGGGTCACATTACAGTTACCAAAAAATCTCACCTACAAGTCCAGGACATGTAGGGGTTAGCTGGGTCCAATTTTAAACCAAGTGTATTAGGGGTGTGAGGTAGAAGTGCTAATCTTTTTGTCATTGTGCTAAAAAAAAAAGTACACTGAAAGGAACTGTTTCATTTTTTCATTCATTCATTGATTTATTCATTTTCCAATGCATTCCAACAAAAATTTGCAAGGGGCAAGAACCCATCCCTGTGTCAAAATGAATGAAGAACACGGGCACCAGTCCAAAGTGGGCCACACTCTCTCACACACACACACACACACACACAAACTTCAGGGTGATGTCTGTGACAGGAGGAGGAAAGCTTAAGAACAGAGGAGCCAAGTGACTTCTATTTTAACCACTGCCTCATGGTGGCATCTTATTGCTATCTATTCTAAACAGTAAATTAAAGTGATGCAGTATTTGTGGTGTGATACACCAGTGCAATGTGCACATCCGCTATGCTCTGCTCCATCAACCAGCTTATTTGAAAAGCATCCACAAGAATACAAAATAAAGATATGAAAATTTGTTTCAGTCTAATGACAGAAATATACTTTACTCAACAGTTGAGAAATTGCTTTCACCAAAGATGAATTTTACATTACCTCATTTCCCCGATTTCCCAGCCAGCCATCCAAGGACTTGCTGCGCATGTTAAAATGTATTATACACCATAACCCCTTGCATTAAGGCGTGTCAAACCAATACATAAACATGACACTTCATGACAGTTATATCGAATGGTGCTGTAGTGCATTAATGGCTATGGCGAGCTAGAGATGAGTGTGGATAGCACATGTAATCTTTTAATTATGAAGTCGCAGGCAAAATACTTAAAGTTGGCAACAAGATAAGAAATCATTTGCCAAAAAGGAATGAAAATGAAAGGTTAAAGAAGTGAGCCTGCTTTTCATCACTGAGTGATCAGTTGATCTACACTTACAGTTTTTCCTGTTAATCCATTCATTCTTTTTCGGCCCACTTTAGTTAATACTGGGGCACCCAGAGACAGGACAAAACAAAAAAGAAAAAAAAGTGAGAAGCGTGAGTCACCAGTTTGCCGTAACACACACTCATGAACTCATCCAAACACATTTACAGTTTAGTGCTTTCTGACTGGACTTCTCCAAAGAAACCGAGGCAGACATGGAGAGAGCAAGACAGCACCACTAAGAAGGTACTCCATTTGTGGTTTTGGTGCAGTGTGATACCTGTGTGTGATTTTCCTGTTAATTTATAATTTATCTAGTTAATTAAATAGTTAAACTTTCATGTTTTAAAATATTTGTCATGATTAGTGTCACAGGAAAACTTTGTATGCCATAGAAAAAACAGAAGACAGTCAGTGAAAGATTTTTGAAGAGTTTAACAAATTATATAGACCAACGGTGCAATAACACTCATGACCTACTGTACCTGTACTTTGAAAATTCATAAATAAAAATACCTGTTCATTCACAATCACAATCCATTTCAATGACATTTTTTCAATTTTTTGAGATTACAATGTATGCCATACTACTGATATGGATAATTCAATAAAAATAGTGCCAAACCAGAGGTTTTTTTCCCCACAAAGTCTCAGAAACTGGGAGCATAACTGAACAGGGGTAAGGAGTGTACATCAAGTAAACTGATTTGTGTTTTCTATTAAATCAAATCAAAATATATCTTTTAATGCATTCTTTTTATCATGGTGCTGGAGAGTTGTGACATGTTGCATGTTGGTCACTGTATTCATGTGACAATAACATTACTGCTATTTTAGCATATTGATCAAAAAAATGTCAGTGGAGTTGACTCACAAAAACCATAAAAGCTACAAAATCCTGCTTTATCATGTACGCTGAAAATGAGTAGTTTCAAGGGGTAAACGGCTAGAATTTTTTTTTGTCTATTAATATGGAGCATTTTTACATTTTAAACTGAATAACTTTGTGTCTTATTCTGATTTTACAAAATAGCATTCTGAACCGTTCCATCTGCATACACGTCCTCTTGCCAGCTCTCTGCAAGGCCGGAAAATCAACTTGACATGAGGCAGATGGGCTGGACGGGGTGATGTGTGGTTTATTTAAACTATAAGAACCCTCCCAGCAGGTGTGCAAGCCAGTTAATTTCATAGTGTGAATGAAGGAACCTTACCTTTGGCGTACAACAAAACAAAATAGGTCCTTACGGGTGGGACATTGCTCATTTGCTCAGAGATAAGCGCCTGATGAAGAAGATACAATTGCCATGCCCAGATTACACAGTTCTATCATATTTTTAAATAAGGACCACGTTGAAGCAATGCATGTCAGTAACTGGGATCAGTGCCAGGTGTACCCAAATCGCTACCATTCTTCTTAACAAGCATGCCCTGACAGAGGCCCCTAGGGAATGCCCTTAAAGTTCACAGAACATTCTGAAGCCCTCCAAGATGAAAGAGGAAATTGTAGTCTTGTTCAAGGGTGCCCTGCTTTCTTCATATGCCAGAGAGATGAATAGCCGTTTTATTCAGCTCAGTCAATGTAACATACTTGTGCCTTTCTCGTGTCTACCAAGTGCTTCTATTTGGCTTAGGTTGTGGTTGAACAGCTTACCAACAGACAAAAACATTATCAGTCAACATACAAAACAGGAGCTGCATGTGTCCCGTATGTGATGGTGTTTGGCTGGTCACTAATGTGTTTTGCTGACAGAAAGGCCATACATAATGCATCAGCATTTAGAGTAACTTAGAAAAGGTTCAACAACAATCATTCTGATTTCTGGTTAAAAACTAACACTTGAATTTCTGAGTCTTGGAAAAGGAGGAAAAAATTGAAAATAATTTTGACTTTTATTTTGTCAGTCCAAGAAATCTGTCAATTCCAGGGATGCTTGGGCTTATCCAACAGCAACCCAAACATAGATGAAGCACCAGTAATAATAAGCAGTTCTGACATAAAAAAAATTTTTGGCTGAACTCCCACACTCCAGTTTGGCTGTTGCTTGCCACGTTTGTCCCAGTGAATTAATAATTGGCAATTCAACAAATATATGGTATATAGCATGTCACTACCCCTGTCTAAATTATCCAAGAATTTCAGGCATCATGGGACCTATTGAATGATAATTTAATCTTTGTAACAGATGAACCTCCCAGCCACATAATGACCCTGGTGGGAACTCTTCAGCTTCTCAACATAACAGCAGCTCAATATACAGCAGATAAATAAACTCACAGAAGATGAAAGATGCAGAGTATCAGCGAGAAAACATCTACAGTATGCCATTAAAAGCTAACCTTTCCTCTTCTACCTGCAGTCTCAGAGAAGCAAGACCACCAACTGATATAAATAAGTAAAGTCTCAAATCAAGTAAAAGAAAGAGGTTTACTAATTCAGCTATTTTCTAACACCAGTTAGCTGTTTGAATCGTTTCAGTAGACAGAGACAGTGCTTAGAAATCTATGGAGTAAAAATTGCAGAGTACATTCATTCTTCTAAGTTCCTTGCTTCTTAGTCTTACAACATTTGAATATTACATTATGAGACAGGTTCATCTCTAAATTGGATTGTTAAGTCATATGCAGGGATGTTCAATGGTGGTCCGGCAGATCCACCTTCCATCTAACCAGTTTCTCAAGTTAATATTAATTTTGTTCTTAACTAAACTCAATAAATCAAATCGTTTGTGACATTTGTCAGTCTGTTGTCTCAGAAATTAAAAAACATTTATTTTTTAATTCTCTTGGAAATTATTAAAAAGAGTTAGCTGCCACGGCTATTTAATTAATTTTCAACCATTTTTTTGATAGATAGATAGATAGATAGATAGATAGATAGATAGATAGATAGATAGATAGATAGATAGATAGATAGATAGATAGATAGATAGATAGATTTTTTTTGTCCCCATTGGAAATCTGGCTTCTCACAGAAGCTCTTTAAATAAATGAAATAGATACACACATACACATTGTGGTCTGAATGACTAAAAAGGTACAAAAATTTAAAAAGAAAGAAAAGTTCCGACTTGGCTGTCGCAGCCACAAGAAGGCATTATGCAGACGTATTGCTGTTGTTATAAAGGAGCCCCAGCAGCGTTTCTTGACACACTTCTGCTAAATAGTTTGTTGGCTGAAAGTCTACAATGTTAGTGTGTCAGAGAGAGGATGTGCAGTACTGTTCGTAATGGCACTCAGTTTTGTTTTAATTCTTTCCTTTGTTACGACTTCCAGGAGGTCCAGAGTGAATTGTATAACTGAGCCTGCCTTTTTAATTAGCTTGTTAATTTGGTAGGCCTCTCCTGAAGTGTTGTTAACAGCCCAGCACGCCACAGCATAGAAAACTGCACTGGCCATCACAGAGTTGTAGAAAATGTAATGTACTTTCGTATCAAGAGGACCAGATCCTTTATAGGCTTTCTGAAACAGGTTAATGATAAAGCAGTCCACAAATAAAAAGAACTGATTTAAAATAATTATTTCTTGAGAATGAAAACCTGCATCAACTCATGGTCCGGCCTAAAGTTAAGTATTGCCCCAGAGTGCTTTGCATCATACTAAAACTAGAATGTACATCAGATATCCTTCTCTCTTTGTGCATTTAAAGTCTGCCGTTTTATTCTACAGCATAATCAAATTAATAAAAATATTGAAAAACAGAGTTAAAGATATACTGATCCGGCAGATTTGTGTGAGATGAATGTTGAAAATTAGTTCGGCACATGACATGACTGCGAATGCTATTGATGGATGTAATGTTTAAGCACATGTATATATTAACTAGTACGTTATTTAAAGCATACATCACATTTTAGAGCTTCAAATAAAGAGCATGCAGCCTTTTCAAAGACATCTTATCCCAGCAATTTGTAAGTAATAGCATGGACTCTCTGCTACAAAAGTGTAATTGATGATTTTGCCTTGCACTAGGCAAGAGAGTTTAGCTAAGAGTTGAGGTTGGAATATATGGCATACAAGACTACTGACCTTGGCAAGCTGCCACAGAGGCACTTCAAATTAATAATTCATTTAAAAGTTGAAACATGATTCAAAGCTACTTTTAAATCAATTCAACACAACAACAAACCAAATTTTTTTCAACAGGTCATTTGATGAAGGAAAAAACAAGTTAGAGGGTTGGAATTGGAGAGCAGAAGTTAGACAAATACCATGCAAATGACAGAAGAGAGCAGCAGGTTGCTCAAATAACAAGAAACTGCACTGTCCAATCGGGTAGCACTTAATGTCACAACATGTAAAACCATGGCAAAATTCTCAGAAAATTAAGTGAAGCAGGGTACCATGCCACATACATACTGTATATGGTGAAGAATTACAGGCATATTAAAACTCAACAGCTCAGTTATATCGAACTGCAACTGGGGAAGGTCTTGGAATGGACAATGCACAATGAAAAAGTAAAATCATACGAATGGACATGAATAACCCTAAAGTTGTGTTTATCTTGTCACAGTTCACTCCTCCTCCTCCTTTTACTCTTTGTGTTCCTCTTTGCAAGGTCCTGGCTCTGTGCTCGGGTAAAAACTCAGGAAAACAGGTGAGGAGCTCCAGATACACCTGAGTATGTTGTTCTATCTTCTCAGAAAAGCACTGAAAATGACCAACAAAGGACATTCCTAGCGAGTGAATCATTGATATCTAGGAGCTGAGACCATTACATGTTGACCAGAATGGCCACTTAAGCCATGATTTTTCACTTCACATGTAACTTGGCAGTCAAATAAAAGAAGAAACCATAAAGTAATCTGAATGTTTGCTTCATTAAAGGATAAAGGAAAGAATTCCACCTAGCACTAGGTGCTTTTATGACAAAAGGTGCCTTAACCGTGAAATATAGGGAGTCTACTGCCATATCCTATAAAAGCTTAAAAAAGAAACTTTGTACTGCATGTTTAATACAAAGCAGGACCCTCGTAAATGCAGAGAGACCTTTGTTGGTGATCTACAGCCTACTGGACTGTTCCTGCTTGATTTGAATAAACCTTATGCTGTACTTCAGAACAGAAAATCTGGTACATGAATTTTTGTCCTTGTTGTCTCCATCACAGGCACAATATGCAAAAGGAAGAGTCAGATCACTTAAATAAAAACCAAACTCTCAGTTGACAAAAGGATACAAAAAAAAAAATACCATCTGTATGATGCATCAATCGAAAGATGAAACGGCCAAAAACTTTTTAAATGCATGCGCCATTTTGGTCATCTAAATTCTTCTTTCACATTTTACTTGATATGCTCAGCCATGTACAACCCTGCTCCTTTATTAAAGGATTTGAGGAATTAGAACATTAGAACCCTCTAGACGAGAACAGGCCATTCAGCCCAACAAAGCTCGCCAGCCCAATCCACTTATTTCTTTCAAGAAAACAAGTCGAGTTTTGAAAGTCCCTAACGTCTTACTGTCTACCACACTACTTGATAGCTTATTCCAAGTGTCTATCGTTCTTTGTGTAACGAAAAACTTCTTAATGTTTGTGCGAAATTTACCCTTAACAAGTTTCCAACTGTGTCCCCGTGTTCTTGATGAACTCATTTTAAAATACAAGTCTCGATCCACTGTACAAATTCCCTTCATAATTTTAAACACTTCAATCATGTCACCTCTAAATCCTCTTTTGCTTAAACTGTAAAGGCCCAGCTCTTTTAATCTTTCCTCATAATTCACCCCTGTAGCCCTGGAATCAGCCTAGTCGCTCTTTTCTGGACCTTTTCTATCACTGCTATGTCCTTTTTGTAGCCTGGAGACCAAAACTGCACACAGTACTCCAGATGAGGCCTCACCAGTGCATTATAAAGGTGAATTAATGAATGGATAATATTTACAGAACCAATATTCACACTAGGTGTGATTCATCTTGTTCCATATGTGAGTAAAGTTACTACCATCACAGTTATCAAAATTTAAAAGCAATTGTATAGCTTCAATTTTAACTGATTACTCCAACCTACTTAAAAGATCCCTAAAGACATGGAATAAACATGTGATGCACCCATGTGTTGCGATAACTAACTTAAGAGTTATGCATATCATCTGCAATTTTGGTGACAACCTTGGAGTGCAGATATATGAGATCTAGTAGCAAGCCATCTTTTCAGCAATTGCAGAACGTTGCCATTCTGCAGAGTACTTCCAATTGAATATTTTTTTATGAATCTCTCATGCGTCAGTAATAATATAAAATAAGAATTTATTTTATTTATAGGTGCCTTTCAAGTCACACAAGGACACCTTACAGAGCACATTAATAACTACAGTCACAACATAAAATTAATAAAATATTACAGTACAATAAAATCAGGATAAATACAATAATAAAACTGAATTTAAACTTATCAGCTAAAATTACCAGACAGAATAAGCCATCTTAAAAAGATGTGTTTTAAGATGAGATTTAAAAGTTGGAAGAGAGTCGATATTATGAATGTCTTGTGGGAGAAGGCTCCAGAGGCAAGGGGCCACTCAACTGTAAGCTCTAAACCCCATGGTAGTCAAGTGAGCAGGAGATTTAATAAGATGGATAGAGGAAGAAGATCTGAGGATACGTGAAGGAATGGAGATGTGAAGAAGACCAGAAAGATCACAAGGTGCCAGATTATGAAGAGTCTTGTAAATAATAAGCAGAATCTTAAATTCAATGCGATATTTAATAAGGAGCCAATGAATCCGGTACATGCTGGTCACATGAATCCAGTAAACACACAGATAACACAACATGCACAAGGGCTTTCCACTTTCACCTGACTATGTTTGCTGCAAATAAAACCAGTAAGGAGCTGCTTCACATGCAGAGACACCTTTTCAGGCACCATCCTGTAAATACTGTATACAGTACAGTGACTCTAATTACTGCGTACAAAGCATTTATTTTGCAAACAGTTTATATTCTAATTATAAAATAAAATGCTCCATTCAAATGGAAAATAGAACAAATTCTACTATTTAGCCTAAGAGCTAAATTAAAACAACATCAAAAGTAAAACAATGCACATCAGCATAGGAGCTACATACAGTATATAAGGTGAATTCAAGTGGCTTACAACAACGGTAAATATCTTCTAGATAAACTGAAATGTCTAGAATGTATCATGATATAGATTTCAAGTAACATTTTTTTCTAATCTGTAGTCTTGTAGAAACATAATCTTTTTAAATATAATATTTCTATGCAATAAAATACTGATAACCATTCACAAGTGATAGCTAAAGGTTACAGTCTTGGTATAGATGTTTATGTCCTAATACATGATAGATTTCAACTTTAATTTCCTGGCAGGTATTGGTTATTAGATAAACTCCAACTCATGAGATACTTATCTTATGTGAATCTTACAGTTCCAAATATCTGCCACTGTGCTCTCTCTCAGATCATCTGACTTAGATAAACGGGCCCTGCACTACTAGGATGAACAAATCTTTATTTGCTATATTAAAGATGAAACTAATTGAGAGTAGCAATTTAGCGCAATCCTGTTCACACTAAAACCTTGATTTATATAACACTTTATTAGCTACAGGGACAATAAAAATGATATACACACCCTTCAGTAAAAATTATGATTAAACAAAACTATGGGGTATTTTTAAGACTGTAAGTGGGACAAATGTTTCAGGGTCACGGTCAATGCTGGCCAATACCTACAGTATACCACTCTCATCAAGAACAAGGCGAGGATCAACCCTGGCCAGAATGCTGCATGACACGTTTATGCACACCTACACACTGAGCTAGTCTCCAGTTTTTCTAATGTGCATGATTTGGGAATATGCCAGTAAAACCAGAGGCCAGATAACACTAGAATAACACAGAGAAATCATGGAGACTCCTCACTGGCAGTTTAAAATCAGTGCCCATATTTATCTACTGTCAGAGTAGGAAAGCAATCCTAACTGGCTCAGAAATTTCAGAGTGGTGCAAATTTGGTCTTAGCAGTAGGAGTAACACCATTTTATCATTTTTCTAATTTATGAAACAACTCTTATCTTTGCCAGAATTTAGGAGAGCTATGAGTTGTCCTAACTTGCTAGGCGCTGCCAGAAGTACGAGTTCAAGCAGAGATTAGCACGCCCATTCCAGGAAGGGGGCAAGGTTTTGGAAGCGCTATTGAACAACAAATTCATGAAGATGGCGATTTGTCAGAAATGGAATAATATTTGTAAATGCAATTGCTGGTAATGTTATGCTTGGCTATGGGGAAAATGCAATTTTTCAATAGCGATGATTTGGGAATGTCACAACCAACCATTTCTCAAATTTCACACCAAACTTTTAATGCCCTTATAATGTGTGACGTAAAACATAGATTTAATACGTTTCTCTTCCACTACAATGTGAGGTAATGTTATAGTAAGCTGTCTTTGTGCCAATTGCTGATTTTCCTGGAGTTGTTGGTGTGATTGATGAGCACGTAGAGGGAAATTGTAAGCGATACCACAGTATCAACTTAATGGTAGTCATGGATGCAAACTGTTGTAGTAGCCAACATATTTCCTGAAGATAGCTAGGGCTGGATGGATGACTGACAGCAAAATGTCCCACAGCTTTGCATTTCACAAACGTTTGGAATATTCAAGCATGGGGATGTTAAAGAAGGCAGGCGGAAACTCTCAAGGTATTTGAAAAATAGATCCTCAAAGAAGATAAACAGGAAATCGCAGGAAAGGGCATGGCATGCAACTCTGGAAGATGAGCAGGAACACTGGAAGAGTGAAGGCGACGTAAGAAACTGTGCAAGAATATGCCATGGCTGGTTTTATTAACTGTTATTTTACAAGGCATTTCCCATAGCCGGAACATCAGGAAGTTGTTTCTTCTGGAAGTACACTGTGAATTATTTACTGTTAAATAAACACCCACTACTGGGCCTAACTTTCATTAATGAGCGTCTTGGTCTTCCCACCTTGGTGCTCACTACAGTGTTATTCTTGACGACGTTGTGAGGTCCCCAGTATAATGAATAGAGTAGTACTCAATGAGAGCGGCATAAACCTTTTATTTGAACGTAATCGCATTGCATTCAATATTATTATTTTTTTGGTTGCGGTATCAGAAAACTACAACACAACATCATGATTTTCAAGTAAACTACAAAACACCTTCATGAGTGCCATTTTGTGGCTTAGGGTGCTATAAAGTCATGCCATCATTCATTCTCAAATGTGAACTCCCAACGCATCACTGGGACTGTGTGTAAGATGGTTCATAAATACTTCACACTTTCTACTTTGGGGAAAGACAAATTCTTATCCAAGTCAAATTTTTAGTACAATTCTGAGATGCTGGATAAATGCAGACACAAAATGCTTTATTAAACATATCGTTAGGCAACCCTGATCTTTTAATCCATGGAAAAAGGCAGAAAAATGCAGATTTCTGGAAAAATAGTAATAGCTGTGCTATAAAAGACACCAGCGAGTTACCTAGCCGACAAACTGTGAAACACCAAAATGTAGGCTTGAAAATTCACAAAGGTGTCAACTGTAATCATTAGTCTGTGAATGAACACACCCAAAAAAAGCAAATCAAATGAAAAGTTGTTTGTCTGCCTTAAGTAGAGCAGCAAAGGAAGTATATTTGTACACAGACTTGTAGTGGTTACCCTGGCATAAAATAAGGAGGTAAAACCTGACAAAAATCTAATATTTTTTAGTTGTGTGATTGGATAATATAAGATGTACAACTGTGGTGCAGTCTGAATGTGTCCATTTTTAAAAGTGTGCCTCTACCCACCTTGAATATCTGCAGTAACGCTTTTCAGCTGATCCGTTTTTAAAATAAACTTGAAAGACACACACCTTTCAATTAATTTTCCATATTAAAAGAATAATATTTTGTGTATTAAGCTTGTGCTTCTTTATACCAGCTCAACCTAAAGAAATATTTTCAATGCCTTCTATTATCATACCTTTAAAGAAGAAAACGCGGTGCACTGTAGCCTCCATGTCAGCTACCAAATTTGATGTACTATATATGGGCTGATTTACAACGTGTTTACAGGTTTATTGTGTACATTTCATGCTCTGACTAATCAGATTTTACCAAAATAAATATTCATTCCAAAAGTTTTCAAGGAGCAATTGGAGGCAGCAGCACTGCAAACTAACATAAAATGCATGTAGTCTGAATTCTGATGTCTTTCCATAAGTAGACAAAACCAATCTGACCTTCATTTTCAAAGGTTAAACGTCTGGGTTTGTGTATAAGTTTCTAGAATGTATTTCTGTTGGGGAAAAAAGGCTACAAGCATAGTTCACTAGAAATGAAAAGACACTACAGTGCAGCTCTGACCCTTCATTAGTCAATGGTTCCTGGCAACAGCCGAGTTGCTTGTATACAGTTTCTGCATGAGAAAACAGTTTTCAAAGGTAACCTTGCTAGAGGGTGAGTGCTGCCTTGGCAAAAAGGCATGTTTCTTCTCATGTTTTCTCTGAACCAATCAGCCGTGGGTGTTTGGGAAACAGGTGTTGTGAGGTGAAATTAAATTGGGTTCATGCATAACATAATATAAAAGAATAGAGACAAAGAGCACAACAAAAATAAATAAGAGAGAAGAAGAGAAAATGGGAAAAAGTGTAAAGTGAGTTCATCTGGGACCAGAAGCATGCAAGCACTTTTCTGTGTGATTAAATAACTTTGCATCCTCTATATCATTAAAACCTAATAATACAATGATTAATATCAATTAATCTTATTTATAAGGATCAGTTTGAACTAGGTTAAAACTATATGAAGCCATTTCAAAATTAAAATCCTGAAGGAGAGTAAAAGAATTTGAAAACAGGACAGTAGTGTCACATTACTGTCTTTGGCAGGGCAGCTTAAAACCAAAAAACAGATCAAGATATAAATTAGCAGATTATTAAAGAATGGGAGAAAACATCACTTCCCAAAAGAAAGTGTGCACCGGAAACAGACATGCTTAAAATAAACATCATATTATTGTGCGTCTGCCTTCAAAAAAGCATTTCACTTGAATAGCGGTGCTGCTTTTACATTGAAGATTCCCAACAGTTTTCTCTATTCAGCTCAACAGCTGCAGCTCTGATCTGAGATCAACTTAAATATAATTTGTGTTCCTTTCTAATTTAACATTTGCTGCAAAATAGAGACATTTGCTGAAATACTCCTGGTTAAAAGAAAAACTACAAATTTTGACAAATTCCACTGTTGTTTATACTGTATATTAGTAATGAGCCCACTGGAATGCCTCTGTGTAATGAATGTCTAAATTAATTGTTACCAGAGACCGTCTAAGATCTCGTCAGTCTCTCTGTGATGTAAATGAAATGTTCTCCATGTATACTTTGCGGTTTTATGAACAGCTCTGGAGATGCAGTGGAAAGCCACAAACCATTAATGCTGTTTAAACTTGGAACATATTTACCAGTAAGAAAAATATGCCACAGTAATGCCATTCTTGATGCACACCGTTGAAGTCCTGTCAATGGAGATCTTATTTTTCCGCCAATTAAACAAGCAAAGCTAAATGAGGAATTTGTTAGCTTTTTGTGATCAAAGGTTCCAAAAGCTGTCAGAAAGTTTGGAATCTGCATTTTGTAGCAAGTTATGTTAACTATTCATGTCATAGATTGAAATGAACTAAAACTTCTTAAGCCAGAACAAACTCTAGAAAAAATGTCTTTAACAGAATGACACACCAAAATGTTTTGTACAGGACCTTTGGGGAAGATATTTGACATCTTGCATTTGTCTGACATACCAAAAATAAAAGAGTAAAAATTACACAGGGCAGGATAAGGGTTAAACTTTTCTGATGAAGGGTGTCTGATATCAAAAACATATATTGATCACAGGAACTTCTGATTGGTTTAGAAAACCTGTTTTTAAGCATTTTAATCATTAATCCTCCAATTTTACCGCACCCCTTGGAGTCAAATTCTTCAGTGTTTATTTGGAGTATACACAATATACTGTATGGTCCAGTCTTCAAAGCTGTATGCTATTAACACTGTGCATTTTGCATAATTTCTAAAACACTTTAACTGCTTCAGTGGCTACCCCTCTAAATGGACTGACTATCCAGCAATGTACTTAAGTACGACATTTTCATTTAAAGTGACTCGCGATACGTTTAGGATGTGATTTTTAAAGAAAAGGTTAAATGTATCGCACAGTGTTATCTTAAGTCTGATTATCGAGAATTCCTAAGAATGTGCAGGAAGTTCACTCCAACAATTTATTAAAAGTGTTCCTCTAGTAACTGTTCTCTGAATTCAAAGTTGGTCCAAGAAGTGTGTATTCAATTGTTTTATTACAAGGATAAGGTTTGTAATATTTGTAATGAAACCTAGGGACTAAATTAGCTACAATATACTACTAATATCATTACATTTTAATGATGAAAAAAAATTGCACTGGCATCATATGCACAGTTTGTTACTACACTGCTATGACTGACCACATTTAAAGCTGCTATAGGTAGGTCAAACTATCAGCTGTAATGTTTTAAAACCGCAGAATGATTTGCCTGCTTATCCACTGTATGGGGCACTACTTTAGTCTCCGAATTTAAATCCAAGCATAACCTGAACCTTGCACAGCCTGAACAGGACTGAAGTTTTGGCTGTCAATATTGCCATTAGATTTGTTAAGTGATTTGTTGAAAATAAAAGCCGGGCATTACTATGAATGGCTATTCACTTTCTTTAAATCAATTTCTCTTCTTGGTATCCTGCTGTGTCATTTGGTGCAACTGCTATTTTGTGAAGTCACTGCTTCTATTTATGGTGTTTTGTTACTGGACTTCTGTGCTAGGCATGTTTTGTCCATAATGAACACCATGTTTGAACATAAGGTGGATCAAAAGTCTATCTGGTACCACAGCACCTTAGGCCAAAGGTCTATGATCTATTTCATAATCGTATCATCAGATTTACAGCCATATATTCTGGATACTCGGGTGAAGGGAGGGGCTGCGCAGTCAACTAATCACTAGATGGGGTCAGATGGGGTGGAGGCATCTGGACAGACCTGGAAATTCCAAGCGAATAGTGAGGGTAGACTAGGGGAGGACCCTGACCAGAAGACTTTCAACTACAACCTCCAAAAGGGCTTTTCCCAGATCCTGGCAGAGACTGGGGACATACAGCCAAAATGGGCCTTGTTCAAAACCTCCATTGTGGAAGTAGCTGCAAAGAGCTGCGGCCTGAAAGTCAGAGATGCCTCTCAAGGTGACAACCTAAGGACACAATGGCGGCACCAACAGGCCAAAAATACTGTTTTATTTTAATATTGTTTGTCAGGAAAGAGGGAAGCAAAAACCTGAGTGTGGGAAGAGTTTGGTGACAACATAGAAAGCAACTATCGATCGGTCTCAAAAAGGATCTGGCAAATCATGGCACGACTCAGAAAGTATGGAGAAGTGCAGAACCAGAATGAGGATGTTGCCTGGCGGTGGAAAGAACACTTTGATGAGCTCCTGGACCCCTGGGTAGTAGAAAGGAGACACTGCCCAGTCATGGAACTTCAGATCCAGGAGGTGCAATGTGGATTCCATCTGGGCAGTGGGAATGGTGGACCAGCTCTTTACCCTCACAAGGATTATGGACGGGGCACTGGAATACGCCAAGTCAGTCTGCATGTTTTTTTGTGGACTTACAGAAGGTGTGCTCCTTGAGGGATTCTGTGAAGGGTGCTGGAAAAGTATGGGTTCTGGGGCCCCTACTAAGGGCTATTTGGTCCCTGTATAATCACAGTGAGAGCTGTGTCTGCATACTCGAAAAAACATCAGCAGCATTTCCAGTGCGTGTGGAGCTCTGCTAAGGCTGTGCTTTGTCTCCTATCCGTTTGTGACATTCATGGACAGGATATCAAGATGCATCCTTAGTATCGAATCATTGCTTTTTGCAGATGATGTGGTCCCAGTGACTTAAATAGGTTGCAAACTCCTGCACACATTGGGAGGATCAGCATCTCCAAATCTGAGGCCATGGTCCTCAGTGGGGAAAAAGGTGGACTATCATATCCGAGTGGAAGGTGAGTTACTGCCTCAAGTGGAGGAATACCTTGGGGTCTTATTAACGAGTGAGCGAAAAAAGGATGGTGAGATCGACAGAAGGACTGGGACAGCAAGCACAGTTATGTGGTCACTATACCGGTTTGTAGTGGTGAAAAAGGAGATGCTCTTGATTTACCATTTGATCTATGTCCCTACCCTCAACTATGGTCATGAGTTTTGGATAATGACCAAAAGAATGAGATCATGGGTACCTGTGGGAGAAATGAGCTTTCTCTGCAAGGCTGGTCTCTCCCATAGAGACAGGGTGAGAAGCGCAGACATCCTGGAGAGTCTTGGAGTACAGTCAGTGGACGCCTCCCTGTTGAGGTTTTATGGGCATGACTAGGTGGGTGGAGACCCTGGGGAAGATCCAGGGATTGCTGGGAGGTTTATATTTCCCAGATGGCCTGGGAATGCCTTGGGATCCCACAGTATGAGTTAGCAAGTGTGGCTGAGGAAAAGGACATATGGGCCTCATTGCTACGACTGTTGTCCCTGCGACCTGGCTTCAGATAAGTGGTGGAAAATGAATGAATGAATTTTGTTCCCTTTGGGATCATACATCCAGGGAATTTTTCCCAACTTGGCATTAAAAGAAGGTTTGACTAATGTAATGACGTACTGAGGAAAGAATGCTTCATCAAACTATGAATTCACTCATAAACCTTGAAGGCATGACACAGAAAGTAATACTGGCCTTCTGAGATGGAAAAGTTGTTCATGGGATATCAGACAAAGCAGGCACCTGTTCCTCAGAAGTACCTGGACTCTAGTATTAGGGGTTCCAGATTGTGAGCATTTGAAAAGTAAAGGTGCACATGCTTAGCCTAGAATTTAAAAAAAAAAAAACAATGCATTACCAGGCATTACTAGGAGGTGTCTGGTATAACACTGCATATCAGTGAAAGCATACAACAAGATCAGATTTTTAAGATACACAAAGAAAAAACTGAGGCACACGAGTCCACAAAACAACATGATTCAAGAACAGGGTATCCAATGTTAACAATTACTTCTTGGAAAATTCAAGTTTCACACATAAGATTTGCAACATTTTAAGCTAAAACACAGCAAAATCTTTCAGTTTCATTAATCATTTATTTACCAGAACCAACAAATATTCTTCTGTTTATCCATCCAATCTGATTGTATGGCAGTAAAGGAAAAAGGGTCTATCCTGGGAACAAATGAAACAAGGGAGGAACCAGGCCAGTATGGATTAATGCTCACAGGCCACACTCCAAAATGTGATTTTTTTTCTAAATGCATAGATTCTGTTAAATATCAATGAAGCCTATGCATTTACAATCTTCATTTAACTTGTTTTTACCTGTTAAAAAGGCAAACTGAAGGTAGTACATTCTTGCAGTTTGCTGTTATTTTTAGGGGGCTATGAAAATAACAAAAGATACATGTAATAACAATTCAGCTTAATAATCACATGAATATGGGCTTGAGAAATCAGAAAATCTTTCATTTCATTATTTATTAAGTACACTAGATAATGATATGCAAATGATTTTACTGCTGAAGCATTTACTACAGTTGACATTGCAATTTTATTTTTATCTTTCAGCTATAATAAAATGAATTATATTTCAAGTTAAAAACAATTAAGAAACTTTCTGGCATAAATAGGCTCTTAGTTATATGTTGTTGAAGTAGCTGATTATTGTGTTTCTTACTTGTTTGCATCTAAATTGTGTTTTGTACAGTTTGAATACTGCATTCATGATTCACAATTGTCTAATTTAAGGGTCACTACAGTTTTGTGATAAATCCTTTGGCTGGTGGCGTTATTATTCCTTTAAGGATTTTTCCACTGATTCACAGCAGCATAGGTGAACATCCGCATCAAATGTGTTTTGGTCATTTTAGTGTGGTAAGAGAGATAATGTTGTAAACAATGTGAAAACACTACTGTGGATGGAGATTATTTTTGTTTGATAACACTGTTTTTAAATTGAAACATAGTAGTGTAGATCACACAAAAGCTCTACTAATGGAATTTGCTGATAAAGGGAAGGCTCGGATCAATCCTGTACCATCTTAGAACGACCCACCCAGATTCCTCTGGAACTTACCATAATCTTTCATACATGCAAAAAACTTACTTAATGGCTATATTGTGATCTTTAATGGTGGTAATGTGTACTGGCACAACCCATGTACATACAGTGTCTCATGAAATACACATAAGAGAATTTGGCAGATCATTAATGAACACATCTGCAATTTGAAAAATAAGAGCTGCCAAACAAATTCATGCCAAACCTTTACTGACTGATCTTGTTATTTGCACATCACACATTGTGGTTCACTTAAAAGGAGCAGCCCTTAGTATACTTAGCCCAGAATTAAAACAGTCACATTAATAAATTAAACACTTTTTGCTCGCACAAATTACCTTTTTCTTTTCTATTTCCATTTTAAAATAGCCCATGTCAATAACCAACAAGAGGAATTAGAAGTGTCATAGCATTAACAAGGACAAGTCATGGTGTACCCACTGTGAAAATGGACTCTTTCTAGAAATTTGTTGGGTTCTCTTGAACGTTGTTTCTTTTTTGTTTTTTTAAGGTCTGTACAGCATATTCAAACAGAAGGAAATGGCACGGTGGTACACTGGGTAGCACTGCTGATCCAGCATCTTGCATTCAGACCATCACATCCTTTGACTTCTGCAATACATATGCATACAGGTGCTTCAATTTTCCTCTTTTACACCCGAAAGATGTGCAGGACAGCTTAACTGACTGATTCAAACTGGCTCTTGTGCGAACGTCAGTGGGCCAGTGATAGACAGGAACTCTGCCCAAGGAAGGTGTCTGGCTTGGGCCCAGTGCTGCCAAGACGGTCAAATGAATTAAGTAAGTTTGACAATGAGGTTTACATGATTCTGGTAAGTCCACATACTGCGCTGCTTCTTTATAAATCCACCAGATACTGGAGGAGGGCACTTCCACCATCTTTAGTAGGTAAGTCATAAATGTCAAAATAAATGGTCTCTTTTTCTTGATAACAGTGCCTTGTTTAATTTTTTAAGTTATGTTCTCTTGCTTTTTCTCTGTTTTCATCACTTTACAAAGATGTGAGGCTATGTTTTAATACACCTCACATTAGAATGCATGTAAATTAAAAAGAATGAAGAAAAAGCGATAGCTTAGTTAAACCCTACTGTCTGTGATATACAGGGAAATTAAACAAGATGTTGGTATGTGTTATGCAACATTCATATTTTGCAGCCTCTAAGATAGACTGTTAAGCATTTGGCATATTCCTGAAGCATAGTAGCATAAGCAGCTACATATAATTCAAAGCTTCACTTATTCATGATTTAAAACTTAAAGGAAAAACATATTTATAGAAAATGTATTAAAAATCCGATACGGTCAAGCACCAAAGGGAAAATGGCACCATAACTGCGTCTGGCTTATAAATTCAGCTTTTGTCATTCAGAGAAAATGGACCTTGCTGATGTGACCTGCGCCATAAATCCGAGCCTCTGTTTTTCCTTTGTAATTTTCCCCAGTTCAAGTTTGTCCATTCAGTCTTTGATGTGCAGCCTTGAAAGCTACAGTGCCGGACAGAAAACTATCTCATCCTTACATCAGCCACTTGTCTCGGGGCATTTTCTTATGGGAAGACGTTCAAGAACTTCTTCAGAACTGGGGCTACAATGTTCAGACATGAATGGAATACCACAGGCGGAGGATAAAAAGGAATTCAATGTGTGTACACAGTTGCAGTGTAATGCAGCCAAGATTTCCAAAAAGGGCCGCTTGGGCCTCAGAGGATACAATGCCTGTGTTTCGTGCACCATTTAGAGATGCTACTGGTGCCAGCACTCTTGAGTCCTACGATGTTCCTCTATTCACCCACTACATATATATCAAAATTTTCAGATCCTTGCCAGGATTCAAAAACAACCCCCAACTAAAGCCTCAGTGTTAGACCCCATAAAAAAAAAGAGTTCAAGAGAAAACATGAACAAGTGTTTTGTATGCATGGCCCAGTGTCTGCTGCAGGCTGTAAATGTAGTACTGTTCCCAGTTAATTCCTCTCATTTAAAATCTGCCTTTTGAACTAAACTGAGCAGTTACCTTTCCTAAAACCCTTAATCTCCCAGTCTAGCTGCTTTCACTGTCCAATAATTAACTAACATGTATTTAGTACACTATATTTTTCCTTATAATGTGGACTTTGCAATCTTTGTTATCCTTGTTTGATTTAAATGACATTCTTGGCTTTGCCAAAACAGGCAGTTTGATGGCATAGAATTTATTTACAAACTAAAATGAAAAACATACTAAATACAGTAGTAGTATTAGTGTGCAAATCAATACTATTTTGTGTGTATCCATTATCAACACATGCCATCAAAAAATCTACAATGACACTAATGTCACTAATAAGACAGATATTCTTCATTTGTTCATTCATAGAGTACATTAAATAAATAATCAAAAAAATATTCAACAAATTTTCAGGTGTACAGTGTGAATTACATACCCAAAATCACCAAACCTACACGTATTGCAGTAAGAGCCATCAGCACATCTCTTGAACCCACTTAATCCAATTACAGGGCACTGGGGACTCAAGCCTATTCCTGCAGCATCAGGCACAAGATGAGAACTAACAGTCTCAGGACAGTCCATTTCCAGGTGCAACGTCTCCCTTCAGACCTGCTTTGAGGCACCAGTTAGCATAGCAAACAAATCTTTAAGATGTGAGAGGAAAATCAACATAGGTAGAGAAAAACCAAAGAAACAAATGGGAAGTGCATGTAAACTCCGCACAGATAGGAATGCAAATTCCATCTACCGAAGCTGTAACAGCAGTACTAGCAATGGGCAACCATGGGGGCCAGTTAATAAAATGTATTCATATTCTTTTATCAGCATGCAATGCTTAATGTTCTTAACTAAGGATACAGAGTTCATGTTTTCGTAGATGGAGTTAATCTGGAGGACAGGCAGCACTTGCATATCTCTCTGTTGTTAGTAGAAGTCTTGGCGCCCTGACACTTTTAATGCAGACCAAAGCAGCAGGATTTGAAAAGTATTAAGCCATATTTCCTTGCTGCACACTTGAAGCACAGATGTCAAGCTCAGTTATGTACAAAATCAAGCAAGATATTTTATACCTTTAACAGGTCATTCATGGATGCACCTATCTCAAGTACAACATTTAGATGAGTCAACAATGTACAGACACTTGGGAAAAGTACAAAAAGACTGAGGAGTCTGACGGTGGAGAACGCAACAGTCAGGCAGCTTGTGCTTTGTTGATAAAAACCCCAGACTCTGGATACGTGACACAACCCGAAACCAGTGAGAGAAACATGGAAAAAATAATAAATTCTCTAGCTGCCCACAATTAATCAATGGTTAAAATGCTTCTCAGTTAACATTATTTTTTTCCCATTTAGTATTGAACAGGATACTCATGCACACATTTTGGTTGGACAAGTGCTTCTAATGATAATGCATTTTATTAATCAAGTAAACAAGAATTTCAATGTACTCTATACAAGAGACAATACTACTACGACGACAACACCAAAATGTATTTTTACAGCATATTTTCATACAAAGAACGTAGCTCAAAGTGCTTTAAACAGCATGTTATGGAAACATGGTTGTTTTGTCCTAGTGTGACCCTATGTCCCTTTATACTCTTTATTATGTAGACCTTAAAAGAAGATCTCAAGTATCATGCTCTTACCAAGCTACCAGGTAACTTGTTCAGCAGTTACCCCTTCCTTTAACATCCGTAACCGCAGGCAATTAGATAGACACTAGAATGATTGACAGATACTGTAACTAGTCGCATTACCTGTCAACGACAGGGAAAAGAATACATTTAAAAATATCTTGAGATCTCATGCCCTACTTGAACCTTCAGGGCCTTTACTTGGCATCTGAACCTTTCTTAAGTGTATTCCTGCAAAGCCTGATTCTCGGACTCTGTCTTTTCAAGGCACCTTGCTTGCCTTCTGTCCACGTTTCTAATTCCCATCTTTAAAAGTGACTCAATCCTTCTGTGCCTTTAATCTTCCTACTGTGTCTCACACTTGTATTTCCTCTTTCAATTTCATCTCCAAAGCCAAACTGACCAATGAAACTAAAGTGAAACTGATAAATCAGATTGTTAGTAGGGATCGGGCACACACACAGACCTTAGAGTTTTATTATATAGTACTGTAGATCCTGCATGTCCAAAACATAAGCAGAGTTCAAATGGGTGTTGGCAAAATAATCATACAACCTGGGTGACAATCAGTTCAGTTCATCTCGTTTAGACTACCTACTCGTTTGGTCTTATATTCTGGTCTGGCCTAGTCCTTGATGCAGCATGCTATCTGCATAGGGCCAGGTGACATGGTGTGTTTGAATATGCCCGCAAAACAAGAGATTGTCTTCTCCTCATCCATAGACGGAAAAATGGCTGACAGAGTGTCTGCAGCATGCTAACCTTAATGTATTGTGCCTCTGTAGCTCCTGAATAATTCCTGGACCATTCATAAATAAAACGGCTCAGGCACAACTCAAACCCCATTTCAACTGCTTTGTTTAGTTATATATATCCCCATGCTAGCTTTCCTGGCCAGTAAATTCTTGAGATTTTACCAATACTACCGTGTTTCCCCGAAAAAAAGCCCTACCCCAAAAATAAGCCCTAGTCAAGATTGCCAGCTGAAAAGTAAGGCGCATAAGGCCAGGTGTATACTTCACGCGATGCGACGCATGTGCCCAAAACATCCATTAAATTCTGAGGACACCTTACCACAATATCACTGAAAAGGATATTTAATGAGTATATCCATCAATACGGGGAATGCGCCCATTCGAAAAGCATCGGCGCAAGACAGAAACAAAATCACTGGACAGGGCATCAGCTCATCCAAGGTGATCACAAGCATACACACATAGACTAACGTCATTGTAGCTTCACCAAATCCCTAAACCTTCATGTCTTTGGATGGAAAACTGAGCACACTGTGGAAATCCACCAGGAAAACATGCAAACTCCAGGCGCGAGACAGCAGCTCTACCGCACTTCCATCGTGCCACCCTATATGAGTAACTATTAACAGAATTCATTATTTAAGCAAAGTTAACGATTTATCTGTAAAATGTAACATACTGTACATATTTTAATGCATTTCATCATGAAAGTGATATCAAGCATAAATCTAAGAATTCTAAATGTGTAGAGAGCTGGAATATCATAAATTTAATGTGTTCTGTGTGGCGATGCTGCTTGCCGCTGCTGTCAGGTCAGGAGGAAGCCGCTGAAGCACGTAGCGATTTAACAATCAGGTCGGTTTTAAGATGACATTTACGATGCTCTGCTTTAATGATAAAGTAAACTACGAGGTTAAAGTGGACATTTCGAGTTTAAAGCTGAAATTTCCACTTCAATCACAAAATAGACATTTTCATTATGTCCTTAATTTTTTTTTTGTCTGTGCCTCTAATATGCCACCATAAATTCTGATGGTTTTGTAAAGGTGCAAAAAAAAAATAAAAAAAAAAAAAATAAAAAAAAAGACGGCACAGAAGACGGTGAGACTTTTAAAATGTAAAAAAAAATTAAAATTCATCAGACATTAAAGCACGCACATCGATCCTGTAGGATCCTAAAAGCGGCTGGAAGAAATTCAGGCTGAAATCCAGGGTTTGAATGGTGTGGAGAGTTGTGATGATATTCCAGAAGAAAATACATGACTGTATTTGCATAAATGTGTATTGTTGTACATGAATAAATATAAGATATCCCCTGAAAATAAACCCTTCTGCATCTTTTGGAGCAAAAATTAATATAAGACCCGGTCTTATTTTCGGGGAAACACAGTAGTTTTAACCTGCCATGAATTTAGAAACTGCCTTCTAAAGATTTTCTTCTCTAAGTACATATTTTTATCATAATATTATTACACAGACCTCATGACAAGAGTGATTATCTGAAAATGAAAAGACATAAAATCTCAAAATAACCAAAAAGATTCTTTAGGATACAAACCCAAGATGTTTACATCAATTTAGGAATTTGAAAAAAAAACATCAATTGGAGTTCAAAGAAAATGCAGAGTATTTGCAAAGAGGTTATGTTAAGTTTTATGTCACTGGATAAACCTTTAAAAATCATGGCAGCAAACAATAAAACTGTTTATTAGGATTTTAACAGCCTTCCATTTGCTTTAATTAGATGAAGGATTCAACATCAATGTCTCTCTCATGTCTGTACGACAAATATATCCAACTCGAACAATAGCAATAATACAAAAGGTTTAAAAACAGCATTCTGGAGCTTAATTCACTGCCTCTTACAATTGCATTAGTTGGGTACAGTGTGAGAAATGTATAGACAAATGGATTTAAAATAACTCATTCGGCATTTACAGTAGAAATTCCCTTCACTGGAAGTAAGGAGTGTAGAGTGTATATTCACATCATAATCATTTCTTTTCATGCATAAGTGGAAAATCACCAAAGTGCTTACTTGTTATAAATCTTGTAAACAGCTTTAGTAACCCAAGACCTAAAGCACACAAACTCTCAAGAATAGCAATGTGCTTGAGTGTGCTTATGCCTAAATCCCACAGAAATTTCCTGGCTACGCACATCTACAAAGGCCCAGTAAAGGTAATATTTAATATAAAGTACAATTTCATACAGGTCAATCTGACAATCTTGGCCCATGCTGCTGACCTTCAATGAACAACGGTTATAACACAAACACAGAGCCACCGAATCTAAATTGGTGTTAGCATTTCAGAAAACACTGCTTTTATTGTCAGTTTATACTTAATAAAACTGATATTCATTAATTCACATGTTTAACAATGTCATAAGAAAGAGAGCAGAGTCCTATTCCATGACAATGAGACCTACATCGAACCTTTTTTGCTGTTGAACATTTAAATTTGAAAAGGGTATTATATTCATTCGTATCAAAGCACAAAAGCTTGATGTCAGAATATGTGGTAAAATTAGCATCAAAATACCAACAAAATGTGCCATTGTTTATAAGAGTTGCCCCTTATGTGCTGCATTTAGGATTTATTGCCTCCAGTGCAATATCATCTAAACAAAGCAAAACCTTGAAAGAATACAGACACAATGTGTGTTGGTGTTTTTTCTAATTATTTGAGAAACACTGTTTTGAATACATAAATTTATGCCATTTGTATTAAATTATTTCAAGGCCTATAAAGTACTGTAAGTTGTTCATGTTCATTTTTTCACACATTTCAGTCAGGATATTTTAGTAACAAATAACCTTTAATCAGGCCTTGTTACGGACTGGCGCCTTGTCCAGAGCAGTGTCCTCCCTACTGTCCAGTGCAGCCGGGACAGATCCCAGCCTCCTGCAGTTATGCATTGGATTAAGTGGGTTTGGGAATGTTATGTTACATTTTAACTGCACTTATTTCTTTTGTTACTTATTCATCCAATTTCTGATTCGGCTTTATCCAAAGATGGGGCACAAGAACCCAAAGCTTACCCTGGTAAACAGAAAGTAGGAACCAAACCTGGAAGATATACTAATCCATTAAAGTTTTAAACACAACACATAGACAACAGCTTGGTTCATGAGACAGCAGTGCAAACCACAGCACCATCACACCATACCCTTTATCGCATGATTTTTGTGGATTGGTAAAATTGTGTGCGATTGTTTTAGAGAAGTTTAGACAGGAGCATAGACTATAGTATAAAAAATGTAAAGCAGACTTCTAAAATAATTATAAATGAAGAAACTGCATCCTCAACATAATTGTGTTTTTTTTTTTTTTTTTTTAACAGTACTAGGTTGTTGGGTGCTGAAGACTACTGCAACAACACTGATATAGAAAGCAGGAGCCAATCAGTCCACCACAGGGCACATTCTGCACATCCTCAAACCAGGCTAATTGAAAGATTTTAATTGAAGAAACAAGAACATGTGGTGGGATGTGCCTGGAAATGTACATGGGGGGAAAAGTGTCCACACTGCATTTCGGGAGGAACACAGTGGATTTTCAAGGGAGTGTTTCATTTGCCTGCAGCATAGTTCAAAATGGTAAACCTTAATAACAGGAAAGACACAGCGTTCTTTAACTCTCTGAACACATATGGAAGAGAAAGGCTGAATGGCCAGAAATGGTCAGGGAAATAACACTTAAAATTGCCCACAACAGTAAGATAACCAAAGTAGACACAAAAAGAACAAACACACTAGCTATAAATAGTGATGAATAAAGTTTTAATATTGAAGAAAAAACATACTAGCTGAAATTCAACAAACAATAAGCATTACATGACATAGTAATGTGGGATACTAGCCAGATTAACACACCGACTAGTAGGACGTTCTTTGGATATTGAGCGCATTGACTACCACAATTAAGGAAAAATTTATAATAACAACAACAAAAATAGCAACAGTAGTATCAGTAATAATATTCTCAAGTGAAGTGAGTACAGATAAATTCCCATTTGCACATTCAAACAATATTCAACATTTTGCCACTAACAGAAACAAGAATGTACTAAAATACATACCTTCTTTTAACTGAAAAACAAAAAATTCTCCTAGCTAATTCTGACAAGGATGTTGATTTTAAAGTGAATATGATAACAAAGAATTCCAGAGACTGTGCACTGCCATCTTGATACATGGAATTGTGAGCACAAACAGTATGGCAGTATAAAATGTATAATGGTGGCATCTGTGAAAAACAAAGGTCCTATGATGGCATTGGAGTAATAAAACTTATGAACAACCACAACAAAAAGAGTTCAAATAAGCCCAATTACCTCCGCATTTTATGTAAAGACTCATAATCCAAAACCTGTGTGTGTCAGTCTACCATCAGCGATGATTGATTCTAATACAGTATTGTGCTTTTCCCTTATGTGCCATGAACCAAACAGGCAAATGGTAGATAGGAGGCCGGGAACACAAAAGAGCAATCAAGAGGTCAGAAAATTATACGACAAAGTGAGCTATGAGCAAAATACAAATAATCAAGTTTGGAGGGTTGATTGAGGGCTTAACTTTGTTCATAGTTTTTCTTTAATGTCACTTTTTTTAAAAAGACTTGATATAAAACATTACTAAAGAAATGTATATTATATCATTACAAGGTAAATAGATACTTTCTGTTTTATATGTAAGCCTAACATTTAGCGGTCTCTTCATAGAAACATGTTGATTTTTTATGGTGTAGTCCGCTTATCTTCTTCATTTGTGGCTCTCTGAGAACCACTGCCCTCCAATCTAACATAAACAGGAAATCTCTGCTCCTCTGCTGTAGTTTGCAAGTAACATTAAAACAGCTTCTGTTTAATGGCAAGCTATAAAGGCAAACCGATAATTCACATATGTTGTCTTGTAGTCACATAGAAATATAAATAAACATTCCTAAAACATAGACGCTTGAAGCTGAAACATCATTTCATTTTGTGGGATTTTCTCTTAATTTTGTATGAACAGGTTTTACTTTGAATTTTGTCTTGCATCCACTACCTTTGGGTTGATCCCAGGCCACCATGACTGTTATTTTTTGTCAAATCAGAGGACAGTTCTTGCCAAATAAAACTGGAAAGAGCTCCTGAAGTCCACTCCACATCAGTACAACATCCTACAAAAATGTATACTTTTTCTTTTTTTAAAGCTTTGCAACTTAACACAGTGCTTCAAAAAAGTCAAGCATAAGATACAAAATTAAAAAAATGTGTTTCTTTACAATGCGTTTTCTTTTTAAATTGCAATCAGCAACTGGCAGTTCTGTTTGCCTATAAACATATTTTCCACCAGATAAATGCTTTGCCATGCAGCTGGAAGCAAAAGGAACATAAACATATTTCCTCAAACTGCTCATCTCCTTTCTTGTCAGTCATCAACCCCACTGTATGACATTCATTTATATTTTTACAAACCAATATAACAGCTACAAAGAGTTCTCGGGTAGCATCACAGACTGTTCATTAGTAATGCAGAGAGTCTGGTTCCACTCACAACATCCATCACAGTTGGTGCCAGAGTGACGTCAAGCTCGGACAGCCTAATCTGTCATTGGCTGATTTTAAGCAATGAGTCCTTCTGCATTTTGAGGATGCCAACCAAATTAGAAAATGCAAGGACTAGACACCATTTCTGAATAGCACACTATCAACACAGCCTGTGAAGTACCACAAAGCAACGTTATGCCTACACGATCCTGTTGGCCACTAGGCAGCATTTTATAACAAGCCTGCCTAATAGGATTTTCTAATGATGTAACAAATGACCACATACCTACATTATGGAAGGTTTGTAAATGATTGGCCAGTGCAAATTGAGCATATGTGTGATGTTCCAGAATGTCAACTAAAGTCTGCTCTACACGATTTACAGACTTAAATAGGTTGTGATTAGATGCTGGTACATTACACTCCCATACTCACCAATTCCAAACATAATTTAGAGTACTATTCAATCAAAACAACCAACATATGGTCTCTTTGGCATTTGGGAAGAAACTAGAGAAAACCTACACAGACTGGGGGAAAAATGTGCAAACCAACCACTGACAGTTAATTGACTGGCTACTAATCAATACACTGCCGCTCTGTTTCAAAAGGAAATGTCCATGTGTCCATACTTGGTTTGATGTGCCATGGGATATTATCTGCCACCAATCTGACTCCATACCATGACACATATCCTCTTAGACTATGCATATTGTTATTCATGATGGTTCTCTCCCAAACATGAAGAACTTGACAAACCTCTCTGTTGTGCAAAAATAAATCTTTTCTTCTGGTTTTTGAATGACTTGTTATCCATGTGTCTTCTTTTCTGTTCCCTGCTATTCATACAAGCTGAACTGCTGCATTAGGGCGCAACTATTTTTCATCACTGCGTACCTCAGACCAAAACAGATGAAAAAAAAAAAGGAGACGTCTAAGGCAACGTGCAAAATACCCTGCAGTAATCAGGGGGTGCCATTCGTACTCTAGTGCTGGTCTAAATTAGTAAAATATGTTACCGATGGAAAATGGTATCATTTAGATTATTCATTTCTTAGGCTGCCAAAACCCATCATACATTGATAGGTAATTTGCAAACAAAAGCCTCACCACCTTGTACTTCTGTCCAGCTTTACACAGAACCACCACATTTCAGGACACATATGCACTTAGACACTTTGGCTATTTCACCAGGATTAAGGTAATTGTGTGTTGTGAACCATGCTGCTAAAGAACAAGTTAGAGCATTAGAACATTCAAGACAAGAACATGCCATTCAGCTCAGTCCAAAGATTAGGAGAGGAACAGTTAGAAAAAATGAAGGCAGAGGTTAGCCATTTAGAGGGTAATGTGATGCCCCCCCCCCCATAATGTGAACATTGTCGGCACATTGTCATCTGCTTTCCACCCTCACACTCCTCAGCATGACTTAAAACTAGGCAAACACTTATGCCCTTGTGGGAATCCTATCTGTACTTTTTTCACCCTCTTTCTTGAATCTTGCTAAGGCCTCCTCAAATGACCCACTCCCCTGCCCTGTTGAGCAGACTGTTGCCTGCGAAGAGCTAGCTGTACTGTATGCCAGTTGCTAGAAAACTAAAGAAATGAAACTGAATGATTGAATTTTATTTTGAGAGACCCCACCACCACCACAAATGTATGGTTTTGAAGCTTTCAGAAGGTCTAAAGGGTTACTTTTGACATGTCACATCCCCTAATCTTGCATCTTGAGCACAAAAAAAAAAAAAAGTTGGAACAAATCAGCAACAGTGTAACCAATCTACAAGCTAAAGTTTTACTAATAACATGTAAGGACTGCTAGGGTCCCGCCATATTTTGCACTTAAGGACACAAGCTTGCTTTCCCTCTCCTAATAGCTACCCCACAAAAATAGCAAGTGAAATGATCCTCAGCACAAGCTGATGCACCAAAACACACATTAAAAAAAATAGCTTAAGAAGGTGAAGTAATGCACAAGCTGACTCTCTGAAACATTAGAACAAGTAGATTCTCTCTCAGCCATGGATAACATGGCAAAGCACGTTTCAGTGAGGGGCGGATAATACTATAATGGAAGACTGCATTGATCCACTGTGTTGCCACAGCTGATTACATTGATGAAAAATGGAATGAACAGAGAGGTTTATATGAGAAACTCACCGAGCTACACAAGGCACTACTGAAAAATTAAAAAACAGAAAAGGCACATTGTTCCATTTACCGGAGAAATTTGCCGGAGTTGAAGAGCTTTTCAAGCATGTCAACCACAGAAATCGTGGTTATTTGGAGAGACAGCGGAGACCTTAAGACACCAAAGTACTCTCATTGCTGCTGCTCTGGCAGTCGGATTGGAGGGGTGGGGGGGTGAGAACTGTACTTGAAAGTATTATTTTTTGCACCACATCTTTTTAATGGTGACACAGGCGACAAGAACAATGGCAGCAGCATTCTGCCCAGCTCGTTCCATATTCAGCAGATCCAAGTGAGTGGAGAAAGCCATTTGAAATTCAGCTTTTGCACTCCTTGCTGTGCTAGAATGACCTATTATTTTACACCAGGGCAAACTGCTTGAATTCATAAATATAAATAACTAGCTACAAACTCTGCTTTTCAAAGCACCACGGTGGCCTACACAAAAAAAGCGGGTGAAATCTGAATAGAAAGAATACAATTCAGCTTTTACATGCCGAGACAATTATGTAGGCTTGAAGGTGACAGACAGAAACTTGGCACCTTGAAATGTGATTTGATGCAACATTGGAAAGAAATAATAAAAAATGATTTTACAAGGAGAAATCTGTCCATTTGCTTGGCCCACCACTGGAAATAAAATTACTTTTTTTTTTTTACTATTGTTTTTACTTTTTATGCAATGCGCACCTTCTCTGGCAAGCACAGTGAAATGCTAATTAAAACCGTTTTAAGAAAAACATATGGAATGAAAGACATTGATTATAATGTGTTTTAACTACTGATGGCTACTTTGTATCTGGCATGTGTACTGAACAGGGCTCCAGTTCCATTTAAATTAATACTTTTTACCACTATAAAAAATTTGTTGATCGATAAGCAAAAAATATTTGCCAAAGCTGGTCACTAAACTAACATCACTTTAATGCCGGATATTCCTACTGTCACACAGACAACACAGCAGAGACCAGCTGCTAAAGTAGAAAAATGATGGTTAATAAAAATATGCCAATATAAATAATGCAATGTATCAAAAATGTACAGTATGAATCTCATTTACAGCACTACAATTTCTTGGATTAATTGCAATTGCCTTTCTAGTATGGGAAAGCAGGTTAGCAATCCAAAGCCGATAAAAGCCAAGAGTGATATTGACTTTTTCTTTTCATTTTAGAAATCTTCTCGCTATAATAAAAATAATAATCAAAAAAGTTCAAATAAATCTAGCAAAAGGAAGCTGTCAAACAATTGCACACTTAAAATTCATGGGCTTTAATCTTATGAAATTCAAAGAAACTGAGCAAATGCGTATCGATTTATTTTACACAGTAACCTTTACAATATGCTTACTCTTAAAATGAGTCGGAATTTGTAAACAGCTCTACTCAATCCATTTCATTAACAATCCAATATGTTAGAGCCATATGCTCAAAAATCACAATAAATTTAACAAGGCGTTTAGATGAAAATCCTTCATCATAAAATGTGATCTGAGTTTCCAAAAAAAACTCTGATCATAGCCATCCATTCTTAAATCTTGACTTTAGCTAAAAGACCATTACAAAACCTTATAATCTCAAATCGATGAACAATTTCTTCATATTTTAAAACAAAGAATGTCACCATAAAGTAATAGATGATCAATAAGGAGAGAAAATTACTTGGTATGTCAAGGAGCTGCAAAATTCTTTTATACCAAGAGAGTCACACTTGCCCTCCTTTGTGTAATAACCCCCAGAAAGCACTTCATCATGCAGTCACCCTAATAATGGTTATGATAACTCAAAAAAGGGATTGCCTTCCCATGTCCAGTTGAATCCCACCGAACGCACTGCTTCTCGCCCTCTGGTGGAGTCCGTCCACATCCTTAGCATCAAATCTGCTATCTACATGAACAAGGGTCTACAGTATGAATGCCTCTCTTTGGGCTTCCAATCAGCTTTAATAGGCACTGCCACTCTTAAAAGTTAACAAAAACAGGCTCTCTGACTGACTACAATGCCTGTGTGAAGCAGTACAGCTCTAGAATAATAATGTGTGTGTTTGGAAAATGGATGAGTTCTCCTCATAATGGAGTTAAAATAATTACATGTTGACAATGTAAGCTGTAATTTTAAAGTAAAAGTCACCACCAAAAAACAAAATGCACAATAGACAGACAGATGAAGAAAAAGGCAGGCAGACAGACAGACAGACAGATGAAGAAAAAGGCAGGCAGACAGACGGATAGATAGATAGATAGATAGATAGATAGATAGATAGATAGATAGATAGATAGATAGATAGATAGATAATTTTAGATTTTTAATGTAGGTCATGAATTAATTTAACAAATAAAACCATGGCAAAATTTTCAATAGAAAAACTGTGTATATGCTGTATATTCATACACTGTAGAGAATGTAGGGAGAATTTATGAATATTTTCAACATTACATGAGGTGTTTAGTCCCATGTCATTTTGTGATATTTTTCATACTATATACTGTATTTGTAATTAATGTGGAAGTGTGCTTTATAAGAATAAATTAAATTGAAACTTTGATAACACAATTGTAAACCAGTTGACTGGGATAATGCTACTTTAAACATGGGAGATAAATGAAGGGAATAAAAACATTCTACTAATGTAATTTCAAAAAATGCAAGACTTCAGCTTTGCACAGCAAATTAAATAAAATATTAAGAAACACAGCTAACATTATAAAATTATTTTAATGTATTTTTATGAGTGCTGAAGTTAGCATTAGGCTTTTAAACCCAATTACAGAAAACAAAGGAATTTAGATCCTACACAAAGAGAGGAAATAATAATAATTCAGAATGATGTGTGCACTGTTAAATAAATCTGTCCTGCTCTGAAGTGGCATCACCCAAAAAAAAAAAATTCTTTACAGAATGTGAGACCACACAAGACCATATATACACAAGAGCTGCACTCTAGAATATTCTCAATCACAAAATCAAAAATCTAGTGCATAAATTAGATGTAATTGTTTGGTTTGGTCGGCAAACTAGATCAGAAACCCTGAAAAGAAAAACAGAGATTGTGTCCTTTAAAAGCTAAGAGAAAATGAAAGCAAGCCCAGTGTGCCACACAGCAGAGCAGTGGCTAATGCAGCTGCCGCCTCAGGCTGCCCAGAGCGCCACCTGTAGGGGGTATTTTTTTTTTCTTCTTAGGCACTCTAGGTCTCCCATTTTTGTCATTCAATGCCTGGCGCTATGAGAGCCATTAACACGTATATGCTTTGTAAGCTAGTACATCAAAAGTAAACTCATTATTCCTCCATTTACAAAATGTATCAGTCGTCCAAAGTTACCAGCACTATAGTGAATGTTTCTTTTCACTAGACTTGCTGAAATACATACACAGCAGGCCTATAAGCTTATGTATACCAGTATTAAAAATAAAAATGTCATGCTCGCAGCACACCAAGCTCAGCTGTTTACAGAATACATTTCAAGTTGACTGTACTTTCATTTATATACAATAAACATTAATTAATTAATTAAAATTTTGCACACACAGAATGGAGCTCCAAAATTAAATTCACATCTTTTATTTTTTGCCCCAGCCACTATAATGTAAGAAGCATTAACTGCAATATCTAGTACTACATTATTATGCTAGTGTCACCACACAGATTTTGCTCGACTTTGAAAGAACTCGTCTTATAATCCTATCGAATAAATAGCTGGCACTCTGCCTTTGCATACACTGTTGCAAAAAACTGCCTATAAAAAATGTTTTATTTATTATTGTGCATACGATTCACATACCACAATGGAGTTTTAATTTTTAAGTGCTGGTTCAAGCTCTCTACCCTAAGACCCCAAGTTCACTTTAATGTCCTACCCTATTCATAATATCCAGAATCTGCTTTTACAAATAACATGGCCTGTTCTTTAAAGGCGTTACAGAAATAGATCCCATTATGGTTAAAAGTGGGAGAAAGCTATTAATAAAGTGGCTGTATGCCTACCAGATCAGCTTTCTTTCATTTACTATGAAAGGCAATGACAAATCAAAAGCATAAAATTACTGTTTATGCTTATCCTACTCAACTGCCTCATGCATTTAAAAACATACTAGTGTTTACTTCATTGCATTTCACATACATCTGGACCTATGCTGGGGGAGGAGGAAGCCACAAAATTAAATGATATACTTTAAAATCAACATTAAAAAGCTTAAGAAATCAGACTAAAATTTGAATGAAAAGCAGCTACATGGAAAAAAATCCAACTACACTACAGTATATTACAGCAGCATAGTCATAACAAATAATTAAAGTATAGTGTTATGAATTTGGTGAAGGTTCATAATACTGCATTTAATTGGTGAAATAGCTAAAACAAAAAAAATCTTCATTTGATACCATGCTATTCTGATAATATGCTTTATGAAACACTTCCACACAATCGACCACTTTCTTATATGGTCATGGAGCGCTTAACCTAACAGCACAGTACACAAACCAAGGTCTGCTGCATATCCACACTCATCCATAACAACAACTTATTTTTTGTACAGCCCAAAATCACACAAGGAATGCTGCAATGGTCTTTAACAGGCCCTATTTTTTGATAGGACCCCAGCCTTGACTCCCTAAGAAGACAAGAAAAAAAAATGTTGGGGATGGCAAATCAGAGAGAGACCCCCTTCCAGGTATGTTGGGCGTGCAATTGGGTGAATACACAACACAGAAAACAAGTAATCCTCTTCACAGAGCTTGATGGACAATCTATATTTGGCCCCTCAGAAATACAATACAATAGTACAAACTACAAGGCGAAATGCACGAACAGACTATACCACTCACTAAATACAAAACTATCACACAAAAAAATGAATACATAGAAAGATAGCCGTAACATGCCAATTAAACAAACCTTCATGGATTTGAGAATTGGGGAGAAACTGGAGAAAAGCCTACATGGACACAGGGAGGATGTGTAAAGTGGACTCAAAACGTAAATAAGCTGGATGCTAATAACTGAGCTGCTGAACAAACATGTCAAAAGGAAATTACATTAACAGTACTGTGATGGACTGGTGCCCTGTCCAGGGCTGGTTCCTGCCTTGCGCCCTGTGCTGGATGGGATAGGTCCCAGCACCCTTTGCGACCCTGTTCAGGACTAAGCAGGTAAGAAAATGACTGACTGTTTTAACAATATTATGTTTAAAATATAAGACATTTAAGATATAAATGTTAATGAAATAATTTTATAAATTGCATTGCAATATATTAGAAACAGAAAAAAACAAGAATTTGATCAATGCTTCCCCAAATATATAGTTCATATAAAATAAAGACATATTGGCATCACCCACTCCCTACCTAATTCATTGATCAAGGTGAGTAGACAGACAGACAGACAGACAGACAGACAGACAGACAGACAGACAGACAGACAGACAGACAGACAGACAGATAGATAGATAGATAGATAGATAGATAGATAGATAGATAGATAGATAGATAGATAGGACAGACTCCCCCGGGTGGAATTGAGGAACAATCTCCTCAGTCTGTCAGTGGAGCAAGACAGTGTATAGAAATCCTCATTTACAAGAGTCCCTTTTATTCGGTACCTTAAAAAAACCAAAAAGCCTCTCAGAGGCCAGTGTTGTATATTTAATACAGCATTATTAATTATTGACCAAATTCTAAGCAAAGCTTTGACTTCTTGATGTGAAATAAGCTGCCATTTTCACCACAGAGTTATGGAAGGTGGAATGGGATTCTTCCAAATTGTTTTCGTTGTTGTTCTTTATTTCGCCTTATATAATTTCTTGTATTAGGATTTTGTTAGTTTTTGCATACCCCTTGGGGTCAAAGCACAGGGTCAGCCATTGTACAGCGCCCCTGGAGCAATTACAGGTTAAGGGTCTTGCTCAGGGGCCAAGCAGAGTAGGTTCTCTTTTGGCAGTGATGGGGATTCGAACCGGCAACCTTCTGGATACCAGCAGCTTAGTGTAAAATATCAAAAGATTTTTCCTGAGAAAGAGCCCTACAGCATGTGTAAACTCAAAATAATATTTTATTCCAACATTATTTCGGTATAGGGCTTTCCAAATCAAATGAGTTAGTGAGGCAGACAATGTTCTTCGGAATTTAGGTCTTGTCCTGGATATACTGTTATTTTGGATACCCGAGACTGATGCATGGGATGTAACAGTTTTAACTGAATTACACCACGCTTTGCACAAGCTGATGAGCATATCTAGTCTATGATTGATGTCCCTTCATTAATGGAGATCCTATTTAAAAGGATACAAATGCAGTGATATTGTTTTCTTAGGGATGAACTAAAAGTGTTTCCTACATAGGCTCCATATTTTAAGTAAGAGTTGCATCACCAAATTACTGGGAAAATGGTGACAATTAGTAAGTGCAAGAACACAAAACAAGGCAATACAGTCAACAACTTGGTTACCTTTCATGGCTAGCACAGAAGAACATACAGTTCTGTTACTTTGTGCTTTCTTCTTATCATCTTAAGTTATGAACAGTGTATTCAAATCCCATAACTACAAATGCTATGTCCACCTCTAATTAGATTTTTGCAAAACTTGTCAATATTAATTTTCCAAGCTAATGTGATAATAAGAGATGATCATCTGTTAAACATCTTGTTTGATGCTTTCTATCAGATTGCTAAAATTGAATTTGAATAGTTCTTGAGATTTTGTAACTGTAATTTAAAGATATTTGAACTGTTCTGAAATACAGTTACAGGAAAGATAATCCAATTTAACATGGCATACAAGACTATTGGATCTGTAAAAGGAAAATACAGAAAAAATGAACCGACCTCTCTCGATGTGAACTTGAATGAGTGAATTAATTTGTAATTAAGATCTCCTGGAAGATTTCCCCTGTGTTAAGGTAGCCGAATTCAAAAATTCACTATGACTTTTATAAAGAGAGTTTTTGAAAACACAAACATGTCTACAGCACACTCTTTCGCAATGAAAATGAACCAAATTTCAATCAAACTAGTCCACTGGGCGTTAAGTTGTTCCATGCATGCAGACAGATGGACAGACATGATGATGAGAGCAGCTGTTTTTGGGTTCAAACGCTATGAATGAGATCTTGGATCAACTTTGCTACCAGCCATTCAGAGTAGCTTGGTGGACTGAATGTTCTTCTCCTCCTTGTAAAAAATTCTTATATTCTAATTTAGCACATTAATTGAAACATCTTGTAACATTCTATCCTTCCGCTCATTTCGAGTCGTTTTTTCCACAAAAAGGATGACACTCTGATAGAGAATACCCTACTAGCAATTAGAACAGTGTCTGAAAAGAACACCAGTCCATAACTGGGCTCATTCTTCTTATTTCATTTTGTACCATTTTACAGAAAATATTGCTCTGTTTCTAAAGCAATGTCATTGGATTAGAAAAGAAAACCAGAGTCGCCCCAAGAAATTCCTACAAAAACATAGAAGAAGAAGAATACTGACATTAACAAAATACTGCATATGATTTAATGTGTAGAGATGGAAGCTAAAACTCTTAAATAATGCAATTATTAATTTAGAAAAGAAGTACAATACTGCAGAGTGGGTGAAGTGGAATGAAAACTTGGCCAAGTACAGTACAAAACGCACCAAATTTTAAAATGTTAAAACTAAAATACTCCACTGTTAGACTAATTAAGCATTCAAACTGTATGAATATTCCATTAATCCTAAACCAACCATATCATACAAACAAAACAATAAATAATCTGAATAATTAATAAATTCAGATAAAATGTGCACCAGCAGGAAGAATTTTATAAATGGCAAGACTGCATTCTACTGAAGTTGAGAGATTATAACTATACACTATGTGCAAACTTCATGTACAGATTGAGAGCTTCAATTTAACTCCTTTCCAAATTTTAGGAAGCCAAAATGTCTGTGTTATAGTTTTTGTTTATTAATGAGTAACTGATAAAAATGCGCTATATAAATGTAATGAATAATTATTATTATTATTATAAACTGTGCTTTTAGTAACGTATACAGTGCTGTAAACAGCTCAAGTATCCTAAATGAAAAATCTGATATATAATATAATTTATGCAAAACAGATTGTGTTCTTAAAAACATAACACTGCAAAGAAAGGCATTATATTTGGCATGGTTGACTAAACCCTAGAGACTTACTTGTTATTAAGTTACGTTCATACAGAATATCGGAGATAACTGTTCCCATTTTCATAAGATCTCAATGTCTGGCTTAATCTAAATAAGATTAAAATAGACTGTAATAAACAGATTATGTCTGCAGTACATAAAATAGGTAATGCAGTGGTCATAAGCTAAGTACCAAAGACTCTATTTATTATGATGACAGGGCACTCTATTATCTCCTGCAATGTTTTACTGTACTTATTTAATTCAGTGAAATGAATATAAATATATATTACAAAAATGAAAGTTATCTAAATGAGCTGATGTAGCACATTTAGTGATACAATGATAACATTTGCAAGAATTAAAACATTCATCCATCCATTTTCCAAACACGCTTGTTCTGAGCAGGATACTGGAGAAGCTGGAGCCTTTCCCAGCAAGCATTGGGCACAATGCAGGAACAATCTCTGGTTGAACACATTCACAGACAAGCACAATGAAGATATTATGAGTTGCACGGGGAAGTGGCAAATGCAAGAAACAGTAGCATGAGATGGGAGTAGAGCCCAGCAAGGCCTGAGAAGACAAGAGAGGTGCAACCTGGGAGGAATTAGGTGATTCCTATGATACCTGGCTTCCCCTGCCAAAAGTAAGAAGGGGCCTCAGGACTATCAGCCATAATAACTTTAGGATGATAGATGGCAGTACTAGGTCCAAAGTCAAACAAACTGGGAACATGTTATCTTTTAAAATTAGGCCTGGCGGGATGTTAGTTGTGTTTCTTCAGGCCTTTAGACGCCAGTCATGAGTTCCAGAACAGAAAGAATTGGACCTACTACTCTAAGAGTTAGGATTGGTGGCAACTCTGAGGTTGTGTAAAAGACCTGGTCTTCTAAAGACTGAAGAAAGCTAAGATGGAAGGTACGTATAAGGTTGATTCAGCCCAAAAGTAATGGATGGGAATATGTAAAGATTATTTTTCAGGAAAATCATTATTGACTAAAGAATGCTGGGGAAAAAACACATGGCTAGGAAAACTCTGAACAACAAAATATCAAAGTAAAACTGAGTAACCGGGCAAAAAATGTGTCCAAAAAATCAAACACAAAAATAGTGTGAAAAACAGGATCCTTTCTTTAAAAAAAAAAAAACTGCTACTCACAAAGGGTTCTTAAAGATTTTAATCCATTAACCCGGACAATCATAGTATCAAGCCTTCATCTTATAAAGGCAAGCTGTGATTATGTAATATGAAACATGACAAGCACTTGATATGACTCGGCAATAAGGCAGCAGCCATCAAAATGGCCATAAAATGGAGTTGGACATCAGAAAAACAAATAAATGAAACAGTGTCGCCGTGGTGTCAAAAACTATGATATGCATTAGAAATACACAATAAAAATGAATGTGAATAATTTACAATTACAGTATATTGCTGAAAAATCAAGGATCTTGACAGTACAGTTGGAAGGAGATTTGGACTAGCAGGAGGAAGTCAGTACATGACTGCAATTCAGAAACAGAAGTTGGCAAGCTGCCCACCTAGTAGAGAGACCTGCACCATAACACTCAGCTCTGGTGTCTCCCAGGATTAGTACTCATCCCACTTCTGTTCACTTTGCTGACTCACAACTGTATGGCTGCGTACAGCACTAACACCATCATTAAGTTCACTGAAGACACAACAATGGCGGGTCTCATTCTCAATGGGGATAAGTCAGCTAACAGAATAAGAGATACAACAATTGGCAAACTGTTACAAGTAAAAAATAGATTTATAAGCGTGGATAAAACAAGAGGTAATTGTTAACTTCAGGAAGGCCCATGCTGTTCATACCTAACTGCACATCAGGGGTTCTGGGATGGAATTGGTCAAAAACACCAAATTCCTTGGTATAAACCAGGAAGCTAACACCACCTCCATAGCCAAGAAGAGGGAGCAGAATTTCAGCTTCCTTTGACAGCTGAGGAAGGCAAGCTTACCTCCCCCAATTCTCTCAACATTTTTCAGGGGCACCAGTGAGAGTATTCTGACAAGCTGCATCACTGTCTGGTTTGGAAAATGCATTGCCTCTTACCGCAGTGTCCTACAACAGATAGTGCACATAGTAGAAGAAATCATTGGGACCTCTCAATCAATCAATCAATCAACATTTATTTATATAGAACATTTTCATACAAAAAAAATGTAGCTCAAAGTGCTTTACAAAATGAAGAATAGAAAAATAGAAGACACAATAAAAGATAAACATAAGTCTTTTCCCTTAATTTAAGTAGCCCTGTTTTTAAGGATGCAGCCCTCTAAATTTGCTCGTTTCTTCATTAAATGACAGCCAAACAGAAATGAGATGTGAAACAAGACAACAGATGACCAGCTAAACTGGGATTTCAAACTCCAACCAATCTCTTAATGAGAAGCTGATTCGTGCTGTTAATTAAACCGATTATTTAATTCCATGGCATGTTGCTGCTAACATTTTGCAACAGCAGACATTTATAAAACAGTTGATTTGTCTGTTTTTTCTAAGAACACTGTAAAAATGTTTTGGTGACCTGAGAGATCAACCTTACCAAGACCATCACCTTACTTTATTTTCAGATATTGTGTGATGGGCACAGGTTAGCTGGTCATTTGCTGGCTTGTTTTGTGTCTCATTATTGTTTGGCTGCTAATTAAGAAAAAAGAGACAACTAAGGGGCCTGAGTGAAGTTAATTAAAACTAAAGCAAAAGAAGGTAATTAGCAGCAAGCACTTGTCACTAATGAAGAAGATGGTTAAAATGAAAACCCTGCAGCCACTGCGGCCCTCCAGGCCTGGAGTTCGACACCCGTGCTCTAAAACATGATTCAGGCTCAATAAACCATAGGTTCTGGGACTTTGAATTAAATTAATAATTGATGAATGGACAAGCCATTTTTTTTACATCTATACTTAAAGGTGTGTGGAACTGTGTTTGTCGAATGTACTTCAAAACATTTCAAATGCAGTTACGAGAAAGGCATTCCAGTAATTGAAGGACTCATTGTACAAGAAAAATTCCACAGACGAAATGTCTTCATTTTAAAGACATTAGTGAAAATTAAAGCAAACAGAAGTTGTTAATACATGTACATAAGCAGATTTGATTCAGGCTCAAGTTTCTAGGTTGCATTTCTAAAGATTTCTATATTTTATCTTATTCACTGCTCATACATACATACAGTCAGAAAACTAAATGTCCTGAATGCCTGTCTGACTAACAGTTCATGTTTCTTTCTGGCTGTCTAACTACAGTCTAAGCGCTATACTATTGTCACAGAGAACTAACATTAAAAACATTCCATTACCTTTAACTTACTTTGGGTGGAACAAATCTTCTTTATATTCAAGTTCAAACTAAGCAAAAACATAGATACATTTACAATTAACATTAACTCAAAAGATTTGGCTCTTACACTGTGCATGGCTAAACAGTTCTCTCAGCAGTTATTTAATGCAATTGTCCTTTTTAACAAGGAAATCAACAGAGTAGAATTCCTTGATTAATGTTTACCTGTCATTTCAAAACCTAAAAGTAATCACCATACAAAAACTTTACATCTTCACCAGGTTTGAAAAAGCTGGAATAAAGGAGATTGCATTATGGGGACTAAAAAAAATCAGGCAGGCAGGAGCTCTGTGCTACTAAGATGGCTTTAAGATGACTGTGCATTTATCTTGTTCCACTAGGGAAAAAAAAGTCAGCATTTGTGTCTTGTCGTCTACTTGGGAAAAATCATTTAACACCTACATTATGTTTTGCTTCCCACATGTAGCTTTACAGGTAGCTTGTCAAATTCTGGTGCACAGTTCTTGTCTAGGCTAATTGTCAGCATGTAGGCAAGAATTTTAATGTCTTTTTATTTCTGTGAGTTTCAAAAAGTAATTTCTTTAAACTGAAATTCCTTAGGAAACATACATCCATCCTATTACAGGGCTGTACAGTCTACCAAAGTCTATTCTCACATCACAGAGTGCAACGAAGGAACCAGCCCTGGGTAGTAAGTCCATTTCAGGACACACAGACTCACTCACAGCCACTCTAGAGTTGCAAATGAAATCAATTGTTCATGCTTTAGAGATACAGGACTAAAAACAGGTGTACCCAATGAAACATTCAAACAAGACATTAGGGAGAACACCCAAAACTCCACACAGGCAGGGGCCAGACCTAGATTTCTGGCTTTCTGGAGCTATAGACCTACAACACTAACCCCTCAATTTACCACCGGCCTCCACTGACATACTCCATTTGTTGAACTCTCCAACTGTTACAAAACCTACTTAATCCACTTTAGAGTTGCAGGGACAAAAGCCTTTCATTGCAGTTCCAGGCACAAAGCTATAAACCAACCATAAACGAAGGACCAGTATGTCACAGGTATGGAAGAAACAAGCTTTGTCTTTAGGTTAGATGGGAGAAAGCCAAGCCTTTTTATTAAAAACATTAAAACGAAACAGGCTTGTGTAGAACAACTTTGGGATGTTGGTGGAATAAAAAAGTAGCCAGAAAAAACAAATATAGGCATGATGAACCTGCATATCCTCAACAGTGAGACAGTGAGTGAGAATGGAGCCCAGGACATTAAAGCTTTGTAGAAGCAGGACTATGCTATGCAAAACTGGCTGGTCAGACATCCATCCATCCATCCATTTTCCAACGCACTGAATCCGAACACAGGGTCACGGGGGTCTGCTGGAGCCAATCCCAGCCAACACAGGGCAGGGTGCCAACCCACCACAGGACACACACAAACACACCCACACACCAAGCACACACTAGGGCCAATTTAGAAAATCGCCAATCCACCTAACCTGCATGTCTTTGGATTGTGTGAGGAAACCGGAGGAAACCCACGCAGACACGGGGAGAACATGCAAACTCCACACAGGGAGGATCCGGGAAGCGAACCCAGGTCTCCTAACTGCGAGGCAGCAGTGCTACCACTGCGCCACAGTGCCGCCCCCTGGTCAGACATGCAAGTAAGATATTTAACTGTGTGACAGGCCTCTGTAATGATACTGACTGGACAAGTTAATTATTTCAACAGCATTGGTACGCTGTTCTGCAACCCTACTTTTTGTCTGAGACATATTCTTCACACGCATGTTTATTACACGGTCCCTGTGTGAGTGTGGCTATGTGCAAGAGTGGGCATTGTGATAGACTGGTGCATTGTCTAGGGCTGCTTCCCACTTTGCACTAGGCTCCAATCTCATCTGCCAGGTTGAATTGGATTAAGAGGGTGTGACAATGTTATGTAATGTTTATTGCACGATCTCATTGCTGGCTGTCAAATCAACTTGACATGAGTGTTGGTGAATATATACAATCTACAATCTCGGGACTCGGAAAAAACAGCAGAAAAAAAAACATAACATGACCTATATTCACAATTGTGCTCCACTTTTTTTTTTTTAATACACTTAATGCTATGACATTGCTTTATTAACATTGCTTTGTCGCAAGATGATAGCAGTTTCACATACACCAGGTGCAGAGCACAGCCTTTGACTGTGGGAAATGCTGCACAACAAAAAGAGAGAAGTGAAAGAAATTAAAAGGGAAACGGGACATGCCAGGTCACAGAAAGAGAATAATGAGAATAGAAATACTTTATTCAGATTTCTGTCCTTGTATGCAGCCACGAAGCAACATAATATCCAGAAAAAAAAGTCTGCATCCCAGAGGATAAACAAAAAATACAAATATTGCACAAGGCTATACTCTACACAGAGTATAATAAAAAAAGTGAAAAATGTTAAGCTTCACATATGCTTATTTCAGTAAACATTAAATGCCCTATATAGAATACTGTCAACTGCTTAGCAGTTGTATTTATTTGTAATCAGTCCATCTCATCACAGGTAGAAAGCAAACCTACGGGTCAGGGATTCTGTCAGGGCTGGGGAGATGTCTTGCTCCTGAATTAATACAAAACTGAAGAGTGGAACAACATTTCCTGCTCAGTGAGCAGATTTCCAATCTCGAACGTTCAATATGACTGCGCTTTAGTCATTAGAAACTGGGCAAAACAGGTAGTTCAGAGGAGAGAAACAGCACGGATTAGATCAGTATGGAACATTAATCGAACTCCTGAACACTCTACCACACAGAGCGACTATTTTGCATTCATAGTAAAAAGCCTGAATCAAAGACTGCATTAAACAGAAAGCTCTGTGTCTGGCATATTTAGACTTTATTAAGAGTCAAGACATTTCGGAATTAATTAGAGGAATTAAGAACTTCAGTTAATTAGATATATTTAACTATGAAAGATTGACAGTATATGTTATTATTAAATATATACAATACATATATACACATGCACTAGATAGATAGATAGATAGATAGATAGATAGATAGATAGATAGATAGATAGATAGATAGATAGATAGATAGATGCACACACAGTATACATGAAAAGCCTATATACCCTTAATGAAATGTCATCTATTTTGTAATAAAAGCTAATATCGAGAGAAATCATGGTGTCAGCCCATAGTGATGCAAGAAACACATGGATCATTTCAGAAAATATAATTTAAGTGTACTGGTTGCATGCATTTGCACACCCTTTATAACGGCATGTACATGTCATCTGCAGTAAAAGAAATGATGTGTCTAATATCTGAGATTCAAGATATTGCTATATACCACAAATACATATTTAACACCTAACAAACCAGATGTATTTAATAATATAACTTACACCGTTAAACAAATGGTTCACAGAATTTTGAAAATTGCATAATCATCTTAAAAACAACAGACACTTCGATGGTGAGAAAAGGAATTCATCACTTTTAATTCCAGTTGAATTGTTCCTCAGTATTTAATTAACAAACCACAAACCTAACCCAATCCAGTCTCTTCCATTTTTCTATATACTAAACACACTTAAAACAATTTTTAGGGTGAAATGAAGCAGGAAAAATAAACAATCTGATGTTAAAAACTAATTTGATTCTGGACCAGTCGCTAATCCACTACTTGCCATACCCACTCATTATAACTGCTGTCATTTTAACTCACACGGACTTTCAGATGGTTGAGGATGGCTGGAGAGCCTAGAGGCAAATACAAACACAGAAAAAATAAGGAAACTCCACACCGATTGTGACCATGCTAGGATTTGAAGACAGTCCCACAAGCTTTGTGCCAACAGCATTAACCACTGTGCCAACATGCCTCCTTTAGTTCAACCCAATGGTCCATGAAGTAAAATTGTGAAATGAATCTCAGTTGCAAAAAACACTTTCAAAGCAAAACATGATGGAAACCAATGAAACCAGTGCAAATGAACATCAGCAATATAAGAGGTGTTATTTTGTTTAATTCCATTCACACATTAGAATGAACTGAATAAATAAAAGCCCTGAGGCCACAATAGAAAAACTAAAGAAATGTCCTCAAACCTCTCTCATTTGACCTCTTCTCTAGATAGATAACAAAGGACATAAATAAATAAATACATTTATACATAAATAACAAAATTAGAGATGAATGTGATATGAACCTACAGGAAGCACAATTATATGGGAGTGAATTGTCAGCTACAACAAAAACAGTGAGCTGAGCGCACAGTACTGCTGTTATTTCAGTTCAAGTGCCAACCAAAGGTTAAAATAATCGTAACCAACCTCCAAAATAAAGAATTCACAATTATTTTATTAGCAAAAGAACAGTGCAAATTGTCATTCATTTATAAACAAAAGGAAAGTCTGATGACCCTTACTGATTAGCATTTTACATAGTGTCTTTCACAATGTACACCAAATAAAACTTCATTATTTTGTTCTAATTATAAAGCATAAAATACCAAATCAGACAACACTGAGAAGAAAGGGCAGAGTGGTCTTCCAGCCAGATTTGAATCAAAAAATCTACCAGGTCAGTGTCCACTTGTTACTTACCTTCTCTGTGTTGCAGTGGTAAAACTACAGTATGTAAAGAAATGATACGTCAGACTAGGTAAAAGAGCCAGCTACAGTTACAATAATTATCTCATATGGCAGTGCCACAGATCATGTATTTGTTTATCTGGATGAGACATGGAGACAACCTAGCTAAAAGCTTCTCAAACAAGCTTGATGGCCTGAATGGTCTGCTCTTGTTTGTCAAACCTTTTATGCTTCTTCATTTAGGAGGTCAAATGAAATACAAGCACCTGCTTAAAGTATTTCAGTTTCATTTGTTTATTATTTACTGTGGCACATGTGAAACAGCTTTTTCACGTTTCCTCATCCAATTTGATTTAAAGCGTCTGGTCTATCACTGTAGACCCCTGAGCAAAGAAATGACAGAATTTGGAATTTGGTCATAGTGTATACCAAATAAATCCTGATTAATACCATAATGTATATATATAAGAAAATACAATTGCTTCATGAATAAGACTACTGGTGTCTAGATTGAACTTTTCAAAACTGTACCCCCATGGAGCCTGCCACTGGGTTTCAGCTGTGGGATTAATATGAAAAACAAAAAAAATACAAGTATGTTTGGTGGACATTTATAATTTAAACCACAGCCACAAGAAACTGAGCCTCACTTATTGATTAAAAGCATTCATACTGAGAAAAACTCAATATTTCAAATACAGGCAAAATTATGTCACAACAATCTCCCAGGGACCTAAAAAAGTATTTCGTTGTAACGAAAATTTTGTTGTAATGAGATTCTGTATTTGTTGTTATAGTGCTTTCTTTAACTTGCGCCCAAGCGTTTGCAATCATTTCAATAGCTTCTTTTGTGTTAATTTTAATCTCCTCCTGCCTACAAGTTATGCTGATGAGAATTTTTCTCAGAATTTCCTTCCTAATACACTTTTATCAGGGTGTGAATGATGCCCAAATCCAATGGCTGAAGCACTGCTGTGCATTTGGGTGGGAGGAATTCAACGCGAACATTATCTAAATGTGGAAGCATGTTGTGGGCAGCACAGATATCTATCAGGAGCCGAATCATCCTTCTCTTCTTCATATTGTGAGGTTTCTGAACTCTTTTGAGACATAACCCACCCCCGAACAATGGGAACGAAATGCTGAAGTGCATTCCGAAGTGCGATTGCAGCGTCTGTGGAAGAGTGTTTGTCCGTTTCCAGGAGAGGGCAAAAACAGGCTCATAGCGCTGTAGTGATGCGACACAGAAGCAAAATAATCGGGGTTGCGCTATAAGTCCATGCCTTGCACCCCAAAACATGAGGCTTTAGCAAAACCAGCTTTATTCAGCTTGAAACAGGAACGGCACACTTATTTCTTGTAGCATGATCTGCCACTCTGCTATTCAAAGACACAGCAGTCAGGCAGGGTCGTGACCAGATCAGTGATCAAGTAATCCTGTTACCTGCATTTAACAATGTACCTTGCACCACCCATCGAGATCTTTTCTGTTTGCTTTGCTGGAGAGACGCAGCATCGCTGTGAGCCTGAAGTTGCCCCGGCAACCAATAAACAGTCTTCCATAAGAGGTCGGACTTCGGGACGCTCTTCGGCGTGCTGTCTAGTTGGGGGAGTTTACAAACCTCATATTTTCTTGAATGAGTGCCGCATTAATAGAAATGTTCTTTTGAACGAGCATCACTGAACCACATAAAAACTGCTTTTTTGACGTCTTCAAATGAAGCAGTTCACATACGTTTGCAACCCAAGATTTTTTTTCTTTTTTTGCTTGGTCGTTCAAGAAAGTTGACAGCGTCGATGGCGAAATTCCAAATTCACTGGTAACATTTTTTTTTTGTTGCAATCGAGAGCTGCAAAAATGTGAAGTTTTTATTTTTCTAATATTGAACTGTTATAGTTTTTTGTGTCTGCCGTTTCTATAGGAGAGTGACAATGAGTTAAATTCCAATGGATGTTTTCAAATGTTGACGAGCAATAAGCAAAAGTTATCACTGAAGCCCACAGGAAGCAAAAAAGGCAAAACAAAAAAACAAAAAAAAACCAGTACGAGGAAAGTTCAAAGAAAGACAATATTTTTGCTTGGGGATCGTTGTGCACAACTGCGCTGTGGCCACAGAACTAACTGCTCTGTGGATGATTCATTCAGGCATTTCAAGGTCTTTTGGGCACTTCGTTGTAATAAAAGTATCTGCTGAATGTACTTGGTAGTAACAAGATTTCTATAGACTCGCGTCATATGGGGAAACTTTCGAGACCATAAAAACACTTCGTTGTAATGAAAATTTCGTAGTAAATATATTTGTTGTAATGAAATTTTACCTGTATATTTATTAATTAAAAATATGTTAGCTTATTCATATATTTTAATCAAAACTGCACAAGTGTTGACCTGACCTTTGAGCGCGTGAAGGCAAAAAAAAAAAAAAGTAAAAATGATGAGTGGCTCCAAAAACTGAGCCCTAGTGAAATGTAAACACATACTGTACAGTATATTCTCACATCCGCTTAACTCAATTCAGGGCTGCAAAAAAGAATTTGATGATCAATTACATCATTATCACTTATTATTACCGTTATCATTAAAACTAAAACAATTACTTAATGATTTATTAAGTTCATCATTTAAATAAATCTAAAATAATGTACGGATGAGAAATACAGAAGTAATATGGCATAAAAAAATATACTTCGCTCCCTGTACTCTCTGAAATCTGTTAGGGTACACTATACACATCATTAGAACTAATTAAGTAATACAATATAGCAAACACCTTCCAAAATCCTAGTTGCCTACAATTATTTATCTCAAGGGGCTGGGGACCCTTTTTAGCCATTTACCCACCTTAGTAAAAGGATAAGTGTCTGTTTGTGTGTCTGTCTGATTGTTATGTCATTCCAAATGATGGTGCATCACAAACATTTTCAGAAATAAAATACATTGCATTTTTCATTCCAACAAATGGTGCATCACAAACATTACCATTGCTTTTATAAATCCCAAATCAAATGGCATATAGCAGAGAAACATGCATCACATGGTGCACTGCAAATGTTAATGCCGAGGTCTATGTTGATGTCTCAGACTTCAACCAGTCTTAGACGTTTAGCTCAGCCAGCCAATATAATTAAAATTCTAAGATCTGTATGCGTGTCTGGTCCCTCAGAGCAATGTGACTGGTCAATTTGGCGTTGGTGACAAGCTCAAAAGAGTAAGTGCAAGTGTGACACACACCAGGAGGAGTAAAGATATAGAAGGCACACTGTGAGTTGTCTTAAAAGAAAACACAGGAAGTATAGCAGGCAGGAGGCAAGCAAGGTGCCTTGAAATGAGAGTCTGAGAAGCAGGCTTTATGGGAACACACTTGAGTGCTAGTCAAGAGAAGTTCAGACACATGAGGACACAAAGGAAAGGAGCTTAAGGTATATGTTAGGCAAGAGATATCAAATATTTTAAAATTTATTCTATACCTCTCCTGGATAGGTAACATGACTAGTTTCTATAATAAAGTGAATAACATACTCAAGAAAAAATAATTTATTATTAACATATTTAATTCTGGCACAAAATAATCATAAACTACTTACTAAGCAACACTTCAGTCTTTTGAGACAAGAACTACTGTAGAACCAATTTTAAGTATGATAACAATTGATTTATTATATGTACTTGTTAATGTAAAGACTGAGTAACATAGAGGATGTTAGGATGTTAGTCTCAAGTTCAAATCCTGGCCAGTTTAAACAAGGCTAAGATTTTTCCAGATTCTCCAATTTCCTCCCACATTCCTAAGATGTGCCTCTGTTAGGTTGTATAGCAATTCTAAATTGACCCATATGGGTGAGTGTCGATATGTGTATGAATGTGTACTGCAATATAGTGCATGGCCTCCTGCTCTCAATGCCAATGTACAGGAACAGGGGTCATTCAATAAATGGGTGGATAGATGGTGGTGTCGGTTGATCTGTAAAGGTATGTTGATAAGCTCAAAAAGTATTTATCACTTAAAGTAATGCTTTGCTGCCTCACAAGTAGCTACACTCCAGTTTGAAGTGCAAGGAATTGTAGTAGTAGTCATAATGTCACATGTAGTGAGTACAGTGAAGTTCTCACTTGCAAGTCCAAGCAACATGCAACACCTTGTCACCCTGATAAACAAGAATGCAGTACATAATTGAAAAAACAAATAGGCTTATTTGAGGCACTCCTTACTCATCAGAAGAAATCTCCAGTATAGTATTAAAGTGGGACCCAATGCCAAAAACTGAAATTATGTATTTTATCATATTCTTTTTTATCAGCACCTTCCTTTGGCACCCAGGCCAACTACTGGTGAATTAGGAGAAAAGGATGCTGTCTTAGTGGATTTTACCCATTCTTCCCATATTTATACATGCTTGCTTCTAAAAATCATGCCGACAGGCTGAAAGGCTGACTTAATATAGCTGCTATAATATGATAGGAGCGACTGTGTGCAATCTTACGCTACAACTGACTAAATTTTGGCTTAGGCCTGTTGTGAATATTAATTTAGAAGATGCAGAAAATGGATGAATGGGAAAGTGCTTTCATTGAACAAAGTGAAAAATGGTTATGCACGACAATAAATTCTTCACATAATAATCATTCCTCTAAAGTGTATGCCTTTCGATCTCGTATCAGTGCTGCATGTTGTAGCCCTGAAAACCTATTGTTAAGAAAATATCTAGTGTTTAGTGATCAACAATAATGTATGCAGTCCTTTAAAAACAATACAGTCGGGACAGACTAACAGTGCAGGTAAAGGTTTTGTAGTTGGAAGTCAGAATGTCAAATACAACAACATCATTTATTTATATAGCACATTTTTATACAAATAATGTAGCTCAAAGTGTTAATGTAGCTCAAAATAGGCTATACTAAATAGTTCGTCTACAGTATTATTTTATCTTGATTAAAATTAAACTTAACTTCGCCTATAACAAAATGATACTATTAATGTTGAATTAACATATTAATCTTAATTTTACTATGATTTTAAAACTGATCAGTGGTTCTTGGTGGTTGAGGTTTCAAATGAGCCTGACACATTTTTGAAAGAACGCATTTCTCAGAAACTACATGCAAATCACATGAAAATGTAGCTTGTTACGGCACTGTAGACATTAATTTGCATCCATCTGCATGAGTAATATCTAATGAATGCAAACTTAGTTAGAAAACATCTATTAATATTCAAATACTCTAAACTGCTTTGCTCTTATCACACCTGTCCAAAGAAAATGCCTAAAAAGAACAGGTACAAGATGTACTCCAGCTACCATGGAATGTTCAGAACAAAAATTAAGCATAACAGGTCAGTAAATATTAAAGAGAATGCCACAACTCTGCATAGAAATACAACAATATCATGGAGTGCACACCATACAGAGAACAAATACAGCAGGGGTAGTGACACATCTTTAGACTACTGGGTAATTCTTACTTGATCCTTCACACCCATTCATACTCCGAAGAGCCCATTTCAAGGCATATCTTTGGTATATGAAGGTAGCCTAGAGTACTCAGAGAATATCTAAGCAGTTGGCATGGGAGAAAATGCAAAATCCATCGTGAGTGAGCAACAAGTCTTGAAGAGTGAAATCTGAACTCCTGATTCTAGAGCTGGGAGAAAGCTGCTAACCATTGTGTCACCATACAGAGCTAATTTCCGCTTTGAAATGCAAGTTGTTCGCACCTTTCACTTACAGAAATTGGAGTAGGGAGCACATGATTTAAGTCGATTTGTGTTTTTTATTGAATAAAATGAAGTTGTGTATTTTAATACATTCTTTTTTTTATCGGCACCCACCTTTGGCACCCAACATAGAATGACTACATAGATCAGAAACACATTTCTTTATAAAGAAGTACATGTATAAGGAAAAAATTGAAAAAAAAAAACACAAAAAACTTCACATCAAACATCAAAGAGAGAGGTTATTCACAGTTGTAGTAATTGGCAGACAATGACTGACAGGAAGTGTAGAACAACACCACACTCATGACTGCTGAGCTATGAATTGTGCTCACATCTAGGCTTATTACAATACATAAAAACTATGTTATATTTCCTCTTCAATTGTTATTTATTTACAAATAAATGGGTTAAAACATTTTGAAATGTTTTCGTAGGAACATCTAGAATAAGCTAAGTATTTTCTAGGTCAATATGTCAGTTTTTTGTCCAGTGTTTTCTTAAACCTTTTTAATAGCATTAAAAAACTAATTAAAAAATGCATTGTATGCTATATTATTAATATACCACACAACATTATCAAGTTTTAATTCAATTTCGAATCACCAAAACCTGTTATGCCATATTACTAAAACATAATAATTGTATATTTTTATATATTCCCTACTGACAAAAAAAAATACTGTTTTAAAATGTACTGTATAAGGGAGTCCCTTCCCTTTAACCATTTTAAGCTGATCAAGGAAGTCGCATGCCTGCCTAGCAACCTCATTTTCACTAAGAAAAGCACAGCCTGAAATAAGCTTTTCAGGGAAGTCATAAGAATTTGCAGAATGAAAGGCATCTCCAAGGTTAATGTTAACCATTTAGTCCACACTTAATCTCTGATAATCATGCCATTTTGTATATTGCAGTGTGCCACCTTTTTGTGGAGCAGTTGTTGCCATCTTGCTGTGTAATCAACCTGGATGTGCAGGGTTGCGGGTATGAAGTTCACAACGGACACTTCCTAGTCATCCAAGTTTTGGTGTGAAAACAGATTGGCGTGTTATTCATTTGATAGTTTTCCTGGTAAATTAATATTTGACAATAATTTAGAGCACTTATTTATGGCTTGATGGCTATAATTCTGACTTTCTGGTTATGAATCTTGCTTGCTTTTGGTTTGTCATTTATTCTTCTGGTCCTTTACTAAATTACTTCCTGCATTTCTCATTTTTGGGTAGATCAGATCAAATGTTATGGTAGAATGATAATAAGGAGAATTTCATATTGGGTTGAAAGATAAAAAGCACAAAACCAAATTAATGTCCATGCTTTGGTGAAACCAAGAATACAGTGACCAAGGACGGAGCTTAAAATTAACATCAATAACTAAACAGACTGAATAGCAATATAGTAATTTAGAAGTAGTACTAGGGTGTTGTACCGTGTTAACCATTATGAATGTAGAGAAAAGCCAAGCAAAATGACACCTTTTATTGGCTAACTAAAAAGATTACAATATGCATACTTTCGAGGCAACTCAGGCCCCTTCTTCAGGTAAGATCTAATCATTACATCTTGCCTAAAGAAGGGGCCTGAGTTGTCTCAAAAGCTTACATATTGTAATCTTTTTAGTTAGTCAATAAAAGGTGTAATTTTGCTTGGCTTTTCTTGTAATTTAGAAGGAAAGGTAGCGTCATATACTGTAAAGTGGGACTTTGGGACTAACAAAAATGTTTTTATGTTCCTATTTGAACATATGAAAATTAAACCACCAGCCCTGTACCCTACATCCAGAATGAATAATTACATCTGTCTGTTACAAAAGGAAAACCTGAGACGAGACATTCTTGGAGATAATCTCATGTCCAGCGAGAGATAACTTCAAGTCCCGCAAGACAAGACTTTGTGCCAAGAGATTTAACCATGCCCACAGTCCAACCACCTCTCATTCGTGTGAATGCTATTGTCAGACACAGTTCCTGTCCAACAACATCCAAAACTAAGTATCCAGATGAGAAGGGCACCAAGTCTGGAAAATCCGCAGAAGTCCTGTAAGCAACTTTACATAAATTATACTCTTTCACAGCCATAACTGTAGAAATTGTAACTATTTCTAGAAATACTAGGTGCACCAAAAACACCTGAGCCTCACTAGAAACCACTGTGAAACACGATACAGTGAAACATTGTCTACAGAGTTTGAAACATTTCAGAAGTACACACTACAGTTTCACCAAGTCTAGCAAAACCTTAACACCACACATTAGCATAGTGAACAGAGAAATTAAATGAGTTATAGAACATCTCTGCATGAGGGTCTTACAGAGTTGGATCAATACTAAAATTTTGACTTTGGTACGGATACCAGCTTTTGCATCTCAGTACTTGCACCAAAATGACACCAAAGTAAATGACGGTTAACTTTTACCAATAGCCTCCAAGAAAGGCCTTTGATTCAGCTTCATGTCTCATAATTGATTAATTGAGCTTGAAGAGATTTATTTATGCCCATTACAACAAGGAGGAGGTGGACCCCGTAGGGGCTGATATTCTTTTAACATTGGTATACTGTGCAACACTAGTAGACAGGCAACTTATGCGGAAAAAATGAGAAGTTCTGCAATTTGCCCTAACACGAGGAGGTTTATTTTCCACCCGGTCAATGACCTAAAAACATACAGTCAAATGTACAAGTCAGTCAATATTCAGGTATGATCCAGTCAAAATCTATACCTCAACACCATAAAGAATATGTTAAAAGAATTACAGAACACTATCCGAAAATAACTTCTGGCATATGTAAAAGAGAAAAAAACATTTTCAAAGTTATACTCTATAGATCAGCAAAGCTGATAAAACGTGCAGTTTTAATATTTGCCAAAGGTGAATATAAAAATAATGACTCAATGTCTGCTAAATACTTTTAGAACTAGCTATTTTTGAATATTACTTTCTCACAATTAGACCAAAATAATAGAAATAATTTTATTTTTACTTTGACGATGTAAAATTAGTGCATTATTCACAGGAAAAAATCAAAATTCCATTCATTAAGACTACATAGTATGACGCAATGAAATGTGACAATAATTTCCAGAAAAGGGCAAAGAGCACATTTTGAAGTACAACCAAAATTGAAAAAAGGAAAGATAAAGAATTCTGTGAATTCTCACATGACAAACAGAAAGTTAAAGAAATAAATCAACAACCTTTGCAATAGCAAAGATCAATAGAGAACAGCAATAACTGGGTTAGTAATTGAAGCACACTGTACCAATAGACATGTGGAACATTAATAAATGAGGTGCCCTCTTGTGAAAAAAATAAACAAAATGGCTACAGTCCAAAGAGATGTTCTTACACATCAGCAACTGGGGTATACCTGACAATCAAAGGGGTACATTTTAATAAAACAGATTACTGCAAAAAAAATGGGCTAAAGCCAGAAAGCACCATTAAATAATATAACAGAATAAATGTGACATGGTGCAACAAAGATTAAATGGCTGTCAAACAGGTTTGCAAAAAGAATTAGGAAACAAGCATGAAAATGCATGGCATTTTCTGCACCTTGTCAGATTTACCAATGACCTACTAATTTGAATTAGATAAGACACTGACTGAAAATATTTCAAAACAAGAGGGTCTATTGAGCTTCACAATATTCTTTTGCTGCCAGACTCTAAACGAAATGTATTAATTTTGCCTGTGGACAGTAAATAAATCACACACCTGACAAGTGCTGACATGAAAGGCAGGGCAATATGCCTCTAGAGTAAAGACAAGTGGATCACTCTCCCTCAATAACGCCTGTGGCAGTTCACAATATTCTCTAAGTCCCAGCTATCAGAATTCAAAGTTATTACTTCTTGTAACATAGAAAACTACAGCTAAGATACAGGAAGGTCCATAACAAAAATAAAGTTTCTGCCAAGTACAAACAGAAACTTTTTTTTGAAATATCCTAATTAAAAAAGGGGCTTTAGACACTCATATGGATAAGTAATCTCCGTAAATAAAATCAGAAAACATATGCAACATAAAAAGAGTGCAGTACCCCTTTAGCAGTACCTAAGAAAATCTAAATTTTTAATATTTACACATATTCAATGGATTTTCATTGAGATAGAATAGCAAACCTTAAAAAATGTATACATTGTATGTGATACTTTATTTCCTCATTATTTTCCATATCTGCTTATGGACATCAGCGTATATATCCTAGCTTCATCGAGTACAAGAAAAGAGTGAAGGGTGTAGCCGGGTGGCAGATTTTGGGTTTAACCCCCCCGCCCCCAATCTCTTTTATGACTGCTTTAACTGAATGATCATAGATAGAGCTATGATTCATGTACTTTCTTATCCTCCTGCAATTGATTAAATTAAGATCCCTTAATTTTTACAAAGACAGTGAATGCTATTCAGAAAAAACACACACACCACACTAGTCTGGATCAGAAGGTCCACATTTGTTCACTATATGCACTCTGTCATCATGAGTTAAGGGTTGTGCTATCTTTACTGTCATTCTTCACATTCAAGGACACTCTGAGCACTAATAATTCTCCCTTCACACAGGCTCTATTTTGTCCCCACTTCTGCTCACTGTCTTTTTTCCATCCACCTTTTGTATTTACTCTGCTATGGTACCTAATGAGATTCTGTCCATTGGCTTGTTTGTGTCAGATGATTTTTGGCTATAAGCTCTTAGTATTACTTTTTAGAACTTTTGCCTAAAATGGATTTCATCCTTGTTTCTCCTTTATATTACATATTAGCTGTGTTTGGTCTTTGGACAAAAAAAAAACCCAAAGACTCTCTAGCAGTTTTACTATATTCATGAACAACTCTGTGTCATTAGCACGATGTCATTGTTGGTGCGGCAGCGTTTGCTGGACACAGGTCTTTCGTAGTGAGAAGTGAGGTGCGTGCAAGCGCCAAATAAATTTCAAAGTGTGTGCATGTGCCATCTAGTGGCTGTGGTTGAGCATGAACAGAGCTGACTGCTCCATACACACACACACACACACACACACACACACACACACAGGTCTTTCATTTATATACTGTATGTCTAATGCTGCTATATAGCTGTATGGATTATTTTTCTTGGCCTGTAAATTATGTTCCTTTTTTATCTGCTGTTTTCAAATGTTTGTTAAATCAAAAGCACTAGAAAATCTCGCCTTTTACACTAACAAAAAACAGACTACAAATGAGACAGAGGTGTTGGTAGTTCTCAGTGAACTGGTAGACCTCCACCTCTGAGCAAAGATTAAAATATGGTATCACACGTTTAACAACACAGTGATGAAGTCATGTTTAATATTAAAAGGACAGAGGGCGGTCTTTTTTAACTTTAGAACTGATAAAATTAACTAAATGAAGCAATACAGCTAAATATCTACTTAGCATTAAAGTGTTTTAGGGCTATGATACAGGATGGATGGCTCAATATAAAAAGCAGGAAGAGAATGTGAATGGAAGAAATGTTGGCAAACATCAAAAACATTATTCTCACTCCCATAATATTAAAGACAACAGAAAGTCAAAAGCAGGATTCTGGGAGGTAACTAGCAAATAAACTCAGGCAATGACCATTAACCATATAGCTGTGAAAATTCTGCAGTTTATAGTAATATTTGTAGTCTTTACATGTACTGCTGTTTATACTGAGGTGTGACGCCTTGTGTATTTTTTAGTCTACACAGTATACTATATATACTACAAAATACTGCCCATCATCAGAACTAATCCCTGGTTATCCTGGGGAGTTTATGATAATGACTTGACTCCTGGCGCATGCTTTCTGACTTTTCTAAAATGAACTTCGAATGCTGTGTACCACAGGCTGGTTGCCCTAAAATAATTTAATACCGTAAGGGTTAATGTCACACTGACTGTAATTTCTCACCTTATTATAACTAACCCTGAGGCAAGAAGCAGTATCAGATAGGAAGTTCATAAGTCTGTCACCTAACTCATACAATTTCAAATGTAATAAGGATCTAAAAAGTAAGGTGCAAAGAAACGCAAAATTCACCCACATAAATTTATGCTTGGAGTGCTATTTTGTGGAGCATTTAATCAGAACTGCCTTAAATATTCATTATGGCCACAGTGGAAAACTAATAGCAGTAATTGGATTTGCAACAATTTACAGTTCAGTAACAAATAACTAAATAATTGATATTATTAAACTGGTGAAAAATTTGCTACAAGGCATGTGAACAACAAGAACATTATAACGGATATAATTAAATTATAATGAAATATATAAATATACAGTACATGCTGTATGTGTATGTGTGTATGTATGTATATATATATATATATATATATATATATATATATATATATATATATATATATATACACATACACATACATACAAACAAACAGATTAACACTGACATCCGGGAGCAGGCTATTTCTTGTCACAAAAAGCAGAGAACACAAATGCAATGGAAGGTTAGTGTGACACAACCAGTAAGTTTCAGTCCTTTAAATTGCCATGGTTCTGGCGACAATAACAGCAAATGTGGTTTGCAAATCTGACATTCCACACTACTTGAAGTCGTTTAATGTGCCATCGTCTTTAGCCATTCCCAAATCTCTCAAAGAGGCACCCCAGTATTTATGGTTACCATTCAATACTTCAATTTATTTGTTAAGCTGCACCAACAACACATGATTAGGCTAAATGTTACTTCATTCATTTGAATTAAGTGTACAATTGGTGGACTCTAGCAGGAAATACCTGAGGTGCTTAAAATAGAAATTTAAGAATGAAATCTGTATTGTTTAAGCCACCTCACAGGACACCAATACATTTTTGAAAAATACCAGATGTTTCTGTAACTTAGTGTCTATTTCTGTTTATTATAATGTTATAGTGTTTTTACGAGCAAACAAACAGTACACTTCACAAGCAATTTTCCACAACACTATATATATATATATATATATAATATATATATATATATATATATATATATATATATATATATATAGAGAGAGAGAGAGAGAGAGAGAGAGAGAGAGATTATAATATATTATAATATACATACTGTATATATATATTTATATATATATATTTATATATATATTTATATATATATATATATATATAAAAATACATATACACTTGTACACACATACACACACATACACACAGTGTAAAGGTATAAGCTTCAAATACAGATGTTTTGCTTCACGGGAAAGAGAGTGGAAATCCTGAACATGTCAAATAAGTGGATTCTTTACCATTCCAACAACATGAGCAATAACTGTAAGTGATATAAGTATGGCTACATAAAGCACTTCTTGAAAAGTCATTTTTCATTCCAGCTTTGTTTAATGTCACACTCAGCTGGAGCCACAGTCCAAAGGAACTGCTTCAATAACCAGGGATGAAAACAGCAGAGCCAAAGAGCAGGCAGTTGCATTAAGGAAAACAGTGAAAACAGACTCTGTGCAAATTGCAATATAGTGACAGAACAGTCCACCACTACAAACTCGCTATGTGCCTTTAAATGCAGACGCAGTACATGGAAAGCATTTCTCTGCTGCAACACCATTATTCACATATGGTATTTAACTTGACAATGGATTATTCTTCTGCTGCTATATAAGTGAAATGCATTATTATTATTGTTGTATTATTATCGAGTTGGTTTTTTCCCTTAACCAGTGATGAGCAAAATAAAGTATTGAACTGATTAAAAAAACAATAACACAAAACATACCTGTCCATTAATCTGTCTGTCGATATAAATCAACACACACTATATGTTTAATTTATTTTTATATTTCCTTAATTAATATATCTTTCAATACTCTAAGATCTATGTTAATAGTACAAGTTAGAAAATGTATGCATGGTGCAAAACTCATGTGTGTTTGGGGACTAAGTTAACTGGTATGAAAGTTGGAGCACTTTGCATTTTTCTTTCTTTCTTTTCTGACACAAAAAAATCAAGCTAAAAAATACTTTTGAGTTTCAAGGCTTAGACATAAAAATTCTAGAGAATAAAATTTCAGTGCTGCATCTGTTGTTCAGTAAGGCCGGAGGCCAGGTGTGAACACTTCTGCACAGCACTATACTGAATATGTGAATGTACATTTAGTATATGCTACATGGCACCTTCGATGTGTTCCCCCATGTGTCTGAGCTTTTGTCAAAAGAAGCTTTCATGTTTTATCTAAGCTGTATTATAGTGCATGCCCTGGTGTCTGCTTCGCTCACTGTTAACTGTTATTATTCTAATAGAATTTAAGGGAGCAAATGCCACACAAAAAAGTTAATTAACAGAAAAATGAGGAAGGATACAGTAGTTAAGAGTTTGCAAAAATCTGATTATTAAAAAAAAAATTCTGATGAATATATTTTTCACATAATTGCTCTTTTCTAAATGCAGAATAACAAAGGAAAAAAAGACCAACAAATTAAGCACTGAGATCAATTAGAGGTAAAAAGACACACTGACCGTGCCAAATGGTTGGAACAAAAACCTGTAGCCACAGGAATAACCCCACTACTGGGATTAGAAACCACTGGTGTATAGCGTGCTGTGCTTACAAGTGTGTTTTGTAAGAATATCCTGAACAAAACTGAATAGTAATATGCATTATTTTTATCCATAAACATTACAAAGATGGCAGAATAAAGGATAGAATGGAACATTTGTATAAAATTCCAAATTTTCCAAAACACAAGAAAAACATCATTAAATCATTTTGTTTTGGAGGATCAGTTATTTTAATATTAACTCTATTAAGTATTTCACACAGGGAATACATGGTTGGTCTCCAAGTTAAGGAAGAATCAAGTTTTCCAAGTACATCAGCATTAGCTATTAAAGATAAAAAGCGTAAGAAAAAGATAACATGACAGACAGTAATATGGATCTGTAGGGACCTCAAACCCTGCTGGCATTTATACACATGCTGAAATCACAATACTGTTCTGTTAATCATGTTCTTAAAGTAAAAGTCATTTTTCCTGCAGGCCACTTTAAAAAATATGTCAAGGGGCAAACTTATTTCACAATATTTGACTTAAACTGAAAAATGTTGTCAAAATGTTCATTCAAATCTGAAAATGTCCACCTGCTTTGTTACTATACACAGGGTTTTGTTTCTAATGGAAGAGACACTGCTATTCTTATTTTCATTGCCTTTTTAAGAAACACAAAGCCTTCACATGAATGAATCTTTAAATTCTAGTATTAGGATAATTAAAATTCTGCACAAGCTCATAACTAGTTTGACAGTTTTGTATCTTAGATTATAAAGTAAACAATAATTCCTCCATCCATTCTTAAACTAAATTAACCCGACTCAGGAAGAGTCCCGGTGAAATTAAAACTCTGGTGCTGTTTTCAGATCAGGGTACCCCTTCAAAATGTCCGTCAATAAAGCTTATTTGCTCTCTACTGAAGGATTTCATAATCCTGTAGCTATTCTTGCTCAGTGTCTGAATGAAGTTCAATCAAGCAATTTCTATGTTTATTGCATTTATATTTTGAGAGATACATTTTATGCTGAAGATAAATGTAGCATTACAACAATATCTAGGTTTTGTCTAATGAAGGCACTACAGACTGAGAGCTCATCAGCACCATCAGGATTAAAGTCCTTTCCAATACTACTGACTTTATTTCACATCTTCTGATCAAGCCACCCTATTCTGAGATAAATCACCAGATACTGTGGTTTGAAATATGTGTTTTGATTACTTTAAAGCAAAAGTGCAATAAATGTGAAATAACACAAAGAAAAAAAGCTAATGAGACAAAGCTAATTAGACTAAGACATCTAACAATTATTACATTATTGTTACTAAATGTTTTACTGCTGTAAAAGCGTAATGTTTGTCTCTTCATTCAACACTTAAAATGATAATGTAACTGTTTTAAGAACTTATCTGCATAAATTATGATGTACGTTTTATTTGACATTAAGACTACACAATAAATCTGAACTGTACCTCAATAAACTTTGGTGAACGAGTTAGACACAGTAACATTTCTTAAAGGAAGGAAATGCTTCTTAAACATTTTTAACCTGGAATTATTTTCAATAAAATCTCACTAATACCAAACAATCAACAAACACAATGGGAGAACAGAAAGACTCCACGTAAAACCTTGCACTGTGAGGCAAGAATGACAGCTCTGCGCTACCAATCTGTTTATGCTAACTCATCTGATTAAACTTAGGTGAACTGGTAAAACTGGCCCGTGTGGGTTTATGTGTATGTTTGCCATGCAATGCTTTGGCACCTTCTGTCTGGGTGTTATTCTTGAATGCATCCGATACTTGCTGGGACAGAATCCAGCAGCCCTGTGGCCACACACTTGGCGGGAGAGGTTAAACACGCATGTTGCAGGCAATCAAGTAATATGCTTGGGGGAAGACATGCAGACTCAGGCGTTGTTAAGTCAGGAATGCTAGTTTTGCTCTACCACTCACCACTACGTCTGTACTAAATCCACAAAACTTTAATCAGATTGAACCTAAATATATGCCTGTAACTTTTGTTCAGTTGTTGTCACTTGATTGCAAGCTACATGCGTGCTTAATCTCCCCCTCCATCGATAGCAGCAGGCTGGGTCTTTGAATACTGGAATATTGGAAAGGTTTCAGTAATGCTTCTCAGTTAACAAAAAATATTTAGTCCATAATGTTCTGTAAAGTAAACAACACTCATACCTTTTTTCCCATTACTAACCTCAGCTCCTGAACATTAGAGAGTGCTACCAGATCACACAGTTTCAAAATATCTAAAGAAAATAATTAGATTAAAACTAAACTGACATTTTTATATAGGTCTCTGTTAGTGGAATACAGGCAGAACACTCTTTTCTGATTGGCTGTGTGATTAAACCCTGCAAAGGACTGGCATACCATTCTACCCCTCTACTTCATACCTTACACCCAAGTGTTGCTGTGATAATCAACCGTCAACACTTTCAAGAGTAAATGACTTTTGTTTAGTTCTTGTCAGTTGATAGCATTTAATGCAATGCACATCCTTAACCTATCCCTTATTAGCCATCACAGAACATGATGATATGGACCACACCAGGCAATATTTTTGAAACATAATAATTATTGCAAAATAACAGAATAAATAATGCAAAATAATGCAACTCTTTTGCAAAATAAAGCTATACTTTTGTCAAGTAACACAATAATCATTTTTTGAGTGCCAGGAATAAGCTTCTATTATTCATTAGAAAATTATTATTATTCAAATGCTGTTCCCACCTGGTGCTCTACGATTGCTGGGATAGGCCCCAGCTGCCCCGCAACCCTACCATGGATAAGTGGTTAAGGAAGATGAATGGATGGATGAATAATAATAACAGTTTTTATTATTATAATTAGGTGGCACAGTGGTACCATTGCTGTCTCACACTGAAAGAGAATGGGGTTTGCATCCCAGGTGATTCCTTTGTGGAATTTGCATGTTCTCTCCAGATGCTCCAAGCACAGGTAGCTTAGGTGGATTGGTGTTGCTAAAGTGGCCCTAGAGTGTTTGTGTATGTCTATGTGTGTGTTAGCCCTGCAATGGACTGGCATCTTGTCCAGAGATTGTTCCTGCTTGCACGAATAGACTCCAGCTGTATTGTGGCCCTGCTCTAGATAAGTGGGTTAGGAAGTTGGATGCCTATGTTTGTTCAGTTTTTGTCACTTGATCACATGCTACACATAGGCTCTATATTCTCTATAATCAAAACACATTCATGTATTATCAATCCAGCAGCAGTAGGCAGTATATTTGCAAAATAATTGAAAAAAAACTTCCATATAATGAAATAATACAAGTAATCATGTGACTTTTTTCAGTTATTATCGCCTAATTGTCTAAAGAACTGAGACAGCAATTCACATTTAGGAGTCAACATTCGATAATGCCAAAAAAGGTTGCTGGGTGAGGAGTATCCGAGGTGAATCCACACCCCAAAGTGCTGAAGTGAGGCGCATAATCTTTTCAAATGGCCAAATGTCACAGCCATCTCACACAGAGAACTTAAAATGACATGGATACACTGTTTTGCAATATGTGCGTAATCACAAGGTGCAAATCAATAGTCAATAATAAGTTTTGATTGATAAATAGGTGTATTTGGTAAATTTTAACGCAGTACACTCACTTCTACTGTAAAATGCAAGAGCGAGTTACCTATTATTTTTTTTATTTAAAAATTTAAAATATGCTTCACTTTAGAATACAATTTCATGTGATGAACTAATATATACCATGACTGTGAATTATTAACTTTGACTTAAAGAGACCAACCTTGTCTTTTAAGAAACATGTTTCCAAAAATATTCGAATTTGTCAAAACAAATAGTTTCCATATATGATTAAAAAATGAAGCCTTCTATTATATATCAGGGATACATTGTTTGTATAATATAATGCTCTTGATTCTTCTTGTGTTTTAAAAGAACTGCAATGAAAATAAAAAAAAATAGACTTACAAGTTATCTAAGAATTCAGAAAAGTTTTAAATTTAATGATAAAAAGCAATGCATGTCAAAGTAAATACAACAAGATAAAAATAGGAATCATATTACAATGCATTATAATATTGTCTTTAAAGAGAAATTAAATTGAAAGAATATAAAACATCTTGAACACTGCTAGAGACGTAGAGGTTATGGTATGGAAATGTGTGGGCTAACTCCTATTAAGTCTTCCAGCTCCACACATGCTATTGTTCAGATGTGCATATTTATTAAATCTGTCCCATTGACTATCTTAATACTGACATGGGGCGGTATGAATGTGACCTTGAAAAAAATCTGCGACTATGTGCAGTAAATATAATTTCCCATTTTAAAATGAGAAAAAGAAAACATTTTACTGAATTTCTCCTTAAAATCAGCCTTATGCTATAAAGCATATCTCTACCCACAATATTTGCCAAGCTTCTTACGTTTGTTTGAATGATGGCAAAGATCGATTTTCTATATCCAGGTACAAGTCTCAGTAACACTTTAAAAAGTAATCACTTGGAACACATTAGAATCAGTTTACTGAAACTACTAATATGAATCTTTATCAGGTGCACATATTAAAAGCCATTATTTGGTGGGAGGGAAAATGTATCAAGCCTATTTTTAAAAGCTCGTAATGTGATGGGAGTGTGAGCTGGTGGAGTGGATTAATGCTGCTGTAATATACCATTTAACCTCTGAATCTTGGAAGAGAATCTGGCAGACACAGGAGCTAAATAAAAGAGTTCTCTACTGATGACCGTGAAAATGGATTTAAGGAATTATATCATTGTAATGATCTGTTGCAAGTTTAGCAAGACAGTGAATAAAAATATTATTACAAGCATCACTTAAAAAAATCCAGTTAATTATTAGTAATGGTCATGTTTTTTATAAATATTAAAAATAAAAAATAAGTTGAACACCACCATTATTTTTGGATCAGAATGAATAGATGGGACTGGTGATAGATGAAAACTGGAACTAAATGCAATGTGTTCCGAGATGGCCACTCTAACTTTATATCGAAATAACGGAATGGAAGAGGTGACAGGGGACATACAGAACATACAAGGCACACACAGAAGCTCATGTAAATAACAAGGGAGTCTCTTCAAGTAGTGGTAGTAGTACTGTCAAGAGTACAGAGAATTTCTAATATGCATGTTCTACCGACACGCAACATGTTGCCACTCCCTAGCATTACGATAAACAAGAATGTATTAAAATAAAATACAACAATTCCTTTTAATTATGTGCCAGGGTCATCAAACCAAAAGATACCCAGGGTTTGTAAGCCCAATCATTAAACATAGTGCCTTTTTGGTCAATACAAGGAGGAAGGCATTTTCATCAACTCGGTAGATTTGCATACATTTTACATTTTATGTATCTATGTATTTATGTAGTTTGTTTAGATATGTAAATCTATTCTGGAAGCCATGGATGGAAAGTCAGTTGGTGAGTTAGCTGGATGAACCAAGGCTTGATAGGCAGTGACATAATGTGATATGGACATTGAGTTTGCAAGAAACAAAATAGAAAATGATTAGGGAGAGTGACATTGTGGTGTGCTGAAGTAGGCAAGTGGGCAAGTTTCGGGGAAACATTGTGGAATTTTTTTTCAACTTATCAATTTATTTTCACAAATCACATTATGTATTACTTGTGTTAAAGCACTTCTATTCTATTGCCTTAAATAAAACTGACGGCATTCTTATGGAGTAGAAAGGTAAGCCTTTTCATTTTCAATTGCAAACACAATCCAAATAACAGTATGACTCTATCCACCCCTTTACCTAGAAGTATCAGCTGGCATCACTCACTCCCCTCCAGTTGATGCATTTCATGTGAAGGTGAATTTTAGATTCTCCCTTCAGGGTATCACAATATGTTTTTTTTTTTAACCAAATAATACAGTAATATGCGACTTGTATCAATACTGGAGAACTTGAACAGCATTTTACTCTTTTAAAATCATTGTTATCATCTGCAGAACACTTGAAAGCTTAAGAATAATCTATTCTGAAAGTATTAATGGGCTCCTAGTAACAGGCACCTAAAATGACAATATAAATTATGCTGCTACCAGAATTTTAAATGAAATTTTAAAATTTCATGAATTTAAACAAATTCACATATGAAGGTATCCTACAACTTAGCTATTGTGGAGAAAACCGACTTGCAGGTTATGTCATGCGACATATGTCAGAATCAAAAATCTCTCCAAGTTCTTCATAACACATTTATTTCACTTTGTCTGATATGTCTGTCTGTATTCTTTCGCAAGCATTCAAATAGAATGTTGCAGCTCTCTCGCCTTCTTTGTGATGTCCAAGCTGAGAGCATAGAAGAACCCTGGTTATGTAGGTTAATAACTTCAGAGAGCTCTGTTATCATTCCCTCTTTTTAAAAAAAGGAATGGAAAAATAATTATAGAGCCAATAAGAGGACTTGAAGTGCCTCAGAGCAAGAAGAGCCTAATAAGGTCAACATCAAGCACAGAATCCCTACCTCTCTAGTCTCATGGTACTGGGGTAAAAATAAAGGAGAAAATCATACAATGTGCCTGCAATTCAGATACTAATTGTAACAAAGAAAGAACTCCACCCAGGAGTAGGTGATAATAATCCAAAAAACTAGGAAAAGATGAACCATTGAGGATGTTTTATGGTGCTACACGATATCTGTTAAGCAGAGCCTAAGGGAGTTCAAGGACCTTTTGTCATCTTTTCTGCAGAATCTGAACTAATAATTCTATACAATAAATATAACCCTTCATTTGGGAACGGAAATTTTATTTTCTGAGTATGTATACTGGTTGGATGAGTGTCTCACAATGGTCACAATACATACAAAATAATGCACCAAAAGTAAAAGTAAATTTTAAACTTGGCTCTGGCATCATCCCAAAATGAAACTGCCACATCTTTAAGCTTTATTTGTTTCAGATCTCCCCACTCCACTCTTACTTCAAAATCCACTGCACACTGAATAAACACTGTTTTTGTCATACAGGGTGTAAAAGCCAATCTGGACACAGACAGGTATAGAACACAAATTCAGCCACACACAAGTTTTTATTTTCTTTTTTTTACCTTGTGGGCAACGCCACAGTCCCAAACACAACACGATACTCTTTTCCTGTTCTCCTCCCGACTCTTGATCCCGGAGTGGGGCCTACTGAGATGCCATTTTGGTGAATCAGCCCGGACCCAGACAGACACAGGACACACATGTCCAAAACACGCATGTTTATTCCTTTTTCAGCACAGTGCACAAACCAGTAACAATAAGCTTAGTCATTTTCCTTTCTTTCTTCTCTCCTTCTGCCATCTGCACTCCTCTCCTGCAAGCTCTGTCCTCTACTTCTGGACTCCAGCTCCCACGAAGCCCTGTGGAAGTCCGAGGCACAGCTGCAACCCAGGGGGCTGCCAACTAGTGCTCCGGGGGAGGTAACACTCTGGATAGGTTGGCTCCCCTGGTCCTACAGTGTGGCGGTGTCCCGGACAGAGAAGGTTTCCCTGCTTTCTCCTTTATATTCTCTATTCAACCCCCATACACTATTTCAAACTCTACTTTATTTTAGCACTTATAATCTTAGGCACTTAGACAGAGTGAAAAAAGAGACTGGAGAAAGACCTACACTTTTAACAATGTATTATAGGTAATATATTTTATTTTAATTAGTCCATTATAAGCAAATAAAATATGGCTTAGTAAACCAAGACCATACAACCTGATAATGCTAGATGTGTAATTTCAGATGGCACAATAAGTTATAGTACATTTGATTTTTTTCTAGTGAGCTCATCATTTACACGGGCCCAGCTTTTTTCAAGTCACCATTCGGTCTGCTTTTGACAAGGCTGCAACATGCAACAAGCCTCTATTCTTTATTGTTCCTATGTAGTTCTTGACAAACACACCTTCCAGGGCCATTCACCAATGGAATAGCTCAGGCACAGAACACCAAAAAAGTAATTTTGATTCTTGTCAGCATCTTTCATATAACCATTCAAAATGGAAATGCAAGTCATTATGTAATGAAACAAGCCCTTTCTGTCACCGGCAGCCAGTAATTCAGGCATAATAACTAGCATTCCTAACACTTTGGAGGTAAAGAAAAAAACTGTTTTGTCAATTTTCCTTGTTCTTTAAACATTATAACAAGTACAATACTAATTCTACAAATAAAAAAGACATAAAGAACAGTTATCTTATATGCAATGTATCACTTCACTACAAACACTTTTCCAGCGTTCATAAAATGTACCAATTTGTCCTTTTGCACATGAAAACTAGCCAAGTCTTCCTCTAACTTCTCCATACAATACAGATGTTTCTTTAAGTTAAGTTTTTAAGTAGTGCCTGCCATTGCACTGAGTGATGACAAGGAGGCAATTACTTTGCAACCAACTGAAGCTGACTTCTAATCTTCAGCTCACTATGGCATTACTGCCTTAATTAACTGCAATGGAAAATAAGATTATAAAAAGCATCAGAGATAAATAAAAAGATAAACATCCAGAAAGGATTTCTGACCTTAACTTTCTACTGCCTGTTAAAGACAAAATAAATTGCTTAGGGGAGACAGTTAACACTACACACCCACATGCTCACATCCATAGATAAAAATTGGTTTTCAATTAAAAGAAAAACTTGCCTTGCTTGGACTTTGTTACCAAGGCCTGTTCGAATAACCCACTTGCTATCTGGTGTTATGAAAGAGGCAGTCTTGGGATTCTTCAGTACAGATACTAATCTTCATTACAGTGTATTCAGTAAAATATTTCCAATTCAAGCGCTAGTATCGACCAGCTATGGAAACCTGAGGTTATGTACACTGGAGTATTTCAAATAACTTTCTACCAGCTTCATATAACCTAAGCAGTTATTGTAGCCATTCATGGAAACAACTGACAGCATGTGATTCTTACGGGCAGTTGATGCTCCCAGTTATTGAGGAAACGCCAACTAAATACTTGCTTTTCAAATGCTTGGAAAAATAAACACGTAGAAACTTTATTTCCAGATAAATATTCACTTTCAAAAAGCAGAACATTACAATGGCATACTACTTAATCAAACAAATAATAATAACAGATACAAAAAGAAGAGAGATATGAGGAGGAATATAATAGAACAATATTTGCATAAGAGAGTCAATCACAGGACAAGTAGGCTTATTTTAAAATAATATTAATGAATACTTGCCATGTTTTAAAAAGGTTTTGGACATATCTTCTAAGAAAGAATTTTTTTTTTTATTTGAGATACTACAGAGCAGGGGTCTTCAACACGTTGCACGCACGCTTATGGTAGCTCGCCAAAGGGTTAATGAATCCTACATAAATTTGAAAACTTAATTAGTCAAATTAGGGGTGGGTGATCGTTCCAAAAATTCATATCACGATCCTTTTAACATAAAATCACGATCTACAATCTGAATTGCAACCTATCTTTTCAATGTGGCATACACTTAAGAGAATATCTGGACTCAAACTCATCAAGACGTAAGTAACATTTTAATTTAAATACCAAAGAAAGTTGAATTCAATTGTTCTCTTGTTCGTTAGCTAAGCGGAGTTAAGGTACACGCCCAGAAGCTGGCGAATGAATGAGGAGAGGCCCCCCTTGGTCTGCTGCATGTTTCTCAGATTCGCGCAAATAAATCAGCACAACAAGTGAACTATGATACATAGTGAATTGAGAGAAGTCGCAAAATCAACCGGAATGTTCAAGCAAATTATAGAAAAAACCCAATCTAAATCCGTAAAGTAGTTCTCTCGTGAAAAGCGGACAGACAGACAGACAAACATTGCATTTTATATATTATATGTTAGTAAACCTTGAAAATAATGTGCAGTTAAAGTCTCAACAGCATTCTCAGTATTTCTGGAGCTTAGCAGAGCCAGATAACTATAAGAATCTTCACCACGCAGCTCTGAAAATGTCTGCTTTGTTTGGGTCTACATACCTCTGTGAGTCTGCCTTTTCTGACACGAATGTCATGAAACCAAAGTTCAGAACAACACTGACAGATGAACATTTAAATGACACCATAAGAGTGAACCTAAGTGGCTACACTCCACCATACACCTCTCTTGTTGACTCCATGCAGTGCCAGTCATCTGACAAACTAAAAACACATCACACAAACAACTGGACATGTGAATACTCTTGTGAAGTGAAACAGTGACATGTAACAAAATGACAAATGAATAAGTAATATCTGTGTACTTGTAATTGCATTATTTTGTTTTGACAGCATTCATGATTTAATTCAATAGTGTGAGATGCACTAGAAAATGCATGCAGACATAGAAATGCACTAACAGGTGAACTAAATATTTTTTGTGATGTTTTAATGCAAAATTAGAGTTGTGGACACCAACATTTTGTAAATGTTCAGGTAAAACATGTTTATTCAGTTTGTTTGGGTTGAAATAAGCTATGAGGATAAACGTTAGAACACGAGTAGCTCTCGGCCATTTTCATTTTGTAAAAGTAGCTCTCAGGGGAAAAAAGGTTGGAGACCCCTGCTACAAAATGTCGCTTTCTCACTGAATGATAGAATGTTGGGATTCTTCCATTTAAGCAAGATAAGCCAGCAAGCTAGTAGTGTGGTGAAGGCTATTACAATCTGTTTATCACTATGCACCATTAGCCTCTTTAGTATTAAGTTTACCCTCAGAAAAATGAACCAAAAACAAGTAAAAAAACCTTAGCATCTGTAAAAAAAACACGTAAATACCAAAACATCAACATAAATACAGTAGAAAAGCTACTGTATATCTAGTTTCATAAGGCATTATTCTGTCAGTAGTTCTAGAATGCAATGATAGACCTAGAGACATATATGGAGATTAAATCAAACTTTTAGGCAGAAGTGCTTATAAAATCAAGTTATATAGAAAAGTCTAAGTCTGAGCTACACAGAAGCGTGTTATAGCTAGGGACCTTCACAATGTACCAATACATTATCTCCACAAATCCAAATCATTAATTCATTCACCACCAGCATAATGAAAATTTTCTGGGTTTACCGCAAATATTTTTCCCAAAACTCCATGGTCCTGTGAACTCTCTTGAGTGACTTGCACACTTTTCATATCACCTGGTCCTACATGTTCTTTGGGCTTATTCCTTGTACCTGTTCACCTAATCACTCTCTATTGCCCTAACCACCTTAGTCTGCTTCTTCTCAGCACAACACATACTACCTCAACATCAGCTGTTTCCCTTAACTTGACATTCACCTTCCACTGACTCTGTGATACTCTAAATATCCATCTGATCACTGAAATCTTTTTTCTTTCATATTTTGCATTATGTTCTGCCTTCATTAGCCTTCACACACAAACCAATCCTCACACAGCTTTCATAACCTTTTCCCATCACTTCTAGAGCGGCTTCTATAAAAGTCAGAATAAGGGCAGCTTCTGGAATTTCCTTTAGCACCTCTCAGCCTGGCAATATCGCTACTATGTTGCACCTCCCCTGTAGACATCACTAAAGTAGCAAAACTTTCTTACTGTATCCAAAGCAACTCCATTGCCGACATCAAAATTTAGACTTAACACACTGGCATTCTGCCCCTGCAGACTTTCAAACACACACTTTCAATAAACAAAGACTGACTGCATTAGACTGAGTTTCTCTGCACATCTTTACCAGACAAGATTCATGGCAATGAACCCGCCCTGTCCACTCCTCCTGTCCCTTCGCCTCCAACCATCACCTGGGACTTTCCTGCACCACGCTGTAGAATGTTGTAATAACACAAAGGGGAGTGACTTAAGAAAAGTTATTACATCGAAACACAGAAGTACTTTAAATACAAATAGAGAAATGTGGAAGACTTTTGAAATCTGACTAATTAAACAGAGAGCAGCTATTTATTTCCTAATGGAGACACAGGGTCCACATTAAATTTCAATGTGCAAAACATTTTGAAGTAGACAGAGAACTCATTTAACCTAACAGTACAACACTTTCTTTTACTCCAGCTGTTGGTATTGCGTCTTTAAACAAATTATACAACAGGATATGTCATAGGGCAGGTGTCGGCTGAGGACAGGAAAATGAGACGTGTAATGTGCCTGGGGACTATGGCTCTAACGCAAAGTGAGAAATTTAGTGCAAATGTGATATTTTATAAACAAAACTCCATCTTATGTATAAAACAGTGCAATAACAGGGAAAAAAACTTCAATTAGTTCTTAAATTCTACAGACAATGTCTTGTGAATATTAGGCTTTTTCAATATTGTACCCAAAATATTAAATTCACTATTAACTATATAATAAATAATTTAAAAAAAAAGCTCTGACAAACATAATGAATTAAGAAATAAATTCTCATCTTAGAATACATTTTAATATATACATCACCTGCGGCGGGCTGAAGGCCTGCCCGGGGTTTGTTTCCTCCCTTGCGCCCTGTGTTGGCTGGGATTGGCTCCAGCAGACCCCCGTGACCCTGTAGTTAGGATATAGCGGGTTGGATAATGGATGGATGGATGGATATACATAACCAGGGGTCTGAAATCCATTGTTATCTTTCTCACTGTTTATATTAAGTTTCACTGTCTACCCAATCGTAGGCCAAAGTATGTTGAGGTATTTCCTGTGAAAGGCTGCTGTCCCATCCAGGCTGCTGTACTAAACCCTGATTTTCTGTTGCAATGTAATTCAAATTAATAAAAAGGCAAGGTAAAGGATATGTTTGGTATTTTTCACTTAACATATTGATTTGCCAACTACAATTGTGTTCTAAAGTGAAGTGTTTTTTATAAATAAAAAAAATATTGTTTATGCAGCTTACAATGGGGATGAAGGGTACACTGACACACAGGTAAAAGAAAAAGCCTTAAATTTTAACAAATACAGTGCATCCGGAAAGTATTCACAGCACATCACTTTTTCCACATTTCGTTATGCTACAGCCTTATTCCAAAATGGATTAAATTCATTTTTTTCCTCAGAATTCTACACACAACACCCCATAATGACAACGTGAAAAAAGTTTACTTGAGATTTTTGCAAATTTATTAAAAGTAAAAAAACTGAGAAAGCACATGTACATAAGTATTCACAGCCTTTGCCATAAAGCTCAAAATTGAGCTCAGGTGCATCCCGTTTCCCCTGATCATCCTTGAGATGTTTCTGCAGCTTAATTGGTGTCCACGTGTGGTAAATTCAGTTGATTGTAGATGATTTGGAAAGGCACACACCTGTCTATATAAAGTCTCACAGTTGACAGTTCATGTCAGAGCACAAACCAAGCATAAAGTCAAAGGAATTGTCTGTAGACCTCTGAGACAGGATTGTCTCGAGGCACAAATCAGGGGAAGGTTACAGAAAAAAATCTGCTGCTTTGAAAGTCCCAATGAGCACAGTGGCCTCCATCATCTGTAAGTGGAAGAAGTTCAAAACCACCAGGACTCTTCCTAGAGCTGGCTGGCCATCTAAACTGAGCGATCGGGGGAGAAGGGCCTTAGTAAGGGAGGTGACCAAGAACCCGATGGTCACTGTCAGAGTTCCAGAGGACCTCTTTGGAGAGAGGAGAACCTTCCAGAAGGACAACCATCGCTGCAGCAATCCACCAATCAGGCCTGTACGCTAGAGTGGCCAGACGGAAGCTACTCCTTAGTAAAAGGGACATGGCAGTACGACTGGAGTTTGCCAAAAAGGCACCTAGAGGACTCTCAGACCATGAGAAACACAATTCTCTGGTCTGATGAGACAAAGATTGAACTCTTTGGTGTGAATGCCAGGTGTCACGTTTGGAGGAAACCAGGCACCGCTCATCACCAGGCCAATACCATCGCTACAGTGAAGCATGGTGGTGGCAACATCATGTTGTGAGGATGTTTTTCAGCTACAGGAACTGGGAGACTGGTCAGGATAAAGGGAAAGATGACTCCAGCAATGTAAAGAGACATCCTGGATGAAAACCTGCTCCAGAGTGCTCTTGACCTCAGACTGGGGTGACGGTTCATCTTTCAGCAGGACAACGACCCTAAGCACACAGCCAATATATCAAAGGAGTGGCTTCAGGACAACTTGAATCCAATTGAACATCTCTGGAGAGATCTTAAAATGGCTGTGCACCGATGCTTCCCATCCAACCTGATGGAGCTTGAGAGGTGCTGCAAAGAGGAATGGGCGAAACTGGCCAAGGATAGGTGTGCCAAGCATGTGGCATCATATTCAAAAAGACTTAAGGCTGTAATTGCTGCCAAAGGTGCATCGAGAATGTATTGAGCAAAGTTTTTTTATTTTTAATAAATTTGCAAAAACCTCAAGTAAACTTTTTTCACATTGTCATTATGGGATGTTGTGTGTAGAATTCTGAGGAAAAAAATGAATTTAATCCATTTTGGAATAAGACTGTAATATAACAAAATGTGGAAAAAGTGATGCGCTGTGAATACTTTCCCGGATGCACTGTATTTGTTAAAATTAACACCAATTAACACCAAGAATCTTCCCAGCACCAACTTATATTCTGCTTATAATCTAATTTCGCTTCTGCAATTCTGTTTTTTGAACAGTTATGCTCCACCATGGCTTGTAATAACTGAGGCTGAATGATTTTTCTGCTCCTAAACTGCATCTGCTTTTTGCCTGTTACGTTCTGTGTTGTTTTTTCATTTACATAGACTACAGAGTGAGATTCATGCCAATGTAGTGAAGAGAGCACATTAAGAGTTTCGTGGTACTTTGGACATATAGGGTGGTCCAGATCTAATTATGCAATTTTCATTACACTATAATTTATTAAGTATATTACCTAGAGAATTCACAAAAAAATATTTTTGTTGCCGATAGATGCCAGTACCTGCTCTGCATTCCAAAATGGTTGTCAGTCGAACAGCGGGTGTGATGTGTTCGCCTTTTCATAATTGCATAATTAGATCTGGACCACCCTGTATATCTGAAGTGAACCGATTTCATTGCATTATATTTTTAATAAAAGTTTTAGATTTTTAAAAGACCCATGTTACACATGTATCACAGTTTCCGTGGTGTGTTCAGCACGTGCACAAAAAAAAAAGATTAGAATGGTAGTGTGTGTGAAATGCCAAATTGACACAACACAAACCAATGATCAGGTTTTTAAACATACAATTTGTCATTTTTGCTGAGGACATAGTAATAACATGTGTTTGACTGTGTAAACTTACTGACATTACCGGACACCAATCAATCTGTAAATGCATGGGGAGAACGTTTAAAGATTATGCAGAACATGGCACTGTGAGGCAGGAATGACAGCACTGCACTAACTTCTGAAGCCATCATAAAAGAAGCTCTGTTAGTTGTGGTGAGACATGGGAGGGCATCATGGACGCAGCACAAAGTTACTTTGGGTGCATCTCCCAGCTGTTACAGCCTATCAGCCATGATGTGCAGAAACCAGCAAGGATCTGAGGAAAGACTAGCATGGGGGGTGAGCGATGTGAAGAGGATCTGGGCAATATACATGAGCGGACAAAATGACTAAACAGCTGCTGAGCTGTCACTGAACAAACCAGAAAGTTCATTTTAGGGCCACCTCACCAGTAGTTAGCATTAAATGGCTTATTCCATTCCTTAATCTTTAACAACCCCTGGGTTGTTACAATATTCTCTATCATTGAAGCACACAAATACATTATCAAGCCAGAGGCAGCAGGAGACATCTTTGAGTAATATTAAAATAAGCTTCCATATAGTCAAATTATATAGTAATCATTAAGTGTGACATTTCAGTTATTATTGCCTAGTTTTCTACAGAACAGTGGGAGTAATTCACAAAAATGTCAATAACAGTGCTTGGGGATAACATTCTGAAGTGAACACACGTCCATGGCCCTAAAAGATGCCATGAAGGAGGACAGGAGGTGGAGTAAAGTCACAACAATGTTTTTCTTTGATTTTTTTTCCATCTTAAAATTACATGCATACACTACTTTGCAATATGTATAGTACGTAATCTCAAGGGGTGGATCAATGCTCGATAACATTCTGGCTTGAAAAATGGATGCAGTCAGCAAGTTTTAAGACTTTTCAAGTCACCTTTTGGATCCATGTACCCTTTGTCCTCATTGTAAGCTTTTTCCGTGAGACATGTGTTTAATGACTTTATTATTCGGGATAGGTTTCTCTGTTTGGAATTTCAGCACAGACAAAACGATCATTAGCAGTTAATAATTTTTTTTTGCAAAGTAACCAATAAATGCATGTAACGTAAACTCAATTTTTGAAATTCTCTTGACTTAAACTTCAAAGCCTTACAATATTTATACTTCTGACATATCACCTATGTCCATATATTCAATCTCTATCTGCCTTTTCGTTATTTCTCAGAGTAATAATTTCTCTTTCTTTGCGCTAATGCAATGTTTACTTTCTTTGTTTTGACACTGTTGTTGTTTGCTGCTTTCATATTCTGTATCTTGCTCTACATGTGTTTCGCGGCTACGTTTTTTTTTTTTAGTCTTTTGAATTCCAATTTTCATTCTCTCTAACCTACTCTGCATATGTTTGCCCCCCTTGTTTTTAACGTCTTTATGACATTTTACTTTGTTTTCTACTCTGTTTTTTATTTCTAACCTCGCTTTGTCCTGCTTTTGTTTCAAAGATACCTGGTCTGTGGTGATTATTTTCCCTTTTTCGAGTAATAATTTCCGTTTGTTTGCGCTACTGCGATCTTTACTTTCTTTTTTTATACTTTCTAATTTTCCTACTTTCATATTCTTTAACTTTCTCCACATGTATGCCGCCAACATTTTTTTTGAGCCTTTTGAATTCCACTGCTTTCATAAACTCTAACCTGCTCTGCATGCATATAGCGCCAGCGTCCGGATTGGATGTGCTTTTTTTTTTTTTTTTCAATAATTACTTTCTTTATTTTCTGAATTTGCACCTATATTATTCTTTTCTTTTTTGTCTCTCCAACGCTTTTGAGTCTCTTTTCTCCATGCGGCTTTCTTCTTCACTTAGTCATCTACGTTTCATTTAGAACGTATTGTCCTTATACACTTTATATGCGCTAAGAGCCCTGGATCTGTGTGTGCTCCAAGCATTGACACAACTGAGTGTGTTGCTGTCCATGCTCTTATTTGGTTGTAAGTAGGGCGTGTCTTGCAAGAATCTCATGTTCTACGTCATCACGAGATGGTCCAGGGTCAATCTCTTGGCACAAAGTCTCATGTTTAAGGTCTCTGTGAGACGCTCCTTGTCCAATCTCTTTAGTCTCGCAGGTCTTTTAAGTGTCTTCCATGATCTTAACATGAAGATCACGTCTCGTCGCCCTACTGTTTCTCTCCAGGATTTGTTTTTATAATAGAGTGATTAAAAATGCTCCACTTTAGAACACATTTTTATTTCATTTTAAACAATATAATCCATAATTGTGAAGAAATAACTCTGAATTGAAAAATACCAAAGTTATTCTTTAATTGAATATAAACATTTTTTAAGTTTTTTTTTTGTTTAGATTAGATAAACATTACTAATCCACTGGGTATATTCAATTTACTTTATTACTGTATTTATTCATTTAATTTGCTGCTTACATTCTCATTGTCTACACATTTATTGCGCACACTTACTCTAACACAGTATTGTGCTGAACTGGAACATATCATAAAAGCACTGGGAATAAGCCAGGAAAATACCTGTAGGGCAAAAGAGTTCATTGCAGATTATTTCCAGATTAATATTGATACATTAAGACCTCCATTTAATTTTTTTGTTTGTCGGATGGCACAACATTTTCAAACTCCTTTAATCCAATCCAGCAGCACATGGTGCAAGAAAGGAACTATTATTTAATGGAGCAACAGTCCATAACAAATCCCACTCGCACATACAGTATCCAAACAGGGTCTTTTGAATGTGGAGGATGTATAATTGAAATTATTTAATTTCATAGAATTATTGATAATAACGGAATTGATCTCTGGATCATTTAAAAAAACATTTACAGCTGAGGTTTAAAAATGCAAACAGTATAGGTTTTGTCATTGGAGACAACTGCACAGAAAGTCCTTCCAACAACAGTTCTAGTTTAAGAAGGATAATAAAATAAAATACATAAATAAATTAAATTACTAAATAGAAAGCCTAACAATAACAAAGAGAAGTGGGATGTCAGGGAGACATACAGTACCTGCTTCAGCTATTAAAGCTTTATACAAAATGTCTGAATGCGTGCAAAAAGTAGAAGCAGAGTACCATTTGATACCAAGTCCACTTATCTACATCCAAAGCGATCACGCCACCCATTTTCAGTAATGAAAACTTCAAGCTTGGACAAAAGCGTTGCAGAAATCTCCTACTATTCCACTTTTTGTTTGAAGGGGGAGAAAGTTCATTCAGGGCCAAAAACAAAACAGGCACTTGGGCATGTGCTAAATTCCTGAATTCAATGGAATATGACACATGCTCTACAGTTATATTTATTTTCATTACAAAAAAATGACAGGAGATGAACTAAAACTGATGCGCTGTCCTGTCATATCGCCTCGTCTGTTTAATTAGCACAGCGAGCTTACCATCTTTACAAACTGTTCAACTGGCAGGGCTGACGACATCAATCATTTAATGCACAAGTTCATTCATTACAGAATCATACTGCAACAAACCCAAGACACTCCATCAAAGGGAATTATAAATGGACAAATGCTGAAGGCATGTCAAGAGATCAACTATCGAGACGTCCACAATGGGAATATTCATGCATCTGCAATTAGAAACACCTTCTCAGTGCTGACAAAAAAAAAACAAAACAGCATATACTGTATGATGCACAAAGTGTTTTTTTTTTCTAGGTTGTTTCTGCGCCGGATTCTAATTTTTTTTTTCTTTTCTCTGCAAGCTCATATTAATCCCATGTCCCCCAAAGAAATATAATTACTAATGCCATTTTAAAATTGCTAGGCCAGACATTAATCATATTTTACTATCTGATTAGGTTTAGACCTGGTTTGATAATTAAAACACACATATTTATAAAATGTTTTTAAAAAATGCAATTTTCACATTATTCTTGCAAATATTTAGTCTAATTTGATCATTAAATATATGAATGACCAAGCATCGTCTCAGCCTACCCCAACCAAAATCTGGTTTCTATGGTTACTACTATACGCCAGCTAAGCACTGTTACCAATGCATCTCTACAGTCTTCAATATGATTACCCCAATCTAAAAAGGCTTTTAAAATGCTGCCTGATTAAAAGTAGTATGAGTGCTTTACACGCAAGAAATATGTTGATTAAATTGGACTGGGGCACTATTACATTTAGAGGATTAAAAAAAGAATCTGATTAATAATGCATGGTAAATTCTTGATAGCCTAGGTAGAAAATTAAAGGGGTAAATTAGCAATTTCTTGTATTGTAAAGTGTAAAAACATAAATCTATACAACCTGTATAGTCAACAGGCAACTCTTTATAATTTATGAATAATATTAAGAAAAGCTTTCCCTATAAAAGTTACATGTCTCAATACTGACAAGCAGGTTTTAAAGACTTAATCTTATTAAATCCTTTCAACTTGTTATATAACAATAATTACAAATATATAAGAAGAATTTCTGGGAGAACTATAGGGAGAGCAAATAACAGTAGCAGCAAGGAGGGACGCAGATATGTACTTACAGCAGTTTTAAAGCATCAACACATAGCTGGGCCTACCTGGTTTAGCATTACATTCTGCACAATGCATACCTGCCAGCAGTAAAAGACACTTGATCTGAAACCCAGTTTATTCCTGAAAGGAATGCAACACTGATAGAAAGAAAGCATTTGCTTAAACATAGAAGGAACAGGGATTTAAGTGATATTTTTTATAAAAAGGTCAGTGACTTATTAATACATACATACTCGTATATGTTTACACATACATATGTTGGTGTTTCACCAGCACTCACTCAATTTTCTTGTGGCATCTGTCTCATGTCTGCAAGTTTTTCAGATCTTCAGACTCATTTGCATGTCACAATTTTATGCTGCTGTTCCACTTGTATGTCTATTGCATGCTTCTTCATTTTCTCTGTTTGTACGCTTCACATCAGCTTCTTTTCATAATCGTGCCATCCATTGCTCAGGTGATTCCTTTTATTGAGTCTGTTAGAACCTCTCTGAATTGATTTTTCATGCATTTTTATTCATATTTAACAACAATACTTGCTTAAATATGCACAATGATTGGGTTGGAGTGCTAATTTGAAGGCTAATTTCCTTGAATGCCAGCAAACTGGCTTTAAATGGGAAGCATGCTTCCTTTAGTTTTAACTTCTGAAACCAAATGAGTATTTTTGTGTATACAATATTTGTTATTTTATTTATTTGGTTTTTTTTTAACCAGGGACTAATATTAGTTCACTGGAGCATTGGAATATGCTCAGTACAATTGGTCATGAGTAAAACATTTGTGCCATAAATCAATTCTCTCTTTTCCTAGTAATTGACCTTGCCTTTTATTTGCAATTGACCAAAACACAATTTTCCAGGAAACTGTATTCTTTTGAATTCAAACAGGTAATTAGTAGGAATAATGGGAATTTTGGTTGTAATTATAAATTTACTGTGTAGCACATCCTGTAAAAATGAAAACATCAATCAAATATGAATGTAACGCTTTGATCTGTAACCTTTGATTGTTACAAAGTTTTGGAGGGTTTAACTCAAAATCAATATACACTGAAGCATGGCTTACTTTAACTTGTTATATTATATATATTTCCACACACACACATATGCACACAGAGTATATAAATGACAGCAGACAGGTATCAATGTATTTCTCACCACTTCTTTTCTTGACATTACTGGTGTATTTTTAAATTAAAATTTCATTTAATTTAATAATTAAAATTTAGACTAATCATATTTTCTGAAACTGGTTATCGCTCTATGCTTTATGATTTTTCACATATGGCCGTCCCTTTTGCTTTGTTGCCACACTCTACAAGACCCTTTATAAAAGTTGTTTACACAATCTAGGTGTGCTCTTTGGTACAAGGTGGATCAGCCAGTATGGTACTAAGCTAGCATTTCAATGAATCCCAATGTGTCTGTTAGGGAAGTGACAATAAAGTACTGTTCAATAGATCCAGACAGGTTTTTTGGGTATCCAACTGTGTTTTCTATACCACTTCGTTCAAATTCTTACGGCAATGTGAACACCACACCTGTTTGGTGTGTGTTCACTCACTGATAAAATATGTTAGCTTATGAATTACCAAAATCTCACTTTGACACACCCACAGGTTACTTTCTAATACCATAATTAATTTGTTAAACTGCACCACTAACACATCTTTGTCTAATCTTTGTATAACATGTGCTGTTGGTAGAATTTACAGTAATCCTTCCTCGATCACGGGGGTTGCGTTCCAGAACCCCCTGCGATAGATGAAAATCCGTGAAGTAGAAACCGTATGTTTGTATGGTTATTTTTATATATTTTAAGCCCTTATAAACTCTCCCACACTGTTAACATTATTAGAGCACTCTAGACATGAAATAGCACACTTTAGTCAAAAGTTTAAACTGTGCTCCATGACAAGACAGAGATGACAGTTCTTTCTCACAATTAAAAGAATGCAAACATATTCTCCTCTTCAAAGAACGCGTGTCAGGAGCAGAGAATGTCAGCGAGAGAGAGCAAGAGAAAAGCCAACAATCAAAAAATCAATACGTGCTTTTAAGCATGCCGAAGCACTTCGATACAGCGGCATTTTTTAGAGGAGCGTCCGTATCCTCTAGGCAAACAGCCTCTGTGCAAACAGCCCCTCTGCTCACATCCCCTCCGTCAGGCAGAGAGAGTGAGAGAGACAGAGAAAAGCAAATAATCAAGCACCATGTGGGAAGCACATCGTATATCATTAAGAAGTTTTATTTAATATGTAATACGTGCTCTGATTGGGTAGCTTCTCAGCCATCTGCCAATAGCATCCCTTGTATGAAATCAATTGGGCAAACCAACTAAGGAAGCATGTAGCATAAATTAAAAGACCCATTGTCCGCAGAAATCCGCGAACCAGCGAAAAGTCCGTGATATATATTTAGATATGCTTACATTTAAAATCCGCGATGGAGTGAAGCCCCGAAACTTGAAGCGCGATATAGCGAGGGATCACTGTATTTCAATTTAACAAATACAAGGAATGCCTGGGGTGCCTCATGTGGAATTTGGAGTAAGTGATAACCACAGTACTACTGTGCTGCTTTGAATTCTTTATGGTTGCCCAAGTAACCAAAATAGCTCACTATACTATCTTTAAAATATTCATTGCTGAAAATGTACATATCCTACTGTAAAAAAGACAAAAATATAATTCGGACAATCCTAGGTTGTCACATTTACATCTGAACTTTGAACAGCACTCAAATGAACATTTTAAATGTCTTTAGTTAGCATGGTATTATTATAAATGTCGCTACATAACACAATTTATTTCCAATGCAATTCGTCATTTTGAAGGAGTCAATAGCATTATCATGAATTATGAGATAAGGAATAATGATGTTTCAAGGCAAAGTAGTTATTTCAGGTAAGAACGCTGAGATTTTGAGGTAAGGTAGTTAAACTCACTAATCATGGTACTAGTGAGTGGTGACATGTTGCATGCTGATTGGTACATGTAAGTACAGTGGAACCTCGGTATACGTCCTTAATCAGTTCCAGACCCTTTGACTTATACCAAACAGGACGTATACCAAACAAATTTTCCCCATAAGAAATAATGGGAAAATGATTAATCCGTTCCCATGGAAAAAAAAAATCCTATTGCTATTGGCATATTATACATTGATGGGGTTGTATAAAATAATTTAAACACTGCTGAATACTAAAATACATAAATACAAAAGCAATTAGACAAAATAAATGAAAATTTTACCTCACTTTACTTTTTAATAACATCTTTGTTTTTCACAATCGTAGATACCGTCGTTCACGGCAAACGGTATGCAACAGCCATGTCCCGGATACACATCCCACCTTCATACTTTTCAACAATCAATTCAAATTTACATGAAAAAAACACAAAATCACGTTGTGACGATGCAGGTTTGCTGTATGCTCCCATTTGCTGCTGGGAAGCCCTTGAATCCTACACCGGCAGTAATGTGCCTCGCTGCTAACCTCATCGGTAACAACAAAGCAAGGGGATGGTGAAAAAGTGCAAAGTGCTTTTATTAAAACAATTAACAAAACAAGGTGTTCAAATTAAAGTGGAGTCTCCAAAGTTCCAATAAATAATCCATAAAATCAGAAGTGAAATGTGGAGAAAAAAATCTTCTTAAAAACAACGAAGTTAAAAGCAGGAAGCATTCTTTAAAAAAACAAGAAGCCCGGTGCCTGCTTCCCAACTGGGGAGTCGCCCTACCTGCAGCTGACCTTCGCTTTGCCTGCTTCAGCCACTTTATCCATGCACGCTCTTGCTCGCTCTCTCTCTCGCGTCCATTCTTTCTTTTTACTCCCCTTCAAGCCAACTCGCGCTTCTCTTTATCAAGATAAGCAGCCCTCTCTCTGTCACTCACTCAACCTCCCATCTTTTTTTTCTTTTTACTCCCCTTCTAGCTGACTTGCGCTTCTGTTTATCAAGATAAGCAGCCCCAGGAACAATCATGAATGCGGACGGTCCCTCACAAGTGTACTTTGGTGAGAAACGCCCACATCGCTAATCGCCCTGACAACCTTCAGCCACATAACCACCACGCCCCCTCACCAAGCTGCGAGCGCGGTGATTATTTATTTTAAAGCTGGACTTTGACAGGAGCTGTGGACCCGCTATATATCACACACGTGAAAGTTCCCAGTGAGTTATAGCGTGGGTTGTTCACTGAATGCTAGCAACTGTTTCACTAACGCTCGTGGGCAGTCGTGGTCTCGAGAGAGGTAAACAAGGTTAGCACGCGAGTCGTATTCCAAACAAAGGTCGTATACCAAGCAAAATTTTGTGTGTCCAAACAGGACTATACCAAGTTGGACAGTATTTTACTGTAGTCTGTACATGCTAAAATTCCACCACTTCTACTATTACTTTATTTTTAACTTTAATGTTACTTCAGTTTTTATTACCTTCTCGTATACATAGTATAGGAATTGTAAAAAACATTAGACCTTGAAATTCTGAGGAATCTTGACGTTTTAGACCTTCTCGAGTCTGGAAATGCCATTTTGAAATTATGTCTATCTGTGTGTCAACATGATAACGTGAATATGCTTTGACCTAGGTCAATGAAATTTTGTACAGCTGCTTTATATCAAAAATAAGAAATCTTATCAACTGTTAGGTCACTTTCGGCAACCAGAAGTGGTACTTTAACTGAATAATTTTGTGAATTTTCAAGTATAGATACAGATGTATAGATATTTGTAATGACAAAAAGCAAACAGATATGAAATTTGAGAAAAATTACTCAACCGGAAGTAGTGTTTTATATAAACAACCATCCAAATTTTTTGTATCATGGAAATATAAATGTGCACACAATATTAAAAATTGTATTCAATATAATGGATATTGTTTCAATAGCTATTGTTAATTTTATTTTCATTTATACATCATCAGTTTAACAATAACATTGAACATGCCATGTAAATATAAAAGATGTAATGGGAACAATAAGCTGATACATTCTCGTCTTGTTCCTGGTAAAATTAATTTTATATATTTTTTTATTTCTGGCATCATTATCATAATTAAATGTAGCTACATGCAGTTTTACCTATAGCAATTTATTGCAACAAGTATTATATAATGCTAACACTTTTTCTATGTTTTTATGTGACTATACCGTATTTACGCATGTACCACGTGCACATTTTTTCCAGAAAATTAGCATTAGAAAATCAGGTGCGCGTCATACACGAGGTATATGGTTTGGTGTCATCATTCAGCATGGATAGTAGCAAGCGTTTATGCTTCTTCATGGCAGGAGAGAAACTAAAAGAGATTTTGGAAGCAGAGAAGATCAGAGAAGGAAATCGGGCAGCAGGTTGCAAGTACGGTGTTCCAGATTGGCGACGGAAGAAAGATATACAAAAACAAAAGGGGAATTCCGCGGAAAACGTGCCCAGTTCCCACAAGTTGAAGTTGCACTTGCTGATTACATTCAAGACAGGCGTCAGCTTGGATATGCAGTGTCCATGGAAATGAGTCAGATGAAAGCTTGTGATATAGCGAAAGAACGTGGAATACCCATCACTCAGTTCAAAGCAAGCCATGGATGGGTTACGTGCTCCATGAGAAGGAATGGCTTATCAATAAGACGCCGCACGACCATTTCTCAGTGTCTACCAGACGCATATGAAGAAAAGTTACTAGCTTTCCAAAAAACACGTTATTCAGTTGAGGCAGCAGAAAATGTATTTAATGGGGCAAATTGGTAATGCTGATCAAACGCCAGTTTTATTTTGAGAACCCCTCAAACACTACTGTTAATGCAGTCGGAGACAAGAGTGTCCCGGTACGCACAGGAGGCAGAGAGAAGTGTACCATGATGTTGACGATTCTTGCGGATGGAAAGAAACTACAGCCACACATAATATTTAAAAGGAAGACCTTGTCGAAAAATGAGAAATTTCATCCTGGGATCATCGTCAGAGCTCAACAAAAGGATTGAATGGACAATGATCTCGTAATCGATTGACTGAAATGTGTGTGGTAACGTCGGACGGGCAGTCTCCTGAAAATGCCAAACATTTTGGTCATGGACAGCTTTCGAGGCCATTTAACTGAAGGTGTTAAAAACAAACTGAAAGATGGGAAAACAGATCAAGTGATAATTCCTGAAGGCATGACTTCGCTCCTCCAACCTTTAGATGTCTGCATCAATCAGTTGTTTAAGGCTCATGTATCATGAATGTATACCGAATTGGCTGCAACAGCAGTACACGACACAACGCTAACTGGTGGAATGAAAGCCCCAACATTGGCGCAGATATGTGCCTGAATCCCCGCTGCTTGGAAGCTTATTCCAGAGGATTTGGTTGTGAAAAGCTTCAAAAAGTGCAGCATATCTAGCAGCATCGAAGGAACCGAAGACAACGCCTTATGGGAATGCGACGACGACGACTTCAGTAGCGGTGGCGAATCCGAATCCAGAAGTGAATCGGAAGATGATGATTAAATTGGAATAGTCTGGTGAGCACAATAATTTTCCACTTACCATTATAGTCCTTTACGGATTGTCTCTATACGGTTCTTTCTTTTCTCGTTTCACAGGGCTATTTGTCATTCCCACCTTTCGCAGCATGGTGCGACAAACACTGAACGTTCTGCAGTAGGGGTACTGCTTACAGTTAGTACTCCAATACAATATACTGTATCATGTGCAGAAAGAATTAAACGAGACATAATTATTCTCCACTACAGTTATTCACGTCGGTGTCTTACTCCAACCTCACCCGCTTCCTATACAATCACAACGAGTGTCATACACGGGGCAAAATGGGCGATTTCGCGATTTTCTTTGTAAAAATTAGAGTGCGCGTCTTAACACGAGGGTGCTTGGTACAGGAGTAAAAACGGTAACTCTTTTACTTTGCACCTCATCTAGGTAAAGCATATGTAATCAGGAAAAAATTCAACCACCGTTTTCGACCTCCCTAAGTGCAAAAATATAATTTTAATATAAAGTTTGATTATAAACAGAGATAAATGATTTTGTATCAATATTATCAATTAGTTATGATGAGAAACAAACAGATATGATTTTTGACAAATATTGTGCAACTGGAAGTGGTTCTGATGACCTTTTCATCTCAATATACAAGAAAGTAGAGGGGAGAACACTCACAATTTTCTAATTTTAATAATTATTATGGTAATGTCATTTAATCACCATTTTGTGTGTTTGTTCATCATCTGTTTTTTATGCTTGGATTTCCAGAGTATCACTATTTTGTGCGTCTGGTTGATATGACTTGATACTTGATTCATATGCCACATGACCCGTCATATGATTACGCCCATGCAATAAAAGATGGCTACACAAAGTCACACGCATTTGAACTTTAAGAAATTTTATCAAAGACCCACAAGACATCAGTGCTCAAGCAAATAAGGAAAAATTATTTGGAAAGATCTTTATTGTTTAGAGTTCTTGTTCAAGTTTGTCTTTTGATTTTTGGTTAGTGTTTTAGTTTTGATAAAGATACCAAAGGGAAGTTGTGTGACAGACCTTATCTCTGACTTCTCATTTGTTTCATTCTGTAGCCTCCTTAGCATTAGACCTGAGCATTATTCAGGCTGCGAAAACCATACTAAAAGCATTAGTCCCGAGTGGCATACAAGCAACTGTACAGATGCGTAAGCGTTAGAACCGAGAATCACTTGAGCTGTTGTAATAGTGCTGTCAGTCTAAGTCCCGAGCATTAATAGGGCAACATTATAGGTGGGTCTTGCATAAGCGTCATATCCAGGCATTACATGGGCAAAGATTTTGGTGTGTCTTCTACTCTCATCTGTAAGTGTGATCAGTAAACCCCTTAATAATTGCCGTCTTGTAAGAAATGTATTTTAGCAGCCCAGGTGTTGCATGCTCTTGCTAGTGATACAAGCAGTGATGGTGAGGATGTTGTAGAGCTTCTCATCAGCAGTGATGAGGAAGTGAATCTGTCCTCAGGTGGTGAAACTGAAACTGACAGTAAGCCCGAAAGTAATTCTATTGAATCCAAAAGTAACCCTCACGTCTGGCTGTCTGTTGACCCTGCTTCAAATAAACCAGCGCCACCTCATCTTGATTTTGTGGGGCAGCCAGGAATAAAAGTGGACATTGACAGCCAAGATCCACTCACTTATGTGAAGTTATTCCTGGATGATAACATGATCAATAGAATTGTTGTCAAGATTAATTGTTACACTGAACAGTGTCAGGCAAATAACTGTACACCTAAGCAGTTTTCCCATTCAAAAGGAACCAGTAACTGCTGATGATACTGTAGCTGAGGAATTTTAGGCTTATTTTATTAGTCTTTGTTACTTAGTCATTTCAAGGAGTTGTAGTGAAATACGAGCAGGGATGGTACTGGTCCAAGAACAAAATTTTGGCAACCCCGTTCTTTGGAGAAATTATGTCATAGTGTAGGTTTTCACTAATTATGAAATATCTACAAATTACCAACAACAAAGACTTTGATGATAATATCCATCCAGCACCCAAACTGAAGAAAATTTGGGAGATACACCAGGTTATTGTAGCAAAATCTTGGAGCATTTACAATCTGGACCGTGATGTTAGCATCAATGAAAGTCTCATGCCTTATAAGAGCAGACTGTCATGGACAAAGTACATTGTGTCAAACAGAGCAAGATTTGCCATAAAGTTTTACCAGCTTTGTGGATCTTAAGCGGGATACACCTGAAACTCGGTTCTGTACACAAAGAGGCAACGTCTGATCCGAAATACAATCAGTACGGCGTTGCTACGTCATTGGTGCTGACTTTGATAGATGCTCTGTTGGATCAAGGTTACTGAGTAACCATGGACCATTCTTTTACTTCGCCAGAGCTATTTGACATCTTGCTGCAAAGAAAGACTGATGCATATAGAACAATGCGTCCCAACTCTTGTAGCATGCCTGAAGACTTTGGCAGAGCAAAATTACAGCAAGGTGTGCTAGTAGCTTGCCAAAAGGGTAAAGTGCTTGTGCTGAAATGGAAGGACAAGAAAGATGTTTGTCTTCTTAGCACTGTGCATAATGTAGCTACAGTCACTGTACAGGCAAAAGGCAACAAGCAGGTTATGAAACCTTGTGATGTGGTCGACTATAAAAGCACAACGGGCGGCATACATCATGCAGATCAAGAATTGACTTTCTATCCCATGTTGCGAAGGCAACAAAAAAAATATCACAAAAAGATATTTTGTGATCTGGTGGAACAGTACATTTGGAATGCAATCATTTTATACAAACAAGAAGTTGGCAAAACTGAATCTCATGCAAACTTCACAAATGAGCCTGTAGAGCAAATCATTGCCGTACATCCACCGTCCACACTACCGCTAAAGAGCACCTTATTGATAGACATTTTATTAATTATATACCAACAACAGAAAAAGAAAAAAAAAACAGAATCCAACTCGTACCTGCGCAGTGTGCTGTTCAAAAACCAATAAATCTGGGAAGAAAATCCGAAAAGAAACACGCCATTATTGTCCTGACTGTGACAATGGATTGTGTCTTTCACCGTGCTTTTAAAATTTACCACACAAAGGACTCATTTTGAGATTATATATTGTTTTGGCATCATTAGTAGTATTAATATTACTATTATTATTATTTTTGCTATTATTGTTCATTGCATATTATTTTTATTTATCATTACTATTATCTCTATTATTATTATTCTTTTGAGATTTAATAAATATGTTAATTTTTCATGCCAAAAAAAAAAAATGCAATGTGTTTTACATGTTTTTTTTGGAATAAAATGCAACGCTAAGTGGTTAATAAAGACATTAGCTCATCTCTTCTGTACTCCATTTAAATCCTGTGCTAATGGACTTACCATCTGTCCAATTTCATCATAATACAATATAGATCTTCAGTACTAAACGTTTTTATATTGAGTCTTACTAAATCACAGTAGGAATGCAGACTTCTACCTGGCATCTACTGGGACATTATGTAGAATGGTGTATCTTTTGTAAATAAGGCATAAGTGTGAAAAAATCAAACCTTTTAGCATGGAACTAAGAAATAACGTGACATGAATCAACAAAGCAATGGAATTACAAAGTGCCTAAAAAGTCTGCACGGATAAGCCAGGAGGACAAATAATAATTAAAAAATTATCATTTAAGATACGATTACATTTGACATCACAACAAATATTTTGCTTTATATTGGTGCAAAATAGACTTTTACATTGTGAAATTTTTACATAGTTAATAAATTATTGGTGAATACAAACCAATATGTTAAGCATACAGGGGACAAGCAGATGTGATGTAAACACTAAAAAAAATAAAAGGCAGCAAAATTATGTATAACAGAGGCCACTCATTACATAAGTCTAACATTTAAGTCTACAATTCACTTACCTTTACTGCTTGAAAGTACCACATACAAGGCTGAGCATGATGGAAACAATTTCTTTTAATTAAGGCATTATCTCTAGCAAGTGGTGCTTATACTCAGCTGGAAGCTGATTCAGAACACAGGGGGTGATTCTGACTAGTAAAATATGACTTTAGTGAAAGAACTGCAGATGTAAACCTGCTAAAAAATATCCATGTCAGGAAACCTTTACAATAAAAGGAACCAAGTAGGTACTACAATATAGGACACACTTTATGAGTCTGCTTTGGCCAGGGCATTACAGTATGAACAAATTCATGGAACCCAGCACAATAAGTTCACCTTATGGGAAGCATGAGATGAAAGCAAAGGCAGTCAACATAAAAAGAACGTTTTCATAAGTGAGATACAAACTCCATCTCTGGCTCCAAGCAGGCTCACGGAAGGAAGGCAGTAATGTGTCATATTGCTAAAACAAGTGCCAAGAAATTGTTCTGGCTTTTGCAATTAACTGCACTTAAACACATTTTTTTAATTAATGCATGAAAATGGATGAAGCTGTAGAATTAGTTGGTAAAGTGAAAAATCCCCTAAAGCCACTTTTTTATGAGTGATTTTATATTTCCAAATATATATGTTTTCCTATAGTGCTGCAAGAAATAATTAGTCTACAGAAAAGAGAAAAGGGGAAAAGCAAGCTTCTAAAGAAGCACAGTGTGGGATGCTTCACTGATAGAGTAAGAACTTTCCATGGTGAAAAACAGCAGGTGGATTGTGTGCCATAGAATAATTGCCGCCACCCTGTTTGAGCACAGTAATTCAAAGAATCGAGCTTCAAGGCATTTGGTAGTTTAATCTTTGTAGGCATGTGAGACAAAGACTTATAATGGCAGTCAATTCTCCCAGAACTTTACTGACTTTGGCAAATAAAAGTCCTTGAACAATTTGTCAATTTAAGAGACAAAAATTTAGCAAGAGCGTTGTGCCAAGAAAAACAAAAAAAAACAAAAAAAAACCAAGGGAATTTGTGGGGCTCCCTTGCAATAAACGGAAGATGTGTTTTGTTGTTGAAAAAGCTCTGAGACCTTTTTAAGGAGCTAAATAAGCTGAGCTTACACTCTTGGGAGGACAGAAATACAAATACCTTTGTGCGCAGAGACTGTGTTAATGGGTTCTGAAAGAAAACTTTCTATAGACAAAAATTCATGAAGAGGGACAAGACATTCCCTCATGACAAGAATGAGCCACATTAAACCTCCCACTCAGGTAGCAATGCTCACGTACGCAGAGGAGCACTTTATAAAGTCTTCATTTTCCATTTGTTTCCCCACTTACTCTGCTAGTTTTCACTGATGTCTGCTTCTGAGGATCTGCACAACACTGGTTCAATTAATCACTGAGAAGTAGTTTAAGACCGGACACAAGTTATTTTATTGTCTAGATGTTGCAACAGCGCTCTTTAAATTATAACAGCCCAGCACTAACAGTGCCAAATCACTTTTAAAAATGAAAAAGCCATAAAAGTTTTAAAACACTGGATCTCTGATTATTCCTGGGAAGAACAGGAAGGAACAAGGGAACAGTCCAAACCCTCTGAGTGAATGTGTGCAGAGCTACTGTATGTGTGTCATTCTTTATGGCTGCACTTTTTTACAGCTGTTTTTGTGGTTTATTGGCAATATTATTGGTTCACTGCAGAATATGGCTATACCCATGATGACATTCTGCTGACAAAGGGCCAAGATTGTGTGTCTCTGTCTTAAAGAAATTAATGAGTTTTAGACTGCTTGGCATAGTCTGACACCAACTGCTCAAAAAGAACACTACAGTATCAGAGGTAACTAAGTTAACAAAACACTTTTATTCCCCGTTGCAATACATTTTGGATGACTATAACCCTCATGAACTAGTTGAGATTTCACATATTTGAATCCGTACGATACTCTTGTCATTTCCATACGAGTACTGTACTTCATATCCTTTGCAGCATATTTATTAATCCACTGTAAGCATACACTGGCTCCACTTACCCATTCACAGCTTATTATAATTTCTTACCTATTAAGTATGGAGACGAGATGCAGAAATGCCAAGGCTTATAGACAGTTCCTCTTTCTTCTGCATTATAGGAGCATTGTGTAGTTGGTAAATGAAAAACACTGTCCATTAAACTGACAGTAAATGCCTCCAAGGCTTTTACAATAATTACACAGCAAAAATACGAACCTAATTTTAAGAAGCTAATCACTGCCTCAAGCTAACATTTTATAAGAGAATTATTTTATTTAAAGTTGCTGCTGCAAGCAGAAAGGTTCGATAATATATGCTACAGTTAAAATGACCTTTTGCTGCTGTGTGTATTTGAAGTTTGCAAACAGAAACCCTAACTTTGATTTTACTTGCAGCATTTTATAAGTCCTTTTCAACTGTGTCCAGTGCCTTTTATTATGTATCCATCTCAGGCCTCTGTGTGATGAGAGCTGCATACAGTATGTTATTTTATATTAGCCGAGGAAAATATATTGAAAGACACTCTCAAATAATATTGCAGCTTCAATGTTTAAAGCTAAAAGTAACTTACTGTACATCTTAAACCATAAAAATTTCCATTTGCTACAGTACATAATGTTTCTATTTTATTCTTTTTATTTTTAATAGTTTCAAAACAGTTTACAAGAAGGCAGAATCTATGAGTAATCCGAACAAAAACAATGAATTATAAAACAACACAGAAGTCAAAATATTTTATTATAATATACCAATATATTTAAATAGAGATGGGAAGGGCAAATGTTGCTAATCATGCAAAAAAGACAAAGCAGGCAATTAACTATGATCTGACAAAACATTTCAGTGCAATGAAACTTCAAAATAACTCCAAATTCTCAGCACATAAACTTAAACCTAAAGCAACGAAACAGAGTTTCTATAGTCACTAAATGAATTGCCATATGAAATAAGAAAGGTCAAAATACCTAGACATTCCATATCTCAACTCCAGGTAATGTAGGAATAAGATGGTACGTCTACAGCACCATAGTGTGCTATCTAAATCAACAAGGAGGCAAGACATTAAGGCCTCGGGAGCCACGCTTGGCTATTCTTAAATAAGCAATTTCAAAGCATTAAAAAAAGAATGTTACACAAACACAACGTTTGATGACTAAAGAAAAGGGACATTCTTGGCATTTTAATTAAGTAGTTCATTTTAGGTCCTCAGAGAAAAAACAAAGGGGCTAACATTTATATTTTTCAGAATACGATAAACTCCCTAATGTGAAAATACCAATCTGACTTTTTTAAGTCCATCATTTTATATTTATCTGCGGATCCATTTTACAAAAAACAATATGTCAAAACAAAAAAAACAATAGCTTCTGTACCTATATATTACAGTACAATATTTGTGATTAATTGATTACCTTTAGAAGAAGTAAATGCTTACTACACCTTAGAATATAAAAACCTTGTGGAACTTTAGATTTTTGTTTGACTGCATTAATACTATTTGTTGTCTTTTGATAGGCTTTAAAGTCTTCTTAAAGTGAATTTACACTTCAATTATTAAAAACAAAATATTTGAAATATTTAAAACTCCATAAGCTGAATGCCATATGTAATACCTGCAATAAACTGTATTAAACCAAAGTGAGAATTATATATTACAGTAGATGCAGTCTAATGGCAGTAGCCGGAACTTGGTATTAATATATTATTTCACTGTATTGCACAGACAATTTCCCACAAAGCCTGAACCAAATTCTCTTCTGCAGTGTTCTCCAAGTCTACTGCATCTAGCAAAAGCACAACCAATAATTTAATGTATTGATAAAACTGTATCAAGGACATCTTTACTGCAAAGACAACAATGCAAAATCACAAGTTTATTAATACATTACTTAATGTACAGTAAATAACACAAATAAAAGTACAATTTCAAGAAAAGTCTCCCACATTCGGGAAGATTTACCAGGATATACCTCATATACTGTTGTTGTAAAATGTAATTTCTAAAGTTGTTTAGTTTGTAGGGTTCATCTAGAAAATAAAAGGAAAACCAATAAAATAAAGGAATTACATATATGATTTATGTAGTGCTGCTATTCCAAATTGATACATCATTCAAAATATTTTCTCATCTGTGGTGGGTGCGGCAATACGCTATCAGTGCATGCTCCCAACCTCACGTTTATGACAAAACATAATTTACCTCCATCACCTCCTGAACCCCAATAATAAAATTCCATGAGTTACTGGTACAACATTACCTGTGTTCATTATCAAAGAAGAATTTTAAATAGCAACGTGAGTACTCTTGTTAAAATAAGGTTGTGACAATTCAGTATGATTTAAGATAAGATTTTTTTTTTTTTTTTTAAAGAGACGAGGGAGCTCTGCCCCTGCTCGCTTTGCTCGCCCACCCCCGTGTTTGGTTTACCGGATATACAATTTAAAGATATTGTTATTTTCATGGGAATTGTTACATATGTATTATTTTCATTTTACTTTAAAAACTTTTGTAAAAACAATACTTGTCCTTTATTTCCAGCCCCGTGCGTGGTTACGTCTCTTATAAAATCATCTATCATCTATAAAATCCGCAAAGTAGAAACCATATGTTTGTATGGTTATTTTTATATATTTTAAGCCCTTAGGAACTCTCCCACACTGTTTATAAATATTCTCTGCACAGTTATACAGTAAACCTTCATTTATCGCGGTTAATCCGCTCCAGACAGATAAATGAATTTCCACGAAGTAGGATTCTTTATTTATAAATCTAATACGTTCGCAATTAGAGCATAGAAAACCTGTTTACGACCTTCTAAATACGTTTTTTTAACATTATTAGAGCCCTCTAGACATGAAATAACACCCTTTAGTCAAAAGTTTAAACTGTGCTCCATGACAAGACAGAAATGATAGTTCTTTCTCACAATTAAAAGAATGCAAACATATTTTCCTCCTCAAAGGAGTGTGTGCGTCAGGAACAGAGAATGTCAGAGAGAGAGAGCGCGAGAAAAGTAAACAAGCAAAAATCAATAGGGCTGTTGGGCTTTTAAGTATGGGAAGCACCACGATAAAGCAGCCGCAATGAAGGGATCAATGTGAAGGTAGTCTTTCAGCATTTTTTACAGGCTTGTCAAACAGGCCCTCTGCTCACACCCCCTCCGTCAGGAGCAGAGAATGTCAGAGAGAGAGAGAGAGAGAGGCAGAGAAAAGCAAACAATCAAAAATCAATACGGGCTGTTAGAGCTTTGAAGTGTGCGAAGCACCGCGCGGGAAGCATATCGTATATCATTGAGGAGTTTTATTTAATACTAAATATGTGCTCTGATTGGGTAGCTTCTCAGCCATCCGCCAATAGCGTCTATAGCTATATATATATATATATATATATATATATATATATATATATATATATATATTGGCCGGCCGGCTGGAGCCCGGCGGGACGCCAGGAAGGGCGTGAGGAGGGCTTGTGCCTCCTCCAGACCGCGAGGCGTCCGTCCTGGTTCTGTTGGGGCCACGGGTTGAGGGCATGGAAGCCCTTCCTGTAGGGCCCGTGGTCACCGCCAGGCGGCGCCCAATGCCGGTTTATCCCGTGCGGTTGCCGGTTGGGGCTGGAGCCCGGCCGGGACGCCTTGGAGGACGGAGGAGGCGAGTGCCTCCTCCAGGCGGAGTGGGGCGTCCGTCCTGGTTAGGCAAGGGGCCTCGGGTACAGGGCTTTGAAGCCCAGCCCTGTAGGGACCCGTGGCCACCGCCAGGCGGCGCCCCGGTGCCTAATTATCCGGGAGCCGGCACTTCCGCCACACCAGGAAGTGCCGGGGAAGACTTTGTGTGGCACCCGGAGAGCTGCCAGGAAGACAGCCGACACTTCCGCCACGCTTGGGCGTGGCTAGAGGCAGAAGCACCTGGGGCTCATCCGGGGCATTATTTAAGGGGCCGCCTCCCTCCAGTGATTGGTGGAAGTCGGGAGGAAGAAGGACTGAGCTGGAGAGTGAGGACAGGAGGCGGCCAGGAAGGCACAAGAGACTGTGGGCCCTGGACTTTGGGGGAATCGGTGCAAGAAGGCACTGGGGTTGCGTGAGTGCACTGAACTGTAAATATTATCTGTACATAAACAGTGTGTGGAGCAAAGTATGCTGTCCGTCTGTCTGTGCCGGGGCCAGCCTTCACAATATATATATATATATATAGACATACCACCGGCCTAACATGCGAACAACTTGATTTACGACCAAAATTTTTGTTTTGATCTACGACCAACATCTTGCGTTACGACCCGAATGCGGTCACGTGTATCTGCTTGTGCGATTGTAAACAAACAGCCAAGAGCGTTCGTAAGTGTCAGTCGGAGCCCAGATACTGTACATGTGTTTGTGGATGTAATTTCGGTCAGTGCAGTGATTCATCTATATATATAATTCACTAAGACCATGGCAAGTAAGATGCATAATTGCTATGGAAGGAAGAGAAGGTAATGAACGTAAAGAAAGCAATTGTTAATGGATGTTAGCTAGCGGGCTGGCGCGGCACATGATGATGCCATCAGGCTGAGTCAGCACCGGCTTGCTTTGGAGAGTATTATTACAGCAGTTCACAACACTGCCAGCTTTGAAATGAGTGCTCGACTACTGTCATTATTAACTTGAGAAACAGCGATCACAATCGAAACGAAGAAGGAAATTGTGCGGAAATATGAGAGTGGCGTTCATGACCGATCTCGCTAATATATACAGCATGTCGAAAACTACCAACTCGACAATTTAACAAAGAAAAGATTTGCATAAGGAGGCTCCTTCTAAACAATAACCACCTTCCGTTTCATTCTCCTCCCTTCCTGCAGCCCAAAGATGTCAAATTAAATGGTGAGTACAATATGAAATTGTTGTTTATGGTAGGCTAGGCACTTTTTATAACTTTTTGGTTAGTACATTAGATAAATTATTAGTGTTTTGGTAAATTATGTGCATTATACAACCCTTTTTTATTATGAAAAGGTTAAGTAAGTGTTGCTGTGTGAGGTTCGGAGCGCATGGGTATTTCCATAATTTCTTATGGGAAAAATAGTCTTGCCCGAAGAGGAAGGCATTGTGTGGCCAGGACTGTGTTGGGGTTTCGTGTGTGCACTGACTTTATTATTGTAAATAGTGTAAAATAAACGTGTGGTGGTGATTAACAACATGTCCGCCTGTCTGTGTCTGGGCCACCCCCACTCTCTCTCCTGCTTTGTCCTGCTTCCACCCGACTCCAGCCTCGAATGAAGGGAGACGGCCCCTTTTATTTCATCCCGGATGGGCTCCAGGTGTTTCCCGGCACTCCTCCCTGGACACGCCCCAGTGTGGCGGAAGTGCCGGCTGTTCTCCCGGAAGCTCTCCAGGTGTCCCTGCTCCTCTTCCCCCCAGTACTTCCTGGTGTGGCGGAAGTGCTGAGCTCCAGGGTCCCCAAGGCATTGGGGCGCCCCCTGGCGGTGACCACAGGTCCCTACAGGGTTGGGCTTCCATGCCCTCTACCCGTTATCCTCAAAGCAAACAGGATGGTGGCCCCCACGTGATCCAGGGCGGCCGTAGACCCTCTTCCGGTCCCTCAAGGCGTTCCGGCAGGGTCGTTGCCCCATGGCATCCTTGACAATATATATATATATAGCTTTCTATCCAGGCACTGCCGCGAGTGGCAGCCTTTCCAGCAGCTCCATTAACGACTTTACTTGTCTACCCTTTTCTGTACTTTACAGATCACTCCTATCACTTTCTTTTATGTGGACTCGTTCCCTGAACACTTTTTACTACTTGGACATAGATTTTTACACGACGAGACTCGTCTATTTAAGTAGTCAACTTTGTGAATTTCCTCTTGGGATTAATAAAAGATCTATCTACAGTATCTGTTTATCTATCTACATATACACATACACTATATACCCAAACTGTTATGTAGCATGCATATATATATATATATATATATATATATATATATATATATATATATATATATATATATATATATATATATATATATACTCAACAAAAAGAAACTTCCTCTGACTTTCAACTGTTTTTACTTTCAGTAAACTTAATGTGTAAATATTTGTATGAACAGTAAAAGAGTCAACACCATAAGACTTAAACTAAAAATGTTTCACAATATGTCCCTGAATGAAGGGAGGCTCAAAATCAAAAGTACCAGTCAGTATCTGGTGTGGCCACTGGCCACCACCTGCTTGAAGTACTGCAGTGCATCTCCTCCTCATGGACTGGACCAGATTTGTCAGTTCTTGCTGTGAGATGTTACCCCACTCTTCCACCAAGGCACCTGTAAGTTCCTGGACATTTCTGGGGGAATGGCCCTAACCCTCACCCTGCGATCCAACAGGTCCCAGACGTGCTCAATGGGATTGAGATCCGGGCTCTTCCACTGCGAGGATGATCAGCTGTCCTTCCTGTCTCCCTGTAGCGTTGTCTTAGGCGTCTCACAGTGCGGACAGGGCAATTTATTGCCCTAGCCACATCAGCAGTCCTCATGCCTCCCTGCAGCATGCCTAATGCACGTTCACGCAGATGAGCAGGGACCCTGGGCATCTTTCTTTGGGTGTTTTTCACAGTCGGTAGACAAGTCTCTTTAGTGTCCTGCGTTTTAGAACTGTGACCTTAAATGCCTACTTTCTGTAAGCTGTTAAGGTCTTAACGACCATTCCACAGGTGCATGTTAATTAATTGATTATGGTTAATTGAACATGCATGGAAAACATTTTTAAACCCTTTACAATAAAGATCTGTAAAGTTATTTGGATTTTTAAAACATTACTGTTGAAATACACAGTCCTGAAAAAGGGACGTTTCTTTTTGCTGAGTATACATATATATATATATATATATATATATATATACACACAGTGGTGTGAAAAACTATTTGCCCCCTTCCTGATTTCTTATTATTTTGCATGTTTGTCACACAAAATGTTTCTGATCATCAAACACATTTAACCATAAGTCAAATATAACACAAGTAAACACAAAATGCAGTTTTTAAATGATGGTTTTTATTATTTAGGGAGAAAAAAAATCCAAACCTACATGGCCCTGTGGGAAAAAGTAATTGCCCCCTTGTTAAAAAATAACCTAACTGTGGTGTATCACGCCTGAGTTCAATTTCCGTAGCCACCCCCAGGCCTGATTACTGCCACACCTGTTTCAATCAAGCAATCACTTAAATAGGAGCTGCCTGACACAGAGAAGTAGACCAAAAGCATCTCAAAAGTTAGACATCATGCCAAGATCCAAAGAAATTCAGGAACAAATGAGAACAGAAGTAATTGAGATCTATCAGTCTGGTAAAGGTTATAAAGCCATTTCTAAAGCTTTGGGACTCCAGCGAACCACAGTGAGAGACATTATCCACAAATGGCAAAAACATGGAACAGTGGTGAACCTTCCCAGGAGTGCCGGCCGACCAAAATTACCCCAAGAGCGCAGAGACGACTCATCCGAGAGGTCACAAAAGACCCCAGGACAATGTCTAAAGAACTGCAGGCCTCACTTGCCTCAATTAAGGTCAGTGTTCACGAATCCACCATAAGAAAGAGACTGGGCAAAACGGCCTGCATGGCAGATTTCCAAGACGCAAACCACTGTTAAGCAAAAAGAACATTAGGGCTCGTCTCAATTTTGCTAAGAAACATCTCAATGATTGCCAAGACTTTTAGGAAAATACCTTGTGGACTGATGAGACAAAAGTTGAACTTTTTGGAAGGCAAATGTCCCGTTACATCTGGCGTAAAAGGAACACAGCATTTCAGAAAAAGAACATCATACCAACAGTAAAATATGGTGGTAGTGGTGTGATGGTCTGGGGTTGTTTTGCTGCTTCAGGACCTGGAAGGCTTGCTGTGATAGATGGAACCATGAATTCTACTGTCTACCAAAAAATCCTGAAGGAGAATGTCCGCCATCTGTTTGTCAACTCAAGCTGAAGCGATCTTGGGTGCTGCAACAGGACAATGACCCAAAACACACCAGCAAATCCACCTCTGAATGGCTGAAGAAAAACAAAATGAAGACTTTGGAGTGGCCTAGTCAAAGTCCTGACCTGAATCCAATTGAGATGCTATGGCATGACCTTAAAAAGGCGGTTCATGCTAGAAAACCCTCAAATAAAGCTGAATTACAACAATTCTGCAAAGATGAGTGGGCCAAAATTCCTCCAGAGCGCTGTAAAAGACTCATTGCAAGTTATCGCAAACGCTTGATTGCAGTTACTGCTGCTAAGGGTGGCCCAACCAGTTATTAGGTTCAGGGGGCAATTACTTTTTCACACAGGGCCATGTAGGTTTGGATTTTTTTCTCCTAAATAATAAAAACCATCATTTAAAAACTGCATTTTGTGTTTACTTGTGTTATATTTGACTAATGGTTAAATGTGTTTGATGATCAGAAACATTTTGTGTGACAAACATGCAAAAGAATAAGAAATCAGGAAGGGGGCAAATAGTTTTTCACACCACTGTATATATACACACACACACACATACACTATACAGTATAAAAAAACTGTTATGTAGTATAGATAGATAGATAGATAGATAGATAGATAGATAGATAGATAGATAGATAGATAGATAGATAGATAGATAGATAGATAGATAGATAGATAGATAGATAGATAGATAGATAATATACTATACATGTCATTATTAGGAGATAAGATACAGCCAGACATTTTTGGATCTAAAAACTTTTTTGCTTGGCAGCTCTTTCATTAGAGAGCTTTAAAACACTATCAAAATAAGGATTAGGCTGGAGAAAAAGTGATGGGTCAGATGGTAAGAATCATTAAGAATCAATTAACTTAATTTTTTATTATCTTTCTCCAATAGGCACACACAGCAGAATTTGATCAGCCTAAAGAGCAAGTACAAACAAAGTAATTAAACCAGAATTAGAAACAGCTTGTTTTACAATAAATGGGTTTAAATGATCAGTATAAATCTTTTTCCTTAATGGGTGGTGTCCAAGACAGATACAATGTGGCAACCATTATGCTGCACCTCTTTTCACAAATGGCTGGTACTTCCAGTTTTAATGTACAGTCATTTATCACAGAAATAGACAGCACAGTTGCATTTAAAAAAAAAAAAAATCCTTCAAGCAAATCTAAATTCATACTCTTTTTTTGAAAGACGTAGGATAATGGGGTAATGACTCAGCTTCATAAAGAATCTAAAAGACTAACTATCCTAAAGGGTTTTCACCATAGTAATATGTATATGTTAACAAAGTAATATTTACAATTTAAAATCTTTTAAGAAAGAACTAGGAGTAACTATTTGCTCTTTTGTTTCTGTTTAAACCATGTGGTCTTTAGTGTTTGAGGACTGACTGCAAATAAATCTATAATGTCACCTAAATGGTGACACCTTGGGGGGGAGTGGCACTAACAATCACCCTGTAGAAGTTACTGATCATACACAAACAACATTTTTCTTTTTGAGTTTGAGAAGCTGCCCATATAAATTTTGTTTCTTTTATGTAAATTCCTATATGCTGCCCATAAACAATACTTTGCCAGGTTGCTGTTAGTTATTTTGTGACGGCAAAGCACTGAATTGCTTACAAAAATGTTCTACATATGGTAAGGCTTCTGGCCAAGTAACTAAATTTACAATATACAGTAACTGCCAAGTAGTGCTAAGGATGTAAAAGGTTTATTAGTTACTGAAATTACCTACAAAGCTGAGTGACTCATGCCTGGCTCCTCAGAAAGGTAAACGGTTGTTCAGCCATGTAAGACAACTACAGGCCGGTCCAGAGCACCACAAGATGTTTGTGTGCACTAAATGGCTCTGCATGTGTTTACACCATGACAGCAGACACAGGTAATTCATTTAACTCGCATGTGTGATTGTCAACTATGTTTTTTAAATAAAACTGGAAGCAATCTTCATTTGGTTTCACACCTAAGGGTTTCCAGCATGACAAAAGGTTCAGCCAGCTATTTAGCCTTTATCATCTGCTGCAAATTGTTTCATAAAAAATGATGTTCCTAAAAACTATTATAAAGTTTTATAATGAACATCCTAAAAGCTAATTTCATTTATTATTGCAATCTTTATTTAAACACTTTCAATTACACATAAAGAGAATCATTAGCACCTTGTTCAGGGTTTGCTCCTGCCTTGTGCCCTATGCTAGTTGATAGGCTCCAGCACCCCTTGTGACCCTGAGAAACTGGAAATGAGTAATTATTAGTTTTCCACTTCTTTTTTTCTTCTGCCTATCTATCTTCATATGTCTTTTATCCAATTCAGATGTGCAGGGACTACAGCCAGTTCACAACAGCACCAATGCAAAGCAGAAATAACCACACTATCACCATTCTTAAATTTGGTCCCTTTTTTTGCATCACCATATTATGCATGGTTAAATTGTTAGAAATGTAAAAGCTAAAACTTACAAGGCACTGATCATCAAAAAGAAAATCACTTATAGGTGAATCTTTCCTTACATCATATCACATTTTTTCTAAATACTTCCTGACCACACTATCAGCTAATGATCACAGATGTACCTGTAAGTGTTCCTCTTCACAGGCTATTGAGCCAACAGGTCTTATATCAAAGATTGGTAATGATGCACAACACATGGAAAGAATACAGAATGTCGTTTGACCTTTTGCATCACATCCAATGGAGCAGGTCACTCTTTAAACAATAACCAGACCATTTTGAGAAGAAGCAGGCTTTTAGATAGAAGCAGAAGCAGGCTATTCTCTTTATCATTTCAGCCAACGCTGCCAAGATAGTCTTCAGTCCACTGAGACCCTGAGTTGGACTAACGTGGTCTGAAAATGTATGCATTCATTTGTACTATATGAAGAAAGACCATTATTAAACAAAATAAATGACCAGAATAAACATGGTAAAAAGCTATTCAACTGTTATTAAAAGATATAATAACCATACAATCTTATCAAGCTTATTTAGGAACCATATTGGCAAGTTGTCCTCAATTGTCTTGCAGATACTATTTAAAATTGGTCAGGATTGTCAGGACCTCAACTTCAACTAAATGACCTAGTAGACTCTTCTTGGTTTCTGTCTTTAATTCAGTTCACCATAAAATTAAATTACACTTTACAACATGTGACAAAAACAGAGCAACTGTATATGTTGACCTGTCAATTATTTTTCAAAAGTTATGGACACAAACACACATTTAAATTTTTCTAATTTATTATTCAATAACTAAAGAAAGTCTTAAAACAACTGAGACAGTTTCTGGCAGTTGTGGACAAGCTTTGGAATTGGGTCTGGTGGGTGACTGCTCTCATGACTAGTGAAAGATACATTTGGAAACAGCTGAAGCTATCTTCCTTGAGTACATGACTATACTGCAGATATGGCAACTGGGGATTTAGAAAGTAAATGGCTCCTTAGGTTAAACACAGCTTGAATAATCAGAAGCTGTCCTTGTTTGTTATTAGCCCTTTCAATAAGAAAAAAGAAAAAAAAAAAAAAACATTCAATCCAAGCTCAGGTTCCCCCACTGCCAGGCCCTCGGCAACTATGGGGCACTGTGCTGAGCCACATACATCTCCCTCCGACTGTCCCTCAGCATCTCTGGGAGTGACACTGCATGTCAGGCTTCTCCCACTCCCAGGCTATCGCTCCGGTCCTGACCACCTGCCTCCAATCTATCCCACATGGGCTCTCTCTCGCTCGATCTCTTGTCTCTCTTCCCATTTTTCTTCCCCTTCTTTTCACCTCCATCCTTCCTATCTCCTCTTGCTCACTTGCTGGTCAGTCTATGTTCTTCCTTTTTCCCGTGCCGGCTCTTCCTTATATGCCTCAGTGGGTGCTGCATCTCAGTTGCACACTGCAGGAAGTCGATGAAGCAACTGATACAGAATGCACCCTCATGTGCAGGTGCATCTCGCCCGGATTACCTCACCAACCTCCCTCAGCTGCACAAGCATGCACACCCATGGACATCAAGCAGGCCAATGAATCATGTATTTATTAAAACAGGCGCCTGATTGGTAAGCTACAATGCCTCAAAAAACATTGGCAACTTGGATGAATTTGGCTATCACACATGTCTCTACGGGATTATTAGTTAAAGGTGTACTCTATTTGAATAACAGAGTATTGGTGATGCTTCTGAAAGAGATTCATAGTAATACTGGCATCTAGGTAACAAAAGGGTGAATTTTTCATATTATTTGGCATGTATTTCAATTATAGCTAGCACCTACAGTATTAACATTTTCATAGGGAGAGCACTGCTAAGAAAAAAAGGGGTCTATGTGTCACTGAGGAAACAATATAAGCTTACTTTTAAGGACATTTTGAACAGCTGAATGATGGACAAATTAGACTGAGAATTTATACCATCGTTAAGCAATACTAATCACAAAATATGATGGACATATCGCAGATCTAAAGAGCCAAGTCTTACTCTAAGAATATATTTGTCCATAGGTTTCTGTGGAAAAGGCAATGCTATTAATAAGATGCAGTACTTGTAGTTCATCACAGTTTCCAAAGTCAAATCGCTTCCTGCTGGAGATTGGAAGAAACCATACATTTCCACATGCCATCTGCATCCATAACCTGACTGCCAAAATAAGTAGCAACAGGATTAAATATCTGTATTTTATTGAATTTAGAAAAGAAAAGTTTTTCAACAATGTGATGTAAAGGCAGATAAGCCATGAACTTTGCTTGCACCAAAGGAATCACATCTTCAGGGCACTCACACACACACACACACACATATATATATGGAACATTATGTTATGTTGAAAAAGCTGAAGCTGCATTGAACCATAACAGAAAACAAAATGGCTAAGAACAAATACAATATAGGGAGCAAACCAAGTGTCAGTTTTTCAACTCCAGGGAAAATCTTCTCATTGCACTGGTGAGGCACAACAGTAACTCATCAGAATCAAGATGTTCTGAAACTACTTTACTTTGGGTCTAAGGGGGATATTATACAGTTGGTCACTGCAGCAAATGCCTGAGGTATGATTTTGTGAATAATTTCTACTTTTATTTTACATAATATGTGTAATATTGTTGAATTTCTATAACATTTCAATTGACTGTTTAAATCAAGTGTAGAATATTCGGATCCGGGCACAGGCAGACACAGAATGCCTCAAAGCACACACGTTTTATTATGTAACACACACCCACCAAGAATACAGTCCTTTTAGACTCCTTTCTTTCCCTCTCTGTCGCGTCCACTCCTCTCTTCCAAGCTCTGTCCACTTCCACCCGTCTCTGGCTCTTGAGTGGAGTGAGGCTGCCTCTTTCATACAGCACCCGGAAATGCTCCAGGTGCTCACCAAATAACATCCGGCAGCAGTTCCAGGCGTGACGGAAGTGCTGCAAGTGAGTTCAGCTCCTCTTCTGGCAGCACTTCCGGGTGTGGCAGAAGTGCTGCGGACCACAGTTCCAGAGATGCCCAGGCGTTCACTGGCGGTGGCCACGTTGCTCCACAGAATTGAGCTCCCCAGGTCCGTGGCCCCAACACAATCCAGGGTGGCTGCCCTCTTCCATCCTAGGGAAAACACTGTCCTTCGCCCAGTCCTTCCCTTCTCCTGGTGTTCCGGTAGGGCAAGGTCCCTGGACATCTGTCACACAAGCAACTGCATTCAAAGACATTTATTGCTGAATTTGAAGAGTGAAAAAGTTTCAAATTTCCTTTTATATGACAATTGTGTGTGTTCAGCATTTTGTTCATGAAAATAGTTGGAAATTTTATTTTGTCAGAAGTATGATTTTATTCTGAAATATTGGTACTGCTTTAATATGCAGAGGTAATCCAAAGCATGAATTTTTCACTTTGTGATGCAAGTAACAAATGTAAAAATAATAATAATTCACACTGGACATACATTGTCAGCTTGCACTATATAAATATGACATTTATACTCATCTGCTTTGGTAGTATTACAGCTGAAGCAATTTAAAAACCAATAGACTTCTTGCATACTGTCAAAAAACTTGAAATAAAACATCTAAAATGCAATGTTTATTATGCAAAAGCTAGAAAATAAACCCGGAACCTTCAAAACCAAAAAAGCAATAAAGCTCCTGACAGCTGAATATTTCTGTTACTGACTGCTTGCTCTCAATCAGTGACACTCCATTGATGTGATGTTAGAGAGAATATAAAGCAACTATTTCAGTGGTTTAAAGCTTCAAGTAAAAGGTTACATTTTCATAAAAAAACTTTAGACTTACCTTTTTATACATGTTTCAAATCACTTAAGAAGAGTCTAACCATGCTGGGGTCTCAGGTATGATTATATTTCAATGGTTTTACAGTTGTGGCAGATGACCAGGGACCTTGCCCCACCAGGACGTCTGGAGAAGGGAAGGACTGGGAGAGCGGCAATATCTTCCATGGGGTGCAAGAGGGCAGCACCCCTGGATTGCATCAGGGCCATAGATACAGAGCTGGGAAGCGGAACCCTGTGGGGTCCGTGGCCACCTCCAGGGGGTGCCTGGACAGCTCCTGAGCCTCGGCATGCAGCACTTCCACCACACCCAGAGGTGCTGCTGAATTTGATCAGGAAGCACCTGAAGCAATTCTGGGTGCAGTATAAAGGAGGCCGCCTCACTCCACTCGGGGAGCCGGAGACGGGTGGAAGAGGACGGAGCTTGCGAGAGAGGAGTGGAGGCAACAGAAGAAAGAGAGAAGGACTGAGTTTACTGGTGATTTGTGATTATTTGGTGGTGTGTGCAGGAGCAGAAAATAAAAAGTGTGTGTGTTTTGGACATCTTGTGTCATGTCTGTCTGTCGTAGATCTTTCACACAGTTCTTCATATGTGGCAGCATCTTGACATTCTTCATTTACAGTTTTAAAATATGGACACTGAGCATCATTTTACACGCACTCCACTTCAGTTAATTTTCGCCAAGTTGTAATGAAATAGAGTGAAGAAAAAGAAAAATCACACTTAAAATCTGCCCAATTAAACAAATTCAGCAACATCAGAACTTTGCTATAAATAAAACATGTGGATGATACTAGAGTGATTAAAGAAATTAAAAACAGAGCATCTTTCATTTAAATGAGCAAAAAATAATAGCTGCATGTCCAATTAAAACAGGTTTACCTGTCCACTTAATTGCCACTAAGCAGAATTAATGTTGTTTTGACCAAACTCCTCTAAAAAACACAGCCAGAAAATGAAGCCTAATAAGGTTTAAATTTATGAAGCAACATTTACGCTATCCTCATGCACAGAGTAGATGAAGAAAAAGTACTGGGGTTGTTTTCAGCACGAAGAGCAAAACTGTGTGGCAACTGAGAACAGAACTACTGAAATCAGTGAACTGTAAAATGACCTATATATTAATCATCATTTCATTCATTAGTGTGCAATTTACTTTTTAGCTGGACATCTGTTAAATGCACAATATAATGCAACAAGTAACAGCAGGATCTTGTGCAGTGTTTCAAAACTATATGGTCATCTGCAACTTCTGAGGCATTTAGAGTCTGCTATTCAGTGTCAGTGTAGGCAGCTAAACATGAACTGGTAGAATACGAAGTGGATGTGTAATGAAAATTATCAGCTGAATTTTGACAGTTTCTTACGCAAAGGATTTCTATTTCTAAAATAAATTAGGCAGAATGAAGATTCAATTCAGAATGCTGCATTGCCATCTTGGGTGTCAGATGCGCCACAGGACTAATAAAATCTCATTTAAGTACAGTTAGTCCAGCATATAATGAAAAGAAGTGTGCTTCTTTTTACGTGGACAAAATTGTTGGTACCCTTCAGTCAATGAAAGAAAAACTCAAAATGGTCACAGAAATAACTTTAATCTGACAAAAGTAATAATAAATAAAAATTCTATGAAATTTAACCAATGAAAGTCAGACATTGATTTTCAACCATGCTTCAACAGAATTATTTAAAAAAATAAACTCATGAAACAGGCCTGGACAAAAATGATGGTACCCCTAGAAAGGACTGAAAATAATGTGACCAAAGGGACATGTTAATCCAAGGTGTGTCCACTAATTAGCATCACAGGTGTCTACATCTGCGACTCTGGCGGCGCGTGCGTCACGCGAGGCTCAGCGTCTCTTCAGATTTTGCAAAATAGCAGTGTTATTCCTGCTCATCTCGGGTCTGTTCGTTCAGAACAGCTTCGCTTTTACATCCTATACCCGACAAGAGCTTTTGGATATTGATCTACACAACTCGGACTGTTTTATTAGCAACCTTCATCTCATCCCTGAGATAAGAAGAACCACCGACGCTTCGCAGGCTACCCGGCCGACCGGAAGTATTCGAAGACGCCGCAGAGACCGTAAACAAAGGCGGGGGAAACGCGGAGGGCTAACAGCTAAGCTAAGGCTAACACCACATCGGCTATCCTTACCCAGTATTTTCCTTGCTAATGTGCGGTCCCTGGCGAATAAAATGGACGAGTTGCGACTTTGGATCACCGACAATAGGAGAATACTGGACTGTAACATCATGATATTCACAGAAACATGGCTACACAGCGGTATACCTAACGATGCTATAGAGCTAGTCGGGCGCCACATTCTCCGGGCGGACAGAACAGCTGATGATTCTGGTAAGACAAGAGGCGGAGGATTGTGCATTTATATTAACAAGGCTTGGTGTACAAACTCTGTCATTGTTGGAAAACACTGTTCAGCTGACCTTGAGTATCTCATGGTTAAGTGTAGACCATTCTATCTGCCGAGGGAGTTCACCTCCACTATAATAACAGCTGCATATATCCCACGGATGCTAATGCTAAGCTTGCTATGAAAGAACTCTATGCAGCCATTAGCAAACAACAATCTGCTCACCCTGAGGCTGCATTTATTGTAGCAGGTGATTTCAACCACTCCAACCTAAAGACGGTGCTACCTAAATTTCACCAACATGTCTCCTGCCATACCAGAGGGGATAAAACCTTGGATCATGTTTACACTAACATTGTTGGAGCCTACACAGCTACACCCCTCCCCCACCTGGGACAGTCTGATCACCTTTCTTTGTTTCTCACCCCCAAATACTCACCACTCATCAACCGTGTGAGACCAACAGTGAAGACCATCAAAGTGTGGCCAGCGGGGGTTGACTCTACACTCCAGGACAGGTTTAAGGACACAGACTGGAGCATGTTTGCCTCTCAGGCCACCTTCGACTCACAAATAAACATTGACTACTACACACACTCAGTACTGGAACACATCAGCACCACAATTGACAGTGTTACCACAGAGAAGCGGATCACAGCGCACCCAAATCAGAAACCATGGATGAACAGGGAAGTGCGGCTTCTGCTAAAGGCACGTAACAATGCCTTCAGATCAGGTGACACACAGGCCTACAGTACTTCCAGGGCAGAACTGAAGAGGGGCATCAACAAGGCCAAGCTTAGCTACAAACTGAAGGTGGAGGGGCACTTTGTCAACTCTGACCCCCGACGTATGTGGCTGGGCATCCAGGCCATTTCTGAGTATAAGTGCGGCACTTCCACACAGACAGCCATGGATATGTCCTTCCTCAATGAGCTGAACGACTTCTACGCTTGCTTTGACAAAGACAACAAGGAAAAGTCCACCATAACCCTACCCTCTGATGACTGCCATACCATCACACTCACCCACACGGAGGTTCATAATGCACTAAGCCGCATCTATGCTCATAAGGCTGCTGGCCCTGATGGCATCCCTGGACGTGTCCTTAGAGCATGTGCTGAACAGCTGGCAGGGGTCTTCACGGATATTTTCAACCTGTCCCTTGCCCAGGCAGCAGTGCCAGCATGCTTCAAAACCACCTCCATAGTGCCAGTGCGAAACACTCATCACCAATGTGCCTGAATGACTACCGCCCTGTAGCACTCACGCCCATAGCTATGAAGTGCTTTGAGCGACTGGTACTGGCACACCTCAAGACATGCCTGCCCCCCACACTGGATCCTCACCAATTTGCCTACCGTAACAATAGGAGTACAGAGGATGCTGTAACCACAGCGCTTCACGGTGTACTCTCACACCTGGACAATAAGAACACCTATGCAAGATTGCTGTTTGTTGACTTCAGCTCAGCATTTAATACAGTCATCACTTCCAAGTTGATCACTAAACTTGTGGATCTTGGTATCAATAATTCTATCTGTAATTGGATCATGGACTTCCTGACCAACAGACCCCAGCATGTCAGGTCTGGCCATAACTGCTCTACCACCATTACACTCAACACTGGCGTTCCACAGGGCTGCGTGTTGAGCCCGTTCCCCTACTCCCTTTTCACTCATGACTGCAGGCCCATGTATGGATCCAATTCCATCATCAAGTTTGCAGACGATACCACGGTGATCGGTCTCATCAGTGATAACGATGAGTCTAATTACAGGGAGGAGGTAAAACACTTAGCTGCGTGGTGCGCTGAAAATAACCTGCTCCTGAATACCACCAAAACCAAGGAGCTCATTGTGGACTTCAGGAAGAAGGGAGACACCCACCACCCCATTCACATCAATGGCATGGCTGTCGAACGGGTTTCCAGCTTTAAATTCCTGGGGATACATATCTCGGAGAACCTGTCATGGACAAACAACACCTCCAGCCTGGTCAAGAAGGCCCATCAGCGCCTCTTCTTCTTGAGGATACTGAAGAAGAGCCAACTATCTGCTGTCATACTGGGCAACTTCTACCACTGTGCGATAGAGAGCATCCTGACTAACTGTATTACAGCCTGGTATGGGAATTGCTCTGTTGCTGACCGCAAGGCACTGCAGCGGGTGGTGAAAACCGCACAACGCATCATAGGGACTCCACTTCTGGTCATTGAGGACGTTCACAAGAAGAGATGTTTACGCCGAGCTCGTTGCATTCTTAAGGACTCTTCCCATCCAGCCAACAAACTCTTCCAGTTCCTCCCCTCCAGAAGACGCTACAGGAGCCTTCCAACTAAAACCAGCAGGTTTAGGAACAGCTTCTTCCCCACAGCGGTCACACTTCTGAACTCAGTCCCCCATTGAACCTTCACATCCACACACTTAATCCTCTACACTACTCCTCCTCCCTTCCTTGTACATATCTGTACATACCTGTGCACACACAGCACACCTGTACATTGTACATCATATATCATATATTGTACATCTGTATATATTACAATACTCATAGTATTACAGCACATACATATCACATCTGTATATTGTACATCTGTGTATATATAATAGTACTTATATTATTACTGCACATACATAACACACCTGTATGTTGTACATCTGTATGTATATATATATATATATATATATATATATATATATATATATATATATATATATATATATATATAGTACTTATAGTATTATAGTACATACAAATACATGTATAGGTACAAAAATGTATATTGTAAAATATGTATATTTGCCATCCGCATTTAGAACATTTGTATATCTATTTATATATATCTATATCTATTCCCATCTTCACTGTGCTCTTAACTGTACATATCGTATTTAACTGTATATATCGCATTTAACTATAAATATCGTATTTAACTGTACATAATATGCACATATTATATTTATTGTACTTCTGCTCTTTGCACTTCTGATTAGATGCTAAACTGAATCTCGTTGCCCTGTATTTATACATGTGTAATGACAATAAAGTGAATCTAATCTAATCTAATCTACAATCTTGTAATCAGTCAGTGGACCTATATATAGGGCTCCAGGTTGTCACTGTGTTGTTTGGTGACATGGTGTGTACCACACTCAACATGGACCAGAGGAAGCGAAGGAAAGAGTTGTTGCAGGAGATTAGAAAGAAAATTATAGACAAGCATGTCAAAGGTAAAGGCTATAAGATCATCTCGAAGCAGCTTGATGTTCCTGGGACTACAGTTGCACATATTATTCAGAAATTTAAGATCCATGGGACTGTAGCCAACCTCCCTGGACGTGGCCGCAGGAGGAAAATTGATGACAAATCAAAGAGACGGATAATACGAATGGTAACAAAAGAGCCCAGAAAAACTTCTAAAGAGATCCAAGGTGAACTTCAAGCTCAAGGAACATCAGTGTCAGATCGCACCATCCGTCGTTGTTTGAGCCAAAGTGGACTTCATGGAAGACGACCAAGGAGGACACCATTGTTGAAAACAAATCATAAAAAAGCCAGACTGGAATTTGCCAAACTACATGTGGACAAGCCACAAAGATTCTGGGAGAATGTCCTATGGACAGATGAGACAAAAATTGAACTTTTTGCCAAGGCACATCAACTCTATGTTCACAGACGGAAAAATGAAGCATATCAAGAAAAGAACACTGTCCCTTCTGTGAAACATGGAGGAGGCTCTGTTATGTTCTGGGGCTGCTTTGCTGCATCTGGCACAGGTTGTCTTGAATCTGTGCAGGGTACAATGAAATCTCAAGACTATCAAGGGATTCTAGAGAGAAATGTACTGGCCAGTGTCAGAAAGCTTGGTCTCAGTCGCAGGTCATGGGTCTTGTAACAGGACAATGACCCAAAACACACAGCTAAAAACACCCAAGAATGGCTAAGAGGAAAACATTGGACTATTCTAGTGGCCTTCTACGAGCCCTGACCTCAATCCTATTGAGCATCTTTGGAAAGGGCTGAAACATGCCGTCTGGAAAAGGCACCCTTCAAACCTGAGACAACTGGAGCAGTTTGCTCATGAGGAGTGGGCCAAAATACCTGCTGAGAAGTGCAGAAGTCTCACTGACAGTTACAGGAATCGTTTGATTGCAGTGATTGCCTCAAAAGGTTGTGCAACAAAATATTAAGTTAGGGGTACCATCATTTTTGTCCAGGCCTGTTTCATGAGTTTATTTTTTTTAATAATTCTGTTGAAGCATGGTTGAAAATCAATGTCTGACTTTCATTGGTTAAATTTCATAGAATTTTTATTTATTATTACTTTTGTCAGATTAAAGTTATTTCTGTGACCATTTTGAGTTTTTCTTTCAATGACTGAAGGGTACCAACAATTTTGTCCACGTGTGTAGCTTAGTGCAAACTACTGTATTGCTTTTATAATCACTATAAAATCTTTTATTTTCAAAAGCTATAATGTCACTGTTAATTCCACAATTATCAAATTTCACTCAAAATAGCCCAATTTGCGACTTGTACAAAACGGGAGCACAGCAGGTAAAAATACTGCTTTTGCAATAAGTGAATACCATTTACTTATTAAAAAAATATCAGGAAAATCGAATAAATACAAAAGATGAGTGTTACTAAGCTAACAAAAGCAACACGACCATTTCTTGTGTGGCCTGAAATGTTTTTTTGAATAAAAGTAAGTATATCAGCACAATCTAATCAAGAAAAAAGGGTTGAAAAACCAACAAGCTGTCACTTTTAAGCACATTTGTGGTGGAGTTGTTTACGTGCATAGGACAGTATAAAACTTTACCTCCACAAAAGGAAACTTAATCACAAAGAACATACATTGCATGGGAGTAGATTAATATATAACATAAAGAACAATATCATCGGACATATTGTACTGTAGATTTTCTGTTTTGTGTCTCCAATATTTGAAGTTACTTTTAGATAAGATACAAAATATAACGATTTCAGGGGAAAAAAAAAAAAAAAAGGAATTTAACAAAAACATGATAACCGACAAAAAAAACAAAACCTTTCATTCAAGTTGAGAACTGGGCACTTCAACAAAAGAAAGCAAACTGGTGGCTTCAGTGGAAGACAAAAAAAAACCTTAAGTAGTACATTTCAGTAGTTTTACAATATTTAGAAAAAATAAAAAATAAAAAAAACAAAGGACAGGCTATGTTAAAGCTTTTGGTTAGTAGGGTTGTGGTAAAGTGATGTACTACTTACTGTACATATTTTATTCCATTAGGGGAAGCGTAGCTATTTTCCTAGGTTGTGGGATTATCCCGAATGCTTTAGTTTTGGGGACCGGAAATGTAAAGATGCCTGGGGTAGCATTTTGGGTAGAGTGTGCTGCTGTACTGTTCAGCTTGCTAAGAAATACAGTTATTTCTTCCACACCTGCTTCAGAGTCATTACTTCAAATTAACTGGAGATACAACATGGGGTTAAAGGGTTCTCTTGCAAACACTGATGTTTTGCAACAGCTCCAATATTTCACTGGCTAAGGCAGGGCATAATAAGCCTTGTGTTTATACCACATGCAAGAATTTTAACTTCCTACAAACAAAAAAATAATAATAATGCCCACATAAAAAAGCTTGTCTCCATGTGGTAGCTAGCCAGGCACTGAATATCCTTCTACGTCAGAACAAAACACAGAGTACCTTAATTGAACTTTAGCAACCCTACAGATTTAGTATTGTGCTGGTAGGCTTGGGTGGTGCTCTTAAGATTAAAGCAGACACAAATTCATTTGAAGAATATTTTGTAATGCCCCGTTTTCTCCTCCATCAGAAGAACCCAAAGTTAATATTCCTTTTTAATCATTCCCTCCCCTTGGTTGCCAAAAAAATTACATGAATTCCAAAGAATATACTTAGCCATGATAATATAATGTACAATTAATGAAAGCCACTAAGGTTATCTCTGCAGTGCAGCAGCAAGTGCCTGTAATAGACTGAGCCAGCTTTAATAGGAAGGCAGATTAGATTTATATATGGCCAACAAAGAAAAATGTATTAGTCACTGATGAGCAGCATTAAATTGACATAATGGCTCATCTAGGCTGTAAATGTAGCTTTTTCCCACCTTAATTGGTGACAACTAGATTGACCTTTTCTACATAATTGTAACTGTAGTACAGCAATTAGACTAACCGCCACCTCTATCATTTGAGTCATGTGTCAAATAAGACGACCTCATTCCCTACCTGCATTACAGCCAAGACTCAGCACTACAGTGCTGTGCTACTGACTGGCCAATGTGTGATCCCAAGAGCTAGCTAATTAGACCAAGATGCTGAGCTCTTTGAGCATAAAAGGCTGTAATAACACACTCCACACCACCTACAACTGCTTACGTTATCAAGGACTGTGACAAAGCAGCCAGCCATGTCATGAACTGACTGCTTCTTGTACAGTTCTACTTCTGAGCTTGTCAAAGCTCAAAGCCTGGCTTATTTTCCCCATTACATTTTCCGAAATGAGAAGACTCATAACACTAGACGACATCAAGAGCAGACCAAGACTGTAGAAACATGCATGTGATATTATGCCAAATGCATTAATTCGGTTGTGATTTCTTAATTTCACCCGAGTCTACTGTGAATCTGAGAGTGTTGTATGAGAATTTGACTGTAGAAAGCCCCCAAGCAAATTGTGTTCTTTTTCTCAGATGAGCTGTTAATGGCAACTATAATGAATCCTAGGGGCATTAAGCATGCATGTATATATGGGGAGGCTGCTGTATAGGAATCATTCACAAAGGGATGGGATCTCTGGTTCAGACTTGGGAAGAATAACAACAAACAGCTTTATTACTATAAATTCAAAGGTGCCTGTCTTTTAATATCCTTTAAGGAAAACTGTATCTATGACAATTTTAAATTAAATTTATTAACTTATCTTAGTTCACTAGTTAGTTTTAGGGCCATTTTTTGTAAATTTTTCAGTCTCACAAGTGCCACTATACAAAAAAGGCCTATAATTTCAGCTTCACCATATAACAACTTTTAAGTTAATATGTATTAACCTTTGTTGGTTGGATTACTTGTGGCACTGAAAAAAGTCACATTCTCACTGTGCAGCATATAAAAGAAATGCTAATGCAGTGGCAGGTGAACAGCATACAGTTTCTATTATTTCCCCTTTAAAAAAGGAAAAAAACTACAGATGATTATGAATAATGCAAAAAAAAAAAAAAAAAAAAACTGAACTAGAAAGAGATTTGAGTCAATAGCATTTGAGTCCAACCTAGAAAAATAATGAAATAATGATTATGTGCTGTTAAATAAGGTTTAATTTTTCTTTTTACTGCAAAACATCTTCCAGCGTTTCCCGAGTTTTCATTAAATTGTACCAGCTGACTATGCACACATCCACAGTCTTGTCCATTTTGAAAAGCTTAAGGAGACAATGGTCATAACCACCTCTCCACCAAGCAGTCTTTTCTGATAATGGCTTGGATTACCTTAAAATATAAGACTTTGAAGGCACAAAATGTGAACATCATTCTGTGAATTAATTCTTTAGCTTCTGTTATTTAGTTCTAAAAGGCTTGCAACACTCACGATGCTGAGGTCATGCATATCTATAATTTTATGTAACCTAAGCAGTCAAATGGAGAAAAAGGAAGAAAGCAAAATTTGAAAATAAACCGTAAGTCTTGCAGCATGTTTTTGGCATTCTACATACAAATAGAATTTAGCTAAAAAGCCACAATTGCTTTTTTTTGGCAATCAGAGGTCCTTTTTGTGTAAGTGACAAAAGGTCCCAGATTCTTACATTTTGTCAGAAATTCTATAACTGAACAAGTGGAATTAATCATCAGCAGTGGGGGAAAAAAAGGCACTTATTACTCCTATACTCCTATAAACAGTGAGGATAGCTTTACAAAATCACTGCTCATATTGTCTGCAATATCAAAACTGGCAAAGTAGTGTTCTTATATTTTATTAGTACATTTTTAGCCGTAAGCTCAGTTCCAGCAATACTGATCACAGATAGGCTCCTGAGTTGTTTTTACGTGCTTTCAATCATGGTGACATCTACCTGGTTCAAAAAAAGTGTTACTATTGAAACTACGATGCAAAATGACAGCTGAAAAAAAGACCATTTCTGTCAACTATCAGCCACTTTCACAGTACAAACGCCTCTCTCTGAACTGTTTTTTAGACGGGAAGAATACAATAAATTGGACGGACCTGGCCAAAACTGAAATGCTAGTTGGACACGATTTAGAGTGAATTCACCAAGTACAGTGGGTGTTTTACTTTTGAGTCCTTCATCATCTTCTCCAGCACTTTGAAGCATGGTTAAATGTTTTTGTTATGTGGTGTCTCCAAGGGCAGTATGGGTGAGGGAAATTGTTGCTGAAATAATTCTCATAAAGTCATAGAAGCTAATTGTAAGTTATGACTACAAAAGAGATCAAAGACATCATGAACACCATTTTGAAGAAATAAAAGTGCTATTCTTGTAATGGATGTGTGTACATCCCTGCCTCTACCCACAATAGCATTCCAATCAGCCATTCACTTTAAATACAAAATAATTAATTACGGCTCAGGCCTTAAGCTCCTGACAGCTTTGATGAGCTTTAATGCCAGTCCAGCTATTGAAACTACTCATCATTTTTTTAATCTTGCCATTCCACATATCCTGTTTATATTTAGTTTAGCTTTTTGATCACAAATATATACTGAGCAAAGTTATTTTATTAGAATTCTGTTTACACATTTTCTTTACAGTCAACAGATTATGCACACGAAAGTCTTTACTGTAATGGTAGACAACCACCAGCTGTCCATATCACAATTTAAAAGATTCTGCAGATTTAATGCCATAGGTATTTGTGCATAATACCAAACTGTTCATTGTGCAGTTGTCACTAGAAGTTTAGCCTTTGTTCCCAAGATAATATGCTGGACTGAAAAGCTTGGATAAAGCATGTTGATTGAGTAAAAACGCTATGTAAAATTATGTGTGAAGAAGAATGTAGAAAGAATGTGCAAAACACTTTCTTTTTCTTCTTCTTACCAAGTTTTACACTCTATGTTTATTAAACTCATTTTAGCATATTCTTCTTTAACCAATCTTCCTTTCTTGCAAATCATTAATTACCTTTTCAGAGGTTCCTGTCAATGTTGGTCTTTTATTCCAGGATTAAAATGATTTGCTCTATTACAGGTTGTATTACGTGGTTGGGGGGAAATGAATTTACACCTGAAAAATGAGTCAGTAGCGAGTAACAAATGCATACAGTACCCCAGTTCAGAGACGCTATGATCACTGCGGACAGATTATTTGTGGATCAAATACAGACAGGCAAAATCCAAATTAAACTGAGTTTCGAACCCACAAAAACCTACTGTAAGTCATTCAAAGCATTACATGCGCAAAAAAAAAGAATATTACGAAATCAAGTACATTTCGCCAAATTAAACAAGCTATAATATAAACAAAAATGAATTGCAACAAATGCTGATTCTGTCCTGAATTCTGAATTCAATTGACTGTATATGTGCTTAAAATACATTCAAGTACATGTCAGCAAGTGAAGTCAAGACTGACAAAATATCACTTACATTAACTATTGCAATTTGAGCTAATCGTGTTATTTTTAGCACAATTTTCACAACTTCTTTGAAGCTACAAAAAGTGAATGCTGATATTATTAATTAACTGTAAATGATAGTATGTGTCAGAAAAAAGGAACAGTAAATATTTAATATTGCATAATATTGCCTGTCCTTAAAAGTGAAGTCCTATGGGGAGTGAAAAACGTCCACTGCTGCTCTGCTCACTGAAATGCTAGTCTACCGCACTCGCCAGAGAGACTGCTAAGCAAAGTTTAATGCACACCCCTTCTAGCTCAACACAACTTCAACTCTTCGATATTTACATGAATATTTAGGAACACTGTTTCGACTCCCTTGTCTTGGGTTCTTAGCATAAGTTCACATCATCTCCTAATTACTTCTAATGTTTACCTTTGTTTCTCTTTTTTATATGCCAAATTGTGCGCATTTCTCATTGTGCCCACATTCTGTAGTTTGTCTTAGGAATGGGAACTATGGCCCAAAATTCATATGATATTTTTGGACCCAATGTTGATATACATCGATATATTTCCTATCCAATTTTACTCAAAAGGAAATCACACAGTTATACTGTAATTATATTTATTTGGATTCAATTGTACAGTAATAACTTTATATGATTTACTTTATAATAGCATAAGCATAAACAAAATATTCAAATTATCACAAGAAATGCATATAAATATTAACATATGAATGCCAATTTTCTGACTGTACTTAGGTAGTGTAGGAGTAAGTGCTTTAACTACTTTAGCAGATTTGCCATAAAAGAAAAACTTAAAAAGAGCATATTGAAACATTTTTAATTTTTAAGCTGTGTTTTTAAAACAAGAACAAGCATTCAAACGATCTCACAAATTTTTATAAGAAATACAAATCTATCAACTGCTTCTGGATTTAAAGATGCCCTGTGGCAGTTCACTATGTTGCCCCCTGTGCTAAATGTGCTAAGCGTGCTACTCCAGGCACTGAGATTATATCTCGGTATATAAAAACAACTTATTTGGCACTGTAAAAAAAAAAAAATCAATAAGAGCTGAAAATAAATTGGTAATTGTAACAATGGGCGCGGTTTACTCAGAAGTAATAAATCCAAACTAGAATCTGTTAGAAAAATCATAATCTAAGTCTGAATTTTTTAGAGAGCAATATTTAATTCAAATAAATCTGGTGCAAAATCTGATGCTGTCTCTTTGCAAAGAATACTTGATAACCGAGAGACAAAGCGCTGTATTGAAATCCATTCGGTTTCCCTGTTTCGCTTTTATCAATGACTAGCTGTCCCCTGCGGCTCCGCCCGCGTAGTAGAGAAAAAGGACAAACTTTAAAACTCAATAAACAAACCAGTATCGCTAGCTAAGTGGAGTCAAGGTACGCTCTACATCGTGAGAGGAAGAGAGACTCAAACAGAGGCTGACATGTGAGCGAGAAGGGCCCTGCACTGCTCCCCACTCCTAACGTTATGCTTCCCATTCGTCTTGGCCTGCAACCTCTGTCTCGGCTTAGCGCGAATAAATCACTCCTGCAAACGAACTACAGTATGATATTCAGTGTGGTGAGAGAAGCTGCAAAATAAACTTGATTGTTCATCTTCAAGTAAAATATAGGAAAAATTTTATTTATATATATATATATATATATATATATATATGTATATATATATATATATATAGACTAGGGGGCTTCGCCCCCTGCTTGCTTAGCTTCGCCCACCCCTTCTTGCCAGCGCTGCGTGCCATTGTGAAGAAGGGGGCTGAATGCACCCCAAGGGGACACGGCCACTCCTCTGAAACCGCTCTTAAATGGTGAAACAATGGGAAACAACTACAGTTGTTTTTTTTAACTCCTCTTTACTCAGTCAGTTTCTGGCTTGCTGCCACTGCCGTTCCGCATGATCTGTTGTGAAGATGGGGGCTGAACACACCCCAAGGAGACATGGCTACTTCTCTGAATCGCCTCTTAAATGGTGATACAATGGTAGCCAATACAGTTTGTTTTTAACCTCCTCTTTGCTCAATCTGCATGCTGCCATGCCTTGTGACCTGCATTTCGTGTGGCGCTTCAAATGTTTAAACGCCTGTACAGCACCTGAATATTCAATCTCTTTTCACTGTTTCGTTATTTCACCGAGTAATATTTTCAGTTTGTTTGCACTAATGCAATCTTTACTCTCATGTTTATAAACTTTCGAGCTTTCCTACTTCCATTATCTCTAACCTGCTCTGCATGTGTATCATGGGACTTGCTTCCAAAGGTTGTAAGTATGACGTGACTTGTCCGTCTTGCAGGATGTGAAAGTGTCTCTTTAAAAGATCACGTCTCGTTGCAAGATTTTTTTTTTTTATAATAGAGAGATATGGCTGAAAAAGTCTTGTCACACAAATAGCTAGTAGACAATATCACTAAAAATGTAATAGCTGTGGCGAAAGTGCCAATCTTAAAAGTACTCTTAATGCCTAACAAAGTTTACTTTTCTCTTTTGGTTTCTGTCACACATACCGAAGTATGAACACATTTATTTTTAACCTGAAGCACTCGTACTTGACTTACTTTCGGTATTGTCACTACTTTTCTGAATATCATTTTCGCTTTTAATGAAGGTTAAAAGGCTTTGTTGATTGTTTTTTTTCTTTCCATTTCATAGGTTTTAACATTTTACATCACAATGACACAAGAAATAATTTGCTTTCCGAAATACCACAACAAAGTATTTGCAAACAATATGCACGTGTTGTCGACAGGCGAGCTGATGCAATACTAGCAAACAGTGTACTATCATCAAAAGAATGAACCTGACCCCTCCATAGCTCCTTGGCGGACAGTATATATCCTTACACACTGTCACCTATACTCGTCGTCCCAGGTAGGTCTGTAGAGATAGCAGGAGAACGTTTAATGCACCCCGCCATCCCCTGGCCTGGCGTGGAATTACCTTTACTTGGTCCGCAGAACATCCCCCTATTCGCACGTGTGTGACATGGGGAACAAACCAACAAGGTCTTATGTAGTCTATGCTGTGATGAGTCAGAGCTATTTTGGCAGTACAAATGGGACCTCCACAGTTTTGGGAAGTTTTAATGTAGTGGCTGATCAGTGTATACAGGCTCAGCATCTCTAATCCAAAATACCTGGGACCAGAAGTGTTTCATATATTTTTGGATTTTGGAATATTTGCATATAACATATGTTGGGGATGGGAGCGAAGTGTAAACATGAAATTTATGTTTCACAAACACCTTATACACAAAGCCTGGAGGTAATTTTATATACAACCAAAAAAGAAAAGTACATTTTGTTAAGCATTAAGAGTACTTAAAGATTGGTTTCTCTGTAGCCCCTTACCATAATATTTTAAATAATTTTGCACCTGAAACAAAGTTGGTGCACAGTAACATCGGCAGAATACCCATCTCAGCTATGTAGATGTAGAATTCTTTATTGTCATTATGCATACACATAACAAAATTTTTTGTTGGTAGGACTCGGCTTCAAGGCAGAATACTTAAAATACACTATAAATAGTAAACATAATAAGCATAAAAGACAGCAGCAATAAAACATCATCAAGTCCAGACTTTTCCTGAGGTAGTACGCCTGAAGAGACCAGTGATCTGTGTGCGTGGGTCTACAGGGGATGATTACGAGGGAAAGTGCGTGTGCATGTCTACAGGGGGGCAGGTTGTACAGGTGGTAGATGTAGATGTATGTGTGTGTATCAGCAGGGGCAGATGGACTTCACAGCTCTGGGGAAAAAGCTGTCTTATAGTCTGCTGGTGCGTGTTTTTATGTTTCTGTACAGTTTTCCCGAAGGCAGTGGTACAAACACTCCATTTCCCGGATGGGTGAGATATGCAGCTATACATTTGGCCCTCTTCTGCATCCTTCCAGCATATACAGAGTCCAGGTCTAGGAGAGGACTTCCTACGATCCCCTGTACTGTTCTCACCACCTGTGCCAAGTCCTTCCTGTCTTGTGCTGTGCAGCAGCCGTACCACACTGTCATACTGTGACAGAGAATGCTTTCTATAGCGGATCTGTAGAAGTTTGTGAGCAGCCGAGAGGAGAATCCAGCACGTCTCATCTTCCTAAGGAAGAAGGGTCTTTGTTGGGCCTTCTTTACCAGGTGAGATGTGTTCAAAGACCAGGACAGATCCAATGTAATGTGGCTACCCAAGAACTTGATATGGTCCACACACATTACAGCCTCCTTATGTATAAATATAGGAGCATGTTCTGTTATTCTGGACCTCCTATAGTCCACAATTACCTCTTTGGTCTTGCCGGTGTTCAAGATGAGGTTGTTGGCTGAGTACCATAGTGCATAGTTATCAAACAACAGCAACAACTGCAGGTTTTCAGTCTCAATCTGCAATCTAAAAAAATGCTTAATTTACACTGACAATAAGCAAAAAAACACTGACTAGGTCTGGCAGTGATTATGGTTGATAACAATAGAGCATCAGGGCTTAGTGCACCACCTTTAACCTTTTTCTGGATACCACACAGTATTTTGGAAGTGTCGCTTTGTTGTTAACATGCCTTTTATTTGTGAAGCCCCACTATCTATCTCAATTTCTCTTATGAGTGCATCATTTGTTTGCTGGTGCTTCACACTCCTCGATACTTAGGTGAGCTCATGTTCTTGTGATTTGTGCCACAATAAATTCAGTGGGGGTTAAAGAAATTAGTTATAAACAGTAAGTACAAGCTCACGTATTTAGATAGATAGATAGATAGTCAATAATTTGGATTTAGGAGCATTAGGAGCATTTTGGAATTTTGTATTACTGATCCCCAACCTGTATAAATATATACAAACACGTACATGTACATTTATATGAATATACTACTGCAATGTAGTTGTAGGATTTTTTATGATGGTGATCACTGAAAGGCACCATACAAAATAAAACGTGCAAGTTAAAGGAATTACTTTCAAACTTCACATAAAAATGAGTTACACTTAAAGAACTGCCCTGGTTAAAAGATGTTCCCACAACTATTAACAGAAAAAAGGATAAAATATACAACCACTACATATTGTTTTCCCCATGTATCCATTTTTTTTAAATTCAGCTTTAATCCAGACAGCCAGGATTCAAACTCAGAACTCTGGAGGAGCATCATTGTGTCACACTATATACTCCTATATAGTTCGCCCAAATGAATATGTCAATGAAGGCCTAATGCACTGCATAAGTAAACTGACACCCCGAAACGAAGGCAGCCAATGCTATGCAATCAGCATGTCAAACTGTCCTATGGATTAATTCAGTTTTGATTAACTACACATAATCCATTGAATTTCAGATCCCAAATAGCCAGTGCATTATAAATTAAACTAGGCAAGAGTATTGACTTGAAAGATTTCACAAACAAAATATACCCTGTAACCATATAGTATCTCTGTACCAATTTAACACAGTTAAAAATAGTATTTTTTCTTTGGGACATTAATACTGAATACATAAATGATTCAATCGACACATGTCTTACCAAATTATTTATAATTAAGGTGCAGAAGCAAGTTTCACAATTCCATAAATAAACCAAGGCAAAAAGAGAACACTTCAAAAATAACTAACTTTAATTTAGAAAGGAATAAAAATCCAACTGTATAGGTACTATATCATCAAACAGGAAATCTCTGCATCGTATTCCTCAATGTGAATAAAAAAAATATTAGAAACAGCAAGTGTTGCTGCAGTCCCTTTATAAAATGATATGCATTTTGGTGTAAGATTTCCCAGAAAAAAATAGAAATATTTTAAAATGAAAACTCTGCATCACTTCTGAAAGAAAAAAGTGCCCGATAGGCACCTTCCAAAAAAGAATATTGCTAAGAAAACCTAAGATGGTATCTTTTTTGACAAGTAAACAATCAAGAAAGGGATGAATAATGGAGAACACATAGTATTGTGAACACATAGGATGGAAGACCATGCTGACACTGGAGATGATTGCACAAGTCCTAAACTCCTCATTGAGGCTGGGTCACCAGGCTCACCTTTAAGATCCTACAAAACAAATTATGTTCTGATTTTCACCCTTTCTCTTACAAGCCCACATCCTCCTTCTGCTAGTGAGCATTTGTCCCAGATTATTCCCCTGACTCCTTTGGCTTGAGAAGACTTGAAACCACCTCACTGTGTCACTGTTAGTCAAGCCCTGGAATGAATTCTGTAATAAAGGGTGGCCCTACTTTTGCGACAGGGACATCAAACTAATAACATCTTTCTTTTAACCCCTGGAGCCAGTGCCTTTTGGCTTTCAGTGGGCCTTAAAAGGAAAAAGTCTTTTAGATCGCTTAATACAGTAACTGCTCATTCTGTAAAAGAAAGAAAATGATCCCTGTCCTCCAAGTCAGACACTCTATCCTGTGCCTTAGCTATTAAAGAGGGGTACTGACCTCATTACAAACTCATGACCTTGTCACTGAATTGGCAAACATTCCCCAGGTTGCTAAGTTATTGACATGTTGCTGTCTCTTTTCAGGCAGAAGGTTGTGAAGCATCTTGCCAGCCCTCCCTAGCCTCACTTACTCTCTCTGGATAGAGACTCGAACACATTCTGGGTCATCTGTCATATAGTGACTGGAAGGAACACTGCATGTTTCCTTTGTTGCCACAGCCCACTCTCTCCAACACTGGGCAGCCTTCACACAATGTTATCTCTGGTGGAGAGACCAACCCCCTTACTGGCAGAAAAAGCATACATGGGTTTTTCCATCTGCGTAGCACCAAACTCCAGGTAACCTTCTGCCAGCTGGGCATCTTCCCCCACATTTCTCAAGTGTATGCCAATACAACTAAACTTTAAAGTAACAGAAATCCATATCAGACAAAAGAACATTAATTGGCACTGCCATACACAATTACAAACAGTATTTTACAGCACAACAATAGCAGAGCTTCAGAGCTTCTCATGGGTCACAACAGGTCTGCTTCATTAATGACAAGATCAATGGAGGTAAAACACATCTGCAGTTAATTTGCTTTAACAGCACAGTAAATAAAGCTGCTTTGGCAGCTTTCAGGTGTTTTTCCTGGCTATTATAATTCTGTAATTAGCAGTATTCCTGCCGTAAAATGTGTAAATTACCTTCAAAAATACAATCCAATGATTTAAAAAAAATGTTTAACATGAATTGTACAGTTATTTACAAGAATGTTTAATTTATACCACATGTGCAGCTTTTATGAGAGCTTAATGGCAATTTTATGTGCATAGTACTGCACCTTTTTAACACATAGAAATCCAAATACAGTGACCTTGTACCATAAGTAGAACTTTATAGCTACTTACACAATTATGTTTAGTGTGCCATTTGAGACAACAATTCTACTTAGAAGACATTCTTCCATTCTGGTAAGGTGTGATAAAATCATCAAGAGAGCAATTGAGACCCCCATCAGACACAAGTGCTGCACATTAGTCTGCTGTATCAGGAGAACTCAGAGGTCAGGAGAATCAAGCTGTTTGAAATGTCTTATGTCAATCAATCCATGAGAAGTGATTTAAGAGAAAAGTAAGACAATACTCCTGCTAATCAGTTGATATAAAGAAGACCAAATGTATCATGCAGAATGTTATTCCTATGTAAACAATAAGAATAAGGAATAAAGCCATTTTGCTCACATTAAAATGGGTAGGTTAAGGAACTACAGGGGGAACCATCTAGACCTAAAAACAGAATGGACAGAAACACAGACATCTGAAATTAGGCCTGAGTATATGTGGTAAAATGAAATGATACCAAAATATCTGATCATGGTTGATCTGGTTTACGGAACTCTAGTACATATCTGGAGCCTCACGCATAAGGCTGTGTGTAGAATTCACACTAAAACATGACGTATGGACAAAAGCAGAAATGTAAATATACACAAAAAATCCAGACGCATAAATCTGTGCGTGCGCCAACTTCTACGTTCTTCCGCTACATAAATCCCGGTTGAAAAAGTCACACAGTGCCCAAAAAAAAGTTGTCAGATATCAAAGTTGCCGTAAAAAGGTGAGTCGTAGCCCATCGACTGAGTGTCATATGAAAGATTATTAAAGAACAGAGAAAAGAAAAAATATAGGGGCACAGTGGAGAAAAAAGCTTGAAATGTCAACTTTAATCTCGAAATTTCCACTTCAATAACGTAGTTTATTTTGTCATTAAAGTAGAACATCATAAACTTCATCTTAAAATCGTTTAATTTACTAGTTTCTCAAATATCATCGTAACTAAAGTAGCACGTTAAATGCTATGTTTTGTATGTGTTCTTCTATGTGCTCTGTGTGTGTGAATCACTACGTGCTTCTTAAACGGGCTTTATTTTTCTCCGACAGGACATAGAATCCATTACATTTGTGATACAGTATTACAGCTCTCTGAATAATTTAAATACTGAGATGGATACTTGATATCATTTTCATGATGAAAGAAGTTAAAGCATGTTATTAAACATGGGAACACAGTGGCACAGTGATAGTGACGAACTAGAACCCCGTCCAGAGATTGTTCCTGCCTCCCATTAGATGCTTGTTGCACGACCTTCAATGGCATAATTTACTGCAGCAGTACTGTTTCTTTCAAACATACTAACCCCCAATTCCTGTCCTTCCTTTTCTTTCTCCAAGTAACCAATCGCCACACAATCAGCTCTGTAATAGATGTTAAGGCATCTGTAAGCTTAGAACGCAAATTCTTAAAAACATTTAAGGAACATTGAAATATCTTCGTAGTACATGTTTAATTATTCAACCAGTGTTGCACCAGCCCCAGCAAGAATACAGTGTGAGGCAGGAACACTCCTAAATGGGGCGCCAGCTCGTCGCTAACGCTACGACACGGAGTCATCACATGTTTAATTATTAAAATATAGATTATTTAAATGATGTTAACATTTTATCTGTATAATTTAATAAACATATTTTGCTGTAGTGCAAGTTTACATTGAGGTAATTGTACTAATAAGTACAAACAGTTCTACAAGGAGCACTTGATGGACTGATTGAGTGCGTTTATAGTTCTTGGGATGAAACTGTATCTGAACCGCGAGGTCCGTACATGAAAAGCTCTGAAGCATTTGCTGTATAGGAGCAGTTCAAATAGACAGAATGGCTGAGGCAGCATGTGCTTGATGCTGTATACTGATAATTCTCTTTCCAATCAGCTGCTGTAGGGCTGTGATTCCACACTCAGATACAGTGCTATAATTACTCCGAGTGGTGGAGTGAGAGTGATATGAAAAAAGATGATCCACTGTGGCAATCCCTAAAGGCAGAAAGAAGAAGAAAGTACAGTGAGAGTAACAATGCTAAAGTAGCTACAGTATTTGGAATAGTTTGGCTATTCCATGGACCATTAAATTGTTACAGGTTAATTACAATCAGTTGCCTTAAACTGATAAACAGTATGCGGTTAATTTCAGTGTATTTATAAAGCTGCATCAGGGATGTGGAGCTAAAAAAGAAAGGGAAACCACACAGGAACAGTAGCACTGCTTTGACACTGGGTGCCGTAATTTTGCAAAAACAAACGGAGAACTTGCATACGCCAAGGATTTAGCTAGTGTGAAAATGTGCGTGGCTTTACACCAAGTTTAGTTTTTATGCATTGTGATGTGAGTGTGGAAACAGGCATAAGCAACATTTTTTGTGCGTACACAACGTTTATACATAAGGTCACTGGTTACAACATACTGAAGTTTATTCTGGTTGCATTGGGTACAACAAACATTATTTAAAGTGTGATATTCACCTTGCCATCATACACAGCATTGTACATTCACAATACACATGGAAGTCTTTGAAGAGGAAAGAGCTGTGGCTATACTTGTTCTGCTAGAGGATTTCACCAACAGCAAGAATTAGACATTTTTGCTGGTGATAATGATGATTGGCACATGAGCTGTTAATCACCTACCAATAGCCATCCTTATGGATTTCTGCCAAAAGCTGCACCCCCACCTTTGAGAGCTCTAATATGTGAAAACATGTCAATGGAGGTGCAAGTTTTGTTGAAGCCCGAGTTCCTTGTAACAAAGACGTTTCAGAGAGTACCTGCAAATAGATCAGGAGTATTATAGACTACTATCTGGCAAAAATACCTACTTTCATGAAAGCTATCCTGCAAATGTTTCCACAGTTTATCAGTTTACTTATGGTGGAAAAGGTCAAGGTCCAACTAAGATATCTGACCAGAAGACATGATTACCAAATGTAATCAGCACAATACAAACACCTTCAGTGAATGAACACACACAAACTGTAAACTGTAACATCTAAAAAGACATTCTGATTATCTTCTGATTCACCTGATACTTTAACAAAGTTAATCATGGGCGATTTTTTGCCATTTATAAGGCATTATACCCAACAATATGTGAATATCCGAGGGCATTTTTGGCTATGCTTGTTGATGCGGACACAGATTTACGGTGATATGTGATTTTTAACAAGAATGTGAGTGGGAACAATTTAGGAACATTTATTCATGAGTATGGACATTTCAGAACTCATTTGCATGATTTTTTAGAAAATAACCATACATTTAAATTGAGCATCATTTCATAAACTCCTGGAGCCTATGTTCACAGTTAACACTAGAATTACCAGAGCCTACGAAAAAACTCGTAATTCCGTCCCACCTTAAATTGCTTCTTAAATCCCTTCACACCTCTCCGCCAGCGTCCTTTGTCCTCTAAATGTGCTGATAAAGAGAAGCCAGGAGCAGCCGGCTATTCCAACCCCCCACCAATTTAGAACGTGCACGAACTTCTCTCAGCTCATGCCTTGATTGAGTATCTGGGAGTGAAGCGGAGTTTTAGAGTGGAAATAATAGATCGTTATTTGGAACACACGCATTTCATGTCTGTTCCGTTTCTACAGTAATCTGTGTCAACACATTGTTAAAACATAAACGTTTTTTATATTCTACACTGTGTGCACAATTAGGCAAGTGAGTATTTTGACCATATCATCATTTTTAATGCGTATATTCCAACTCCAAGCTGTATTAACTTGAATGCTTATTGGATTTAAGCACGTCAGGTGATGTGTATTTGTGTAATGAGGGAGGGTGTGGCCTAAGGAGATCAACACCCTATATCAAGGTGTGCAGAATTATTAGGCAGCTAGTTTTCCTCGGACAAAATGGGCCAAAAAAGAGATTTAACTGACTCTGAAAAGTCAAAATTGTAAAAAGTCTTTCAGAGGGATGCAGCACTTTTGGAATTGCTAAGATATTGGTGTGTGATCACAGAACCATCAAACATTTTGTTGCAAATAGTCAACAGGGTCGCAAGAAACGTGTTGAGAACAAAAGACGCAAATTAGCTGCCAAAGATTTGAGAAGAATCAAACGTGAAGCTACCAGGAACCCATTATCCTCCAGTACTTTCATATTCCAGAGCTGCAACCTACCTGGAGTGCCCAGAAGTACAAGGTGTTCAGTGCTCAAAGACATGGCCAAGGTAAGGAGGGCTGAAACCCAACCACCACTGAACAAGAAACATAAGTTGAAACGTCAAAACTGGGCCAAGAAATATCTGAAGACAGATTTTTTCAAAGGTTTTATGGACCGATGAGATGAGAGTGACTCTTGATGGACCAGATGGATGGACCTGTGGATCAGTAATGGGCACAGAGCTCCACTCCAACGTGGAGGTGGGGTACTGGTATGAGCTGGTATTTTTAAAGATGAGCTAGTTGGACCTTTTGCATTGAAGATGAACTCAAAATCAACTCCCAAACCTACTGCCAGTTTTTCGAAGACACTTTCTTCAAACAGTGATACAGGAAAAAGACCATGATTTTTATGCAGGCCAATGCTCCATCACTTGCATCGAAGTTCTCCACTGCGTGGCCAGCCAGTAAAGGCCTTAAAGATGAAGGAATAATGACATGGCCCCGTCCTCATCTGACCTAAACCCTATCGAGAACTTGTGGGCACTTCTTAAACGCTAGATTTACGGGGGAGAAAAACAATACACCTCTCTGAAGAGTGTCTGGGAGGCTGTAGTCACTGCTCCACAAAAAGCTGATCGTCAACAGATCAAGAAACTGACAGACTCCATGAATGGAAAGGCTTATGACTGTTATTGGAAAGAAGGGTGGCTATATTGGTCATTGATTGATTGATTTATTTTTTTAAATGTCAGAGATGTTTATTTGTAAATTTTGAGGTGTTTGTTTATTATTCTCACTATAACAGATGAAAATAAACAAGTGAGATGGGAAAATTTTCATTTTTCCTTTAGTTGCATAATAAATCTGCACACTAATAGTTGCCTAATAATTGTGCGCACATATGTATTCCCCTGATGATGTTCACACTCACATTTCCGTTGTGAAACATTCAGGTTTCAGGTTTATTAACATTTTGGATTGACTGATAGCACTGTGTTTGTTCCATATTAAAATTAATCCTCAAAAATACAACTTGCCTAATAATTGTGCACACAGTGTAGTAGTAGATGACAAAATGTAGGCATAAACTATATAATGTATGAAGCCTGAAGTCCAAATAGCAAAGAAACATTTTCATAAAAGGTTCAAATATAACACAACAATTGCGCTTTTATTCAAAAATATAACTGCAGAAACAAAAGCCGCCTTAACATGCGACATTGACAGCTGTTTATTATAACTGCCTCCGTGGTGCAATGGAATCAGTTCTCGCCTTAGAATCAAAAGGTTGCGAGTTCGATCCTGCACCACTCCGTTTTGAGAAGTAAACTGCTCTTAGTCTTACTATTTTATAATAAAAGTATACTTTTGATTTCAGTCTGTAACAGCCGGTGCAATTTATGATCCTTGTAAAGGTTCGCTTTTTTTTTTTTATTCGCTTTTTTATTCAAACAAAACAAGTGCACTTTTATTCAAGACTACCTGTATAACCGAAGAAAAAAGAAAGCAAGTTACAGTAGGCGATTGATACAACAGCTTGCATGGTGCAATGCTAAGAAGTGCTGCTTTTCATTCCGAGCTATATAAAATCATTACATTCAAATATTAACAGTTCCCACACACCCAAGGACCGTCCTTCCTACATTTACGACACGTGTACTTGTTGCAGTGCACACAACTCTCTGTGCTATGGTTCCTATTACACTGAATGAGCACCTGACACTGGACTTTCTTCCCTGGGGGAAGGTCCCGCATCAGAGAATTTCTAGTTCCTGCATAAATTCACACCCGATCTGACGCTGTTCGTTTTCAAATAATATTGCATTAGTGCAATGATATTTTCACATGTATTGTCTCTTTCTTTCAGGTGTGTAATAGAAACCACAGCATAGAGAGAAGTGTGTACATTGCTTCTTACAGGAAAAGGCGATGGAAAAAGTGCACTTTTGTTATACTTTTACACCAATATATGTTCCTGTGTTTGAACGACACGGGCAGATGGGGAGTGTCTGATGATTGCATATAGCGCCAAAGTTACTGCTCTTTACCATTCTTTCCTCTGCATGTCCTGGAGTACAAAAGAAACAGCATACAGCAACATGCAGGGACTGGCAGGAACACTCAATAAAACTAAATAAAAAGAAAATCAAGTGACGGTGAGATACGAAGAAGGCAGCTTCGCCAGCGTTTGTGTGTCAGAACCCGGTTTGGGGGGGGTGGGGCGTTAGTATGCATCGTGGTACACTGCAGAGCTATAGCCCGTCTTTATGTGAAAACAGCCGTGTCAGATGGGGTTGTATGGATTGATTCTGAACAACAACAACAACATTTATTTATATAGCACATTTTCATACAAACAGTAGCTCAAAGTGCTTTACATATTAAAGAATAGAACAATGAAAGACACAATTATAAAACAAAATAAATCAACATTAACATCGAATAAGAGTAAGGTTCAATGGCCAGGGGGGACAGAAAAAACAAAAAAAAACTCCAGACGGCTGGAGAAAAAATAAAATCTGTAGGGATTCCAGACCATGAGACCGCCCAGTCCCCTCTGGGCAAACGCGACTGTGAGAATGAAAAGTGAATTTAAAAAAAAAAAGCTAACCTTTACAAGGATCATAAATTGCACCAGCTGTTACAGACTGAAATCAAATGTATGCCTTTATTCTAAGATAGTACGACTAAGAGCAGTTTACTTCTCAAACCGAAGGGGCAAAGGATCGAACTCGTGACCCTTTGATTCCCAAGCGGGAACTGATTCTATTGAACCACAGAGAAAGTTACAATAAAAGGCTGTCAATGTCGCATGTTAAGGCTGCTTTTTGTTTCTGCAGTTATATTTTTGAATAAAAGTGCAATTGTTGTGTTATTCTTGTGAAAATGTTTCTTTGCTATTTGGACTTCAGGCTTCATACATTATATAGTTTATGCCTACATTTTGTCATCTACTACTAAAATATAAAAAACGTTTCTGTTTTAACAATGTGTTGACACAGATTACTGTAGAAACGGAACAGACATGAAATGCGTGTGTTCCAAATAACGATCTATTATTTCCACTCTAAAACTCCACTTCACTCCCAGATACTCAATCAAGGCATGAGCTGAGAGAAGTTCGTGCACGTTCTAAATTGGTGGGGGGATGGAATAGCCGGCTGCTCCTAGCTTCTCTTTATCAGCACATTTAGAAGACAAAGGACGCAGGCGGAGAGGTGTAAAGGGATTTAAGAAACAATTTAAGGTGGGAAGGAATTCCGAGTTTTTTCGTAGGCTCTGGTAATTCTAGTGTTAATCAGTTTTTATTATTGCACACTATCACTCTCCAACACTGTCTCAAAGCACGTAACATTTATGAAACAAAGATGTCCATTTTTTCCTCAGTGAAAGTACAGACGGGGTTAATTGGCTTGAACTGTTTCATACAGTGTGTTAACAGCGGGGCTTGCCTGTTCTAGACATTCTTTCTATCCAAATGATCATATTATTCATGTAAACATAATCAATAATTAGTATTATAATAGTAATAATGTCACTTAAATTTGTGTTGCAATTCACTATGCAAACATAGACATGATTTATTTTGTTATATTTACATATCTATTGTATAAAGAGATTTAGCTTTCATAAACAGTGTACATGTAAGGAAGATTATTCTATATTGTACTCGGAATATGAGACACCATATGAGCTGTGAAATGTCCTTTTGAAACGTCAACATCTATAGGCAAACTAGAAAATAAGGTTACAGATGAAGGTCAGGCACAATATATTTCAAAGGACCAAGAAACTGCCGGGACATTTCTGGTTACAGGGACAGAAAGATGGGGTGAGGGGAGGTTTAGGGGCATATACTTTTATTAAAACCACTTGAATATGACAAAAGACTGAAATGTCTACCTCTCACCCAGCAGCAGTAGCACTGCTGCCTCCCAGTAAGGAGATCATGGGTTCACAGTCCTGTGACCTCCCTGCATGGAGTTTGCAAAGTGCTTTGAGTAGTGAGAAAAGCGCTATATAAATATAAAGAATTATTATTATTTTGAAGTGTGTTTGGGCTTGCAAAAGATGGAATTGTCTAGATTTACCAGGCTAATTTTCACTTAAAACATTTAAATAAAATGATAAGAGAGATTTCTGCTGCTCACTCATGGATTGTCTGTCTATCGCAATGGTTCGCCATATGAGTACTGTTTTGTTAGGTGCTATTGAGTCAACCAGCTTTGGGACTTTTCCCTGAACTAAACTTTTGGGACACAGATAAATGGCCAAGACCTCAGTCACAAACAATAACCTTAACGTGGCCATGATCTTCTTGTACCAAAGGCTTATATTCCAATTATGATATTGATGCAGTCCTCAACTCTATGGTTGTATATGGTGAGTTAAACCAGCATTAAGCACTAGGCAAAGTGTTATTTCTTCTCTGGTGTTCAACTTTTTACAAAACAGGGACACAGACATTGTTAAGGGTAAATTCTGCACAGAAGTGTAAAAACTTAGGACTTTAGGAGTTTTCAAAACTTGACTCAGTGTTATTAAGGTAAATAGAACTGAAGAGTCTGGTTGGGCTGAATGACCTCTTTTATCACAGTTTTCTCCTCTCCCATCTACTTTGAAGTGTGATTTTGCATGTATTAGTCTATGAGATAAAATGTAAAACAAATTTTTCCTTGAATGTGAGTCACCTAAAATATAATCTGAGAGTCTATACATTCAGTACTACTTAAAGGATGTTAAATCATCTGGGTGAGATTTGCCGTACTGACCCCTACTCTCTTTTCTGTTTCTTTTTCCGGTTTCTTTGTGGTGGTGGCACCTACTCAAAGCTTCATGATGCTCCAACAATGATGGACGGATTAAAAGGCAGAAGTCTACGTGACCATCATCATCATCAAGCCCTTCCGTGAGAACCCTAAATCCAAAGAGGACTGTTTCATTTATGTTAGGTAGAATGCCCAGAGGGGACTGGGCGGTCTCATGGTCTGGAATCCCGACACATTTTATTTTTTCTCCAGCCGTCTGGAGTTTTTTTTGTTTTTTCTGTCCCCCCTGGCCATTGAACCTTACTCTTATTCGATGTTAATTAATGTTGATTTATTTTGTTTTATAATTGTGTCTTTCATTTTTCTATTCTTTAATATGTAAAGCACTTTGAGCTACTGTTTGTATGAAAATGTGCTATATAAATAAATGTTGTTGTTGTTGTTGTTGATTTAGCTATTCACAGAACAAATCACAGCAAACCATTTCAACATCGGAGCGAACAGTAGCACCACATCTGACCCGCCATGACTGTTCTGCTAATACAAACTGGCTATAAGAACGTCTGGTTAAAGCAGTTAATTACCTGATAGATGAACTTAACACGTTACTGTTTTAATTAGCAATTTGCTTGCATTTTCCTTTAATAAGATGTTGAAAATGGTGCACTGCAAAATTACTGGAAAATAGATATCAACCACAGGAATTAAACAGAAGTCCACTCTCTGGCAAGCTAAAGAAGAGTCACCATTGTGCAAGGGCTCTCTTAATTTTACTTATTTTTTTAATGTCAAACTACCGGGCACATGAACACACACTGATAGATAAAATAAGGCTAATTTAAAGTCAACATGCTGATTTTGTGTACGTTAAATTGTTTTGATAATGACCTCCTTCCTTACACATTTGCACAATGATATTATGAACACACCATGGAACCTGTGCATTACTTTCAAGATCGTCTATTACAGAGCAGCAGTACATAAGGCTTTGGAAAGCACCCTTTATTGAATTAAATCACTGCATGACACAAATGAGGATTTATGTGGAAGCTATAGATCAACCCAATGTACTTAAATTATCAGTATTGTGGGGGATCGGCAGATTTCCCAAACAACCTGCAAAGTGTATTCCTGGGAACATTTTTACTACTAAGCGTAGAGGATGTTTTGATACCATGGTTACAGATGCCTGAATAAAATGTGAAAGAATAGCATAATTGAAAACAGAGCTACTGTGGAAAGTAGGCATATTAAAACATAATTAACATTCTGCTAATAGCTTTTAAAATGCTTTAAATAAAAGCCCTTAAATATGCATTCATGTAAAAAAAAAAGCTACAGGACAAAATGCTCCCAGTGTTTAATGGTGTAATTTCCTTACTAGTTCCATTCTGACACTTATAAGAAACAAAAGCTGCTAACAGCAAGCAATGGCAAGTCCCAGCAAGATGCCACTCTGAAAGGTGGAAAGAGGGAGGCTCCGCATTAATTGCGCCGGAATGATGGAACCTCACTGAATAAAGCGATGCAGAGAAAGCTACAATTCTACATGTGGAAATGTTAGTCAGTCATGACTGGGAAGTGTCACTACTGTCACAGCAAAATTTCCTAAAGCCATTGATTTTATTTTTAAAATTGTCAAGAGCCTACTTTTTTTTTTCCTCTATCCCATGTTCGCATAGGGAACTAGCAGACAGGAACATAACTGAAGTGTTATGTATATTTCTGCAGCACCAGAATATTTTTTAAACAGTGTTAATTAGAAAAAGCAATGAAATTTTAAAGAGCCAAAATTAAGTATTAGAATAATTAAATGTTTTCTTCCGGTTTCCTTTTTCTGAATGGCCCTTCACAAAGAGTGCATTTTTAAAACTGTCATACCAAAAGCTTGACAACTTAAGTCAACAAAGGCATTCACTAGCTTTTAGAAGTCTAGCCAAAAGTTCCTGATTATCTCTCAAGGAAAATTACAGCTTGACAGGATGAAAATGAGTTTGATGATTTGCTTCAGACCCAAAACAGAAGACCAACAGAATACACAGACGCTTTATCTTTTTATACTTAAACTGATGCCTCCATTTCTCTGTCGATTAACAATAAGCAGAGAGCACAAATTGCCACCTCAAATGTAAGCACACAATGAAGCAACAACCTTCCTCAATTACCTTCATACAACACCAAAAGCAAATACAGAGAAGGTTTTTAAATAGTTGTACACAAAGGAAAATAGTAGTCCTGAATCGAAGCAATTGGAATAATTTTTAGATGAAAAAAAGAAAAAAAAAAAAGAACGTAGCTTCAGTGCTGCACTCACTACATAAAATGTAGGAGAACAATTAAGCATATCAGAAGACTAAAAATGTGCAGAATCCTTTATCTCTTGGAATAACGTTGCCGGAATTTAACAAGTCTGATGTTCAGGCCTGTACTGTGATTGCCTTACACATCTCAAAGATGTTCTAGTTAGACAGTTTGGCAACTTAAAACTGGCCTGATGCGAGCGTTTATTGGTGTGTAAGGGTACCTGGTGTTTTCTGCACTGCTGCACTGTTCAAGCCCCTATTTTCCAGATAGAAAAGATTAGATTAAGCTGGTTCTAAAAATGGCTTAATGGAGGAATGCATCTAAATACAGTATAGCATAAATAACTATTGAATAGATGGATGTCATGTTTTAAACCAGTGTGAATGATGCATTCTGAAAGTGAATCATAACCTTTTTAAAAGATTTTCAGTAACATAGGAAACCATAATCGATCCTTGCACCTTCAAGACTAAGTGAAGAACATTTCTTGAAGGGATGCCAGAACATTATACTCTCCATGTTCACACACCTCACGAGGGTCTGACTGATGTGGGATGAGAAGCTGAGAAAGTCCTCACACACGCAAACAGAATGTGCAGATTTGACATATATAATGTCCACACTGGGAAATGAAACAAGGTCACTGGAGCTGTGAGGCAACAACACTGACTGCTATGCAGCACACAGACACCTAACACACTGAATGATCCAAATGATCTCGCACCCATTCATCTAAACCACTGAAAGAAGTGTGAATTAACTCACATTTCTAGCATTCCTTGCTGACTGGCTGTTGAGATAATTTATTGTTTGGAAATGCAGAAGAGTAACCACACTCTATTTGTGTTTCTTATTTTACTGTTTTATGGCTCTGAAGAAGGGTGCAGTTCTGCTAAGTGCACTGTGGGACACAAAACACAAATCAGTATGGTAAAGCATTATTTGTAGATTTATTTGTTTTGTTAATGATTGGCTTTTAGTTATCCTATCTTACTCATTGGTTAAAATGAAGCTGCTCAGTGATTTGTAAGAAGGAGAAAGACTTCTGAGTCTTAACAATTTTACATAGACAGGGTTGTGACCAAACTCTTTTGGTTTACTTGTGGGTATATAAAGGGCAAACACTTGTGGGTGCCCCGGAGGATTGATAAGCATCCTGGCAGGGATAAAAGAAGGTTTCATACCTGGCCAGGAAACCATAATGTAAGGACCGGGAAAATGGACTCACCATCAATCAATCAATCAATCAATCAACATTTATTTATATAGCACATATTCATACAAAAAAATGTAGCTCAAAGTGCTTTACAAAATGAATAGAAAAATAGAAGACACAATAAAAAATAAACATAAGTCAACATTAATTAACATAGAATAAGAGTAAGGTCCGATGGCCAGGGTGGACAGAAAAAACAAAAAAAAACTCCAAAGGCTGGATCACCAGACAGTGTTCCTCAGGGCTAAACCCAATTAGGACATCCACAGGGTTACATGGGAAATGGAGTCTAGAAACGCAACGCTGTTGGGATCTTTGGGGTCCACCAAAGGGCACTGTCAGGGGAGGACTGCCCTGGCTTCCGCTTGACCTGGATGTACTCTGAATGACTGGGATAAGAGACTGGAAGCAATTCCTAGTTCGGGCTTAAAAGAAAGCCCACTGTCTCATTTGGATGAGTCAGAGACGGGAGGCAGTGGTCTACACTCTTTGAGAAGAATTAACGGTATTGAGCTGTGTGGATTAAAAATCCTTACATTTGCACACAGAGTTGTGTTAGGTCAGGTGTGTCTGGGGTTTAGGGGCTTGGCGGCATCCCCTACTTTTCACACAGTACATATACTTCAAAATCATTATGATAAAGCTAACAGGACGGCATATTATAAAGCACAGGCTGACACATTCAGGTACTAATATGTGTCTCATTTAACAATACACTCCAGTTTATAATTTGCCAAATTACATTGAATAATTCAATTCATAACTAAAGATGAGTAGTCAGAAGAAGCGACACGGGTCCATACTGCACGTTCGCATATTGTACATTTTGATAAATGGAGAGCTTACTATGGCCTATAAACAGTTTAGTTGTTTTACTTAGCAAAGCTCTCACTTAAATTAATAAACGGCTGAGACGTCTATATTCATACTCTCTCACGCCATCCACACTACTAACGTTTCGTTTAAAAACACAAACATTAGACCCTGCTTTCTCCTTTCCTTCACAGTACACTGGAATTTTCAAAATGCGAAAACTGAGACTTTTGAAAATGCTCCCCAGAGCTGTATAATACTACTAAAACACTGTCTCAGGGTTTCAGTGTGGACAGGCAAACACACTTTCTCGAAAGCATAGGCTCTAACCGTGCCCTGAATTGTTTGTGCGTATTACATGCCTTTTACCTGACTGGATTCTTCTCATTACAATGTCTCATTCCCTGACTGGTCACTCTTCATAGACGAAAACCATATTCCAACATAGCGGGCAGAGAAGAGTTACTTTTTGTGGCTCTTGATGTGCTGCTTATCTGTGTGCATCTAAATTGTATTTTGTACAGTTTGAATGCAGCATACATGTGTAAAAGGGCAAATAATTTACTGGTCACTACAGTGTTACAATAAATCCAGTCACTGTTACCAATGCAGCAAATAATTCAAAGCTCCATTAAAATAGATTGTAAATGACTTAGATGACAGCCTCTTATCAATGTTTATTACATGCATTTGATGTATTTAGGAGGGAAGGATGCATTCCAGAACAAAATTGATAATAAGTTACTTAACTAAGAGACGGGTGTAGAATCACACTAAGCTCACAAGAATATAGGACAGAGACACGAAAACAGAGGACAGTAAAGTAAAATATATGCACACACATGTACACAGACATTTATTTATTTGTTTTCTTTGTTGAGTTAATTTTACGAACGTTGTTTGGTACAAGATGAGCTCTGAATTCTGTGGACTGCTTGTAATCAATCCTCTTGCAAATGACAATTGAGCTGGTCATGTTTTCATTTTATAATTGTAACTTTAACATACTGTATGTTTTTACTTAATAAGACTACCGTCAACAGTTCTGAAGACTGTTACTTTTAATTGTGATTAACGCATTAACATAACATGGGGAGTATTCACTGCAGATATTTTAAGAAATTTGTTTGTTTTCAGTGCTGTGACCTGCGCACACGGATAGTTTTCAAAGCCCATAGAGCTCAGGGAAAACTGAATTTTTCAGTACACTGGCTGTTGAAAGATTTTTCCACCCAAGGTGAAAATGCTCAGTGCAGGCAAATGTTAACGTCATATGCATTTTTTACTTCTGTGAATAATGTCAAAATGATAGTGTGGATGGAGGTCATTTTTGTTTAAACACACCTATCTTAAAAGAAAACTAGTGGTGTGGACATAGCTTCTCTAACAATTGTAGGAATGAAAAGGTCACTGGTAATAGACAGATGGTAACAAGAGTTACTGTATAAGATGTTGATATTGGATACAGAAGGAAATAAAAACCCTCACTAAAAAGTAATCTTATATTAGAAGAATAACATTACCAGAAGGAATATGAATTGGCAATGATCTTAGGCCTTCCCAGCTGGATGCTACCTCACAGAAAAAAAGCCCATTTAGAGAACAATTGGAATGACAACGCTCATATTACAATCATATCGAGTAAAATTAAATTCCTAGCAATATTATGAATGAGACTGGCATATCAAAACTAATTGATGTTAATGTTAAAAGAAGGAAATTAACAGTAAGTTAAACTGGTAGGGTTTTCCTTTAGTTTTATGTCAAGAGTGGCATAATGGAACACAGTACAAAATGAAAGTAACAGGTAACTGGGGTATACAAAAAATAAAAATCAGCAAATCACTTTAACTTGTGCAAAACTGGAATTTATAATGGAACTGTGAAAATGCAGAAGGTAACAACACATCAGTTGTTGTACCTGGTTATCTCTATGGGTAGTCCATCAAAAAACAGCACATCACCCAATTTCAAGCTTTTTATGACACCCCTGCCTGGTTGCTTTTTCCAAAATGACAATTCCCAACTTAATGTACCTGATTTCCCCCAAAAATGCCAGGATGAGTTAAGCACACCATGACATACAGTGTAGTTTCACATAGTATCGGTAAATTTCAGTGTCTTGTATGTCTGTAGTACTAGGGTGTTGTACCGTGTTAGCCATTATGAATGTAGATGTAGTTGATTACTTTTTGCCTGAAGAAGGGGCCTGAGTTGCCTCGAAAGCTTGCATATTGTAATCTTTTTAGTTAGCCAATAAAAGGTGTCATTTTGCTTGGCTTTTCTCTACATTCATAATGGCTAACACGGCACAACACCCTAGTACTACAGTGTAGTTTCACTCAATACTACCAACCTCCGCATGCAGTTTAGCCCTGTTCTGGACCAACAAATTGTTCCAATGGTCTCAGTTTATAAATATGTCTTTCTTGTCGGTCCTGTACGTGGCTTTTCATTCAAATTTGATCACTTTTTCTTTGTGTTTTTTTCATAATGTGAATCTTAGTCTCTGGTTAAGATTCTAATCTTGTAATCGGGAACAACACGTAGTGTGCATTGACTGTGGATTTGAGAACTGAACACCTTTTGAAAGGAGCTGAGCTGTGTTGGTCGTACTACCAATATAATCCCTGTCATGTTTTGAATCCATTTTTCCCTTAATTTCTTTTACTGACTAATCTAACATATATTCAGTTATGATAAAGCACTATATGTGTGATGTCTTTACCAGATTGTAACGATCAACTAAAGAATAATGGAATATAATAAAAATAAAGTAAATAAGTTGAAAAAGGAAAATATCAAAAATATTTTCTAATTATTAAAAGTTCTAAATATTAAACATTTCAAGTTCAGGTACAGATTATTCATGTGAAATCTTAATTAAAGATAATTTTATTCCACAAACAAGCAGAGAAAAAAATTACAGCAAAACCAATAACTTGTAAGATGTTCTGCATGCTATGCTTCGTCAATTTGCTTCACATGGATGTTCAATGACATCTAAACGGCTGATCTGTAATGCAAATTGGCAACAAACTCTATATCTACCAGTGTTAAGACCGGACATTAGAATATTACCTTTCTTTTCCCATTTACTAATCACATATCAATGAATGCATAAACTTGTCAAGCACTAATTACAACAGAAGATGGATACAGATTGCTGCTGTTAAACTTAAAATTTTGAAGAAAATGTGCTACATGCATTAGTCAACTGGCATCTGGTAGCTTTCCAATTAATCCATTAGTGCTCAGCTATTGCTTTTCAAACTTCCAGACAAAATAATCTAACTTGAATATTGTACATACAAGCACAAGTGTTAAAGATCCAAGAAAAGAGACAGAAAAAATATTTAACACAAAACAGAACTTAAGGAAACAACCATATAAATTTTTTATTTTGTGTAACTGGTATAAATGCCTATTAAAAGTATATATATATTATAGAACACAAATATTTATTACATTAACTAAACTGACCCTAGAGATTAATGTGATTTAGTGAGAGTACAACAAACAACCTCAAGAATCGATCTGCAAATAAATTTTTAATGTCTTTTTAATTTGCCTGTCTGTAGATCGATGATAAAACAAGAGCTTTTTGGATAATGACAGAAATTAAAAAAAGAAAAAAAAATACCTGCAAACTTCCTTCAACAATTAAGGAACACCCATGAGTCTCATTTATAATCCATTTTGGAAAGGGGGAAAAAGTGTATGATATTTATTAACAGGCAGAAAACTGAAACTGTATCACACAAACCTTTCATTGAGCAATTCTCAGAGGCAGGTTAATATGAGTTAGACCATATTAATCATTCCACTAATAAAATATTTGTAAATAATTGATATAGGTTTATCCACTCTGAAAAATGATTTTAGATTTTTTCTATAATACATGCAGAAAAGTAAACAAACCAATAAATCCTGTAGAAAGTTAATTGATAATTCTGCTCTTAAGACCTGCTGGATGAAATCAATATGCTTAGTTTTGATTTTTCACATTTTTGCTCATTTTCTACTTTGAATAAAATAATATTACAGGGAAACAGACTTCTGTTTTCAAAATCCCACCATGAAACAAGCAGGTATGTTTGAATGGATCACAAGGGTCATTTATGGCCCACCAATCTATCACTATTACTGAAAATGGACAGAAGGCTGGCTGGTTCATTTCCTCGGACAATAAGCATCTGAATTGAAGGAAGCCCAGAAGAGGTAATTTTATTATCATGTGCAACATACAAAACATTACAGAGATGATTCAGGGCTTAAACATTGTAACTCAGATTCATCTTTGTCAACTTCAGAACTTAACAGCAAATAAATAATTGATTGCTTTTCTGCATGTATTTCAACTATAGATGTGCTTTATGTTTTAAGTTTGTGCTTTAAAGTGATATACATTACTCAGGGCACTAAAAAAATATAAATAAATAATCCTTTTTTATTTAAAAAAAATCTGTTTTCATGGATAAGGTACAGAATGAAAAGAGTAACATTTTGATTTTCAGAACAGGCTAAATAAATGCAATATATTTTGGTAATTTAAGTTTAGAATGTGATTTGACTCTAAGCACTCAATCCCCTGCAAGATTCCTATATCAAAAAAATACAACTAAACAAATACGATCATGATATTACTGTTTTTATATATTGAGCTGGTAGTGAGAAAAATATTTCCTGGCTCCTCAAACATACTGTCCACTAACCTCTTAATAAAGTGCACATTAAACAAATGTTTCCAAAGGAAAAAATGACAGTACAGAAAATGCCTACATGATGCCACATAAATTGTTTGGAAGAAGGCTTCCCAAGTATCATACATCAGACTGTGTATACTAGTGACACCTAGAACATTGTCCAGCCAGCTGAGAAATACAACATAAACACGATTCTTAAAATATCTCAACACACTGAAATATAACTAAAGATTCTGAGCCCTGACTTAGTGACCCTTTAAGATGCAAGCTAGAAGATATATTATTTTCAGCTTCTGAATTCCTTAAGCATGGAAACACTATTAAATTGTTTTTTCGATTCACTTCAAGGTAGGCTGGCAAAGTCCTTTAATAGTAAGCATATACTGTACTAAATATTTATGCATTTTGGTAAATATATATTCCTGAAAACAACATGTAGCATTCAGTGCTAAGTGAAGTGAATCCTCTATGAGCAGAAACGCTGCATAAATTGCCTGCAGCATTTTTTTTAAGATGCATTTCAGTGTGTAAAGGCAACCCCTGGTACAACAAGCGGTATAAACTCATTTTTTGTTCAGTTTGCCTATAGCATAAAGTCAATATAAGTTAGGCAATCAAATCATATTCTAAATAAAGTGGAGAAGTAAGTAGTATACCCTGCAGTATATACCATCAAAGGGCAGAAACAATGTGTAGCTAATTATCTGCTTTGAAACACAGCATGTAAAGAAGGAAACGTAAAAGCTTTCCTATGAAGTCCACATAAGTGATGTGAAGTATAAATCCAACACAACAGTACATTTCACTAAATCATACAATATGAATCAATTAAATATAAAAATAAGCTAGAAAATGCAACATACAGGTGTGTTTGGTGATTTAACTATTTAAAAAATTGATGCATTTTTTATTTACATATATAAAGAGACAGATGCACCACATTTATGTTTATTAACGTTTTGTTTTATAACAATATGTCACATCCAAAAATAACATTGATAATAGGCTGTAATTACATTTATTAGTGGAGAACATAAAATATATGTTTGCTAATAGCATTGTACAATACTACAATGTGGTTAAAAAACAAGCGTAAATTGCCTTGTGTTGGCTGAAATAGCTTTCACAGACAGCAGACTCCAACTGAAGTGATGTCCAAATTGCATCAATTGATATACACTGTAGGAAAGGAATGATTTATGGTCAACTGTAGATAATATCTTTTAAGCATCAAATTTACCTAAGAAGTACCTGTTATAGTATTAAAATCTCTGTTGAAGTCTCCAACTAAGATCCTTAGTGCTTTATCAATAAACTGCAGTTTCAATGTAACCATGTATTATTATAATCTGCCGATAATAAGAACTGTTTCCACCCAAGGCACCCTCATCCATCTTCTGCTCTGTTGCTCTGCCCTTCCATTCTAAATTCCCCCCTAGGGTAATGGTGCTTTCCTTGTTTCTCACACAGGCGTAAACAGGAACTCTTCTGCTCCCAGTGTGATCTTCTGATCTGCTGCAATTCTTGGTGCCTTTCACTTGAAAACATCCTGGTAGATAGATAATCCCTCATAGTCCACTAATAGAAACTTTAAAATAAATTAAGGGAATCTCGCAATACAAACTTCAATTTATGGCAGTTTCTCTGTTGACTAATTTCACTTATTTTGTAAAAAAGGTGCAGCTGATATAAATATATATATATATATATATATATAACCATATGTTTGTATGGTTATTTTTATATATTTTAAGCCCTTAGAAACTCTCCCACACTGTTAACATTATTAGAGCCCTCTAGACATGAAATAACACATTTTAGTCAAAAGTTTAAACTGTGCTCCATCACAAGACAGTGATGACAGTTTTTTCTCACAATTAAAAGAATGCAAATATATCTTCTTCTCTTCAGGAGCAGAGAATTTTAGAGAGAGAGAGAGAGAGAGCGCTCGCAAAGAAAAGCAAACAATCAAAAAATCAATACGTGTGCTTTTAAGTTTGCCGTGGCATTTTTTAGAGGAGCATCAGTATCTTCTAAGCAAACAGCCTCTGTGCAAACAGCCCCTCTGCTCACGTCTCCTCCGTCAGAGAGAAGAGAGAGAGAGAGAGAGCGAGATTAAAGCAAACAATCAAAAAATCAATAAGTGTGTTTTTGGAAGCACGATAAAGCGGCCGGCATTTCTTAGAGGTACGTTCGTATCCACTAGGCAAACAGCTTCTGTGCAAACAGCACCTCTGCTCACACCCCCTCTGTCAGGCGCAGAGAATGTCAGAGAGGGTGAGAGAGAGGCAGAGACAAGCAAACAATCGAGCACCGCACGGGAAGCATATCTTATAGCATTGAGGATTTTTAGTTAGTATGTAATACATGCTCTGATTGGGTAGCTTCTAAGCCATCTGCCAATAGCGACCCTTGTATAAAATCAACTGGGCAAACAAACTGAGGAAGTAAGTACCATAAATTAAAAGACCCATTGTCCGCAGAAATCCGGGAACCAGCGAAAAATCTGTGATATATATTTAGATATACTTACATTTAAAATCTGCGATAGAGTGAAGCCACAAAAGTCGAAGCGCGATATAGCGAGGGATTACTGTATTCTTCAATATACAACACAATGCCTTAAATAGCCACAATTCTCTCATAGTCCCTTCTTTCTTTTCAACTCTTTCTTCTCTGCCGCTCTCACTCCTCTTCTAACAAGCTCCATCTTCTTCCTCCCAACTCCAGCTCCACTAATGGAGTGAGGTGGCCCCTTTAATAACACCTCAGATGTGCTCCAGGTGCTTCATGACGATCTTTTCGCACCCAGAAGTACTGCAGTCCAAGGCTCTATAATCATCTGAGACCCCAACAGGGCTGAGCTTCTAAATTCTGATTCCGTGGCCCCAATGCAGGCCAGGGTGGCTGCCATCTTGTGGCTCGAGGAAGATACTGTACCTCTTACAGTCTTTACAGGCATCCTGGCTGGGCAGGTTCCCCAGCCGTCCATCACTATATTATATATATATATATACTGTATATACACACACACACACACATATATATATATACACACACACACACACATATATATATATAAAAATATATATACAGTGGTACCTTGGTATACGTCTGCTTTGGAATAAGTCCAACTTGGTATACGTCCTGTTTGGACACGAAAAATTTTGCTTGGTATATGACCTTTGTTTGGAATACGACTCACGTGCTAACCTTGTTTACCTCTCTCGAGACAAAGCCACGACTGCCGATGAGCGTCAGTGCGCCAGTTGCTAGCATTTAGTGAACAACCCGCGCTATAACTCTCTGTGAACTTTCACGTGTGTGATATAGCGGGTCCACAGCTCCAGCCAAAGTCCAGCTTTAAGATAAATAATCACCGCGCTCGCAGCTTGGTGAGGGGGCGTGGTGGTTATGTGGCTGAAGGTTGTCAGGGCGATTAGCGATGTGGGCGTTTCTCACCAAAGTGCATTTGTGAGGGACCGTCCGCATTCATGATTGTCCCTGGGGCTGCTTATCTTGATAAACAGAAGTGCGAGTCGGCTTGAAGGGGAGTAAAAAGAAACGTACGGGAGGTTGAGTGAGTGAGTGAGAGAAAGAGGGCTGCTTATCTTGATAAACAGAAGCGCGAGTTGGCTTGAAGGGGAATAAAAAGAAAGGAAGCATGGGGGCTTCCAGGTAAAAAAGGCACTGGGCTTCTTCTTGTTTTTTTTATTTTTTATTTTTAAAGAATGCTTCCTGCTCTATTTTAACTTTGTTGTTTTTAAGAAGACTTTTTTCTATTGTTTTTAACCTCCCGTTTCATTTCTAATTTTATGGATTATTTATTGGAACTTTGGAGACTGCACTTTAATTTGAACACCTTGTTTTGTTAAATTCTTTAATAAAAGCACTTTGCACTTTTTCACCATCCCCTTGCTTTACCGATGAGGTTAGCAGTGAGGCACATTACCAACGGTGTAGGGTTCAAGGGCTCCCCGGTAGCAGATGGGAGCATACAGCAAACCTGTATCGTCACAACGTGATTTTGTGTTTTTTTCATGTAAATTTGAATTGATTGTTGAAAAGCATGAAGGTGGCATGCGTATCCGGGACATGGCTGTTGCATACCGTTTGCCGAGAGCGACGGTATCTACGATTATGAAAAACAACGATGTTATTAAAAAGTAAAGTGAGGTAAAATTTTCATTTATTTCATCTAATTGCTTTTGTATTTATGTATTTTAGTATTAAGCAGTGTTTAAATTATTTTATACAACCCCATCAATGTATAATATGCCAAAAGCAATAGGATTTTTTTTTTTCATGGGAACGGATTCATAATTTTCCCATTATTTCTTATGGGAAAAATTTGTTTGGTATACATCCTGTTTGGTATAAGTCCAAGGGTCTGGAATGAATTAAGGACGTATACCAAGGTTCCACTGTAAATATAAATATAAATATATATATATATATATATATATATATATATATATATATTTACACACGTGCGCTTAGGGGGCAGCCAAAGGGTCCAAATGAGTGTGAAATAGCAAAAGATAAGGGGTTGGAACAGAATACTAATTTTCCTCTCCGAACAGAAGACTAATCAAATTTTCTCACTTCAGTCCCATGCAACATCATCACATCTGCCCCGACCCCCGTAATGACATCATTTCCAGTTTCCTTCAAGATGACTTCACATCCGGCTCCTCATGAAGACATCAATTCTGACACACAGTGATTAGGCCACTTCCATTTCCTCTTTGATCCTAATTTCCTCCCTGCCACCATTCCATAAATGACCCGTGAAAAAACTGATTGATTGTCAAATGTATTTTTCAATTTTGACCACTGAACCAGTCCTTTTTGACTACTCGGACAGCTAACATTATACACGGAATTCCCTCAATTCCCCTTTTGTTGTTTGTCTGTATTTATTTTTCAGATAGTTCGATCGTTCGGATAGATAGATAGATAGATAGATAGATAGATAGATAGATAGATAGATAGATAGATAGATAGATAGATAGATAGATAGATAGATAGATAGATAGATATTCATTCTATGGTGCACTGAAAAAATACTTTTAAAATCATACATATTTGTTATGTTAATATATAGATAGATTTTCTATGATGCACTGAAAAAATAGTTTTAAAGTCGTGCATATTTGTTATGTTAATAACTAAGGGAGATGCCAAGACATTACAAGACAGACTTCGATCTGCTGCCAAGTTTATAGTAATGATCCAGTGTATCTGACCTGTTATAAGAACTACCAGCATTTTAAAATACTGGTGTTTAGTATAGCATTCAGTGCATCATAATCCAAAAATGTCCTCCTTATCATGGTGATTTATTTTAGATCATGCAGACCAGCTTTCTACTGTCAAAAGATGAATTTTAGTTTTGAGTGAAAAATTAACTCAAATAAAGGAGCAGTTCAAACCACTTCCCAGTAGAAAATCAAAAAGGAAGATGATGGTGGATAAATCACATAAATATAAATTATGATTTGCATTTTTAATTAAAATACCTCAATTATTTCTTTATTATAACAGAATTAATCAGTGTTTAAAATATTTTGTTGGAACATACCAGTGAAAGGCAAAGAAAAATATGAAGCTGAATGTTTACTCAGTAAGGAGTCTGCTTTAGAATTAAATTCTTAACTGCAATGTGCTGGAGACACGCTGGCACTTACTGTAAGCTCGCAGAGGAAGCAGCAGAAATCTAGACATTGGAGCCCAAGGAGGCCAAGCATAGCCGGTAAGAGTCCAGTACTAGTTGATATGCATTCGGGCTGAGGTATGTGGCCCTTCTTAGTGACTGTACTGTGTCATAAAAAACACTTCAACAATAAACATTGAGTGAAGGGGTCTGGGAAAGCCTTGAAGATAAGGCGAATACATGTGTGTGGTTTTTGTGGGAAAGTGTATTAACAAAGACAGAGGCTGCAAGATCAATGTGTCCAATAAAATGTAGTTTGCTACACTGTGATAAGCACCAGAAAAAATAAACAGCTCTGTTTTGCTATTAATGCTTCTCAGTGCCTATCGTGGCCAACATTTTAGAATGCTTAAAGTGGATCCACAACTTTTTTTGATATTTTTGTATTTATATTTTTTTTTTAGAAAATAAAATCCTTTCCATAAGATTTCACTTTTTTTTGTAGCACACATCTAAAGTCACCTGGAGCTTTAAGCATGAAGCACACTGAACTCTGAAATTCAAGCATCATTAACACCAATGGATGTGTGGACAATGAAAGCAAACAATGGGTGGGCCTAGTAAATGGTTATATTCTTTTATATCATAAAGGAGTGACATTTTAGAGATTATGCCACAAATTTAAATCATGTGAAAATGTACATAACTGTTTTAAGGAAAAGTTTGAAAATACATTTTCTTGAGAATGCAATAAAGATTGTATCAAGTATCACCTTTAGAGAATCCATCAGAAACAATTTCAAGTGCCTGACTTTCCAATTGAAGACATGGAATCAGGTCTCTCACAAGTTAAAATTTAAGCACAACTTCAGTACCATTTTAAGTCCACTTCTGGAGTCCAGATTGTGTGCAATACTGAACAGGTCTAGTCTGTTTCCTCTTACACCAATCATATTTCACACTACTAAAGCCAGTCACTATTATCATTTCCAAGTTGCTCATACCCATCTTATAGCTGGCAATGGTAGCAAGTACCACCTCCTAAGGCTAATGTCACACTCGAGTCCAGGTATTCTTTACACTATCAGGTTAATAAATCTTTTTGGAAACCACCAAATCAGCCTACATACAGTATATCACTGTTTGAGTCTAACAGGAATATCAAACAAATATAGCACATACGTTTACCCTCTCTAAGAAACCGCACCATCTGTATACCTCACAACATACCACATTTGTTTAATATCAACACATTGAGGCTGGCAGGGAAAGCTTCAGAATGGACTACCAAAAATGCATTTTGATCCACTTGTTATTGTAGCATTGAAAAATAATAACTATTAATTATCATCCTTAAAAAGGGATACTTTAATCAGCTTCAGCACAAAGCTACAAATAGTGCATACTTTGAGCAACATTGAACAGTCTCACGCTCCTCTGACATGTCTCTTTGCCGTGCCAGTAGTCACTTAACTTTTGTTTACTACAAAATTCCATTTATCTCCTTTGTTTTTATTGTGAATTTTAAAATATTTTCTCAGACTTGGAACATTTTGTTATCCTCATTGAATTCCAGTCTAGGGTGTTTACAGATCTAATGTTTACAGGTCAAATTTTCTTCTGATTTAAAAGTCTAGAGAACTGTGGTCCAATGAGCAAATAAACAAACATAGAGCATCCACCATAATGTTACAAAAATTTAAGCACAGAGTGCAAAGTAAGCAATACAGCTTTAATGAGAAAAATGACACCTTCTTTCTGTAATTAGCCTTTTAAAATCTGGCACAAAAGGTGTGATGGCCAGCTCTACACACTCATACAAAAGGTTGTCGGTGAGTCTGGGCTTTTTCTAATCAAATTCATAGGTGAAAAGGCTGATTCACAGTACTTATGTTGAGGGAAACATGGTGAGAATTTGCAGGGCCAGTTTTTACAAGATGGGGCCATTTGCTGCAGTAGCCATTTTTAATAATAATAATAATAATAATACATTTTATTTATATAGCGCCTTTCCCATGCTCAAGGTGCTTCACAGAGTCTTAGAAAAAAAACAGCAGGGTATATGTAACATTGGATACAAATGTTTTCCTGAATAGAACAATGAAACAGATAAAGCATTAAATAGAATAAAGGACATTAAATCAGAGTAAAATACTAAATTCAATACTAAAAGAAAAACCTAACAAATAACCTAATTTGTGATATAACAGACACACAAATTATCCTGAGCACCTGGACAGAGAGGTAAACTGAAAGAAAGGGCAGAATGTTAAGTTAAGTTAAAAGGCCCCCTAAGCCTCCTAAATAGATGAGTTTTAAGTTGTTTTTTAAAAGAATGAATGGAGTCAGCTGATCTAATTAATTTTGGGATGTCATTCCAAAGTCTGGGTGCTATGTAGCTGAAGGAGTCCCTGTCACCCATAGAGTGCAGGTTAGTGTGAGGCACAACAAGATTGCCAGAATTAGCGGACCTTAGTAGGCGAACAGGAGCATAGTGATTTAGGTCACTGATGTCGTCAAGTGCAATGCCATTTAAAGCTTAGCAGGTTATTAATATAATTTTATATTCAATCCTGTAAGACACAGGGAATCAGTGAAGGCGAAACAGGATGGGTGTGATGTGCTCATTGTTGCTGGTTCGTGTAAGGACTCTTGCGGCAGAGTTTTGAATCAACTGGCGCCGTAATATAAGATTAGAAGGGGCACCTGCCAGCAGCGAGTTACAATAATCGATGCGGGATGTGATAAAAGCATGGACAAGTTTCTCAGCATTAGAAAAGGAGAGGAATGAGTGAACACGGGATTTGTTATGGAGGTGAAAGAAAGTTTCTTAATGTGGTTTATGTGGGTGGAATAAGAAAGGGAGGAATCAAAAATGACACCAAGATTCCTTGCATCAGAAGAAGGTCTGATGAGATCATCGTCAAGAGTTACTGAAAAGGAGCTAATTTTCTTAAGTATCGCTTTAGTGCCAATTCGCAGGAGTTCAGTTTTGTTGCAATTTAATTTTAAAGAGTTCTGCTCCATCCAGGTTTTAATTTCACTGAGGCAAGTTGTGAGCTGAGAAAACTCTGATGAAGTTGCACTTTTGACACAGAAATAGAGCATAGTGTCATCTGCATAAAAATGATAACCCAGTCTATAGCTACGAATAATATGGCAAGGGGAAGCATTTAAATACAGAAGAGAAGAGGGCAGAGGACAGAGCCCTGAGGAACTCCTTGTGTGACTGGCGCTGAGCTGGATCTGCTGTTGCCAAGACTAACAAACTCTTGCCTATCAGTCAGATAGAATTTGAACCACTGGAGGGCAGTACCAGAGATACCCAGCATGTTCCCCCATTCTGGACAGTAGAATGTCATGTCTGACAGTGTCAAATGCTGCACTGAGGTCTAACAGAATTAATATGCTGGTTTTTTCAGAGTCTGCTGCCATAAGCAAATCATTGGTTACCCAAAGAAGAGCAGTTTCACAGCTGTGCTGCGCCCTGAAACCAGACTGAAAGGGTTCCATCAAATTATTAGAAGTTAAGTAATTGGTGAGCTGGGAGGCTACAACATGCTCAAGAACTTTTGACTGAAAAGGTAAGTGGGAAATAGGCTGAAAATTGTTAAGATCGTCACCATCAAGACCAGACTTTTTTAACATGGGGGTTACAGAAGCGATTTTAAAAGTGGCTGGAACAAACCCAGTGTCGAGGGATGTATTGATTATTGTCGTAACAGTCGGGGTTATGGCATTAAGGCAGGACTTAAGAAGTGTGGTGGGTATGGTCATTAACAAATGCCAATGTGACTGGTGAAAATTTAGAAAAGGAGCTGGATTGAGTGGGAAGACAGGGAAGGATATAAATGGATGATGGATTTATGTTAGTTGAATTATTTAGATCTTTAATTTTATTGCGTAAAAAGTGGAGGAATTTTTCAAAAACTTCAGTAGAGGAGGTAACTGGACCAGATGCAGGTTGAAGTAATTTATTAACTACAGAGAACAAAACCATTGGATTATCATGGCCACTTTCAATTATCCTGCCATAATGTACTTTCTTGGCTGCAGTTAGTGCATCCCTGTAAGCCCTTTGGTGGTCAGAGAAAGCCTGGATGTGAACAGTGAGGCCAGTCTTACGTGACATGCTCTCAAGGCCTCAGCCAGTTGCTTTCATAGATCGTAGCTCTGAATTATGCCATGGAGCTGAATACTTAAAGGAAACCTCCTTATGTTATAAAGGAGCTGTTTTATCGAGTGCTGAATGAAGGGCTGAGTTATAGTGGTCAACAAGACTATCTAGTGTTGAAGGAATAGGTGAAGACAGAAAAAGATCAGAAACGCATCCGGCAAGAACAGAGAGACAGATATTTTTAAGATTTCGGAAAGAAATTTGACATTTACAGGTAAGAGGAGGGAGATGTATTGAGACAGTGAAAAGTTCTGCTTTATGGTCAGAGAGTCCCAAATCACTGCTGTAAGTGTTGCCAACAGATAATCCAGATGTGCACATCAGGTCCAGCATATGACCACCAGAGTGGGTGGGAAAATCAACATGATGCACCAAGTCAAAACAGTCCCCTCCACTGCTGCTGCTTTTTGTCCAGAAAGTGACAGGAACACAGTAAGCTACCTACAGAGGAAGGCTTTCTTGGAGGTCAATCACTTCAGCTTGCAGTTAGGCAGCACTGGCCCACTGGTTGACTTTCTGTGCTTGCATTGAGAATCCTGGGATACTTTTTCCTGCAAATGGGTTTTTAAAGTGAGTTTTAAAATTTTTAGACAATTTCTCCAGGAACTAGCATATTTTTGATATTGATGTTTTCTTTTTGTTTGGGGAAAATTTTGTACAAAATGAAGCATCCCCACCTGTATGTCATATTTGAATTGCTACACAGCTTTCTGTGGAAAGTATGCACTTTCTGATATGAGGCACGTTTTGTGGCGTTTCTGCCCTAGAGACTGGCATTTAGCTCAGTAATGGGATGTTATATCAGACAAAAATAGGCAACAACTTTCATATTCTTTTCATTTTGAAAGGAATCCACAAACTGATTAGCTTTTGCATTTTGTTCTTTCTGAGTGACCCAAAAACGTTCCAATACCATGCCTCTGCTAAGTTACCTAAAATTATCGTAGAGAAATAAAGCTTCAAATGTGCATTAATGTCTGTCAGGAATGTGTGTAATAAATGATGCTGTATTGCAGATGATGGTTTAAAATAATTGGCAAGTTTAATCACTGCTGTGAAAACTTCTGAGAACATTTCTCCTAGAATGGCACACAATACTGTCTGATAAGTTACAGTATGCAGTGCTAGGATAAAAGGTCTGGGTGATGACTTTTCAAGCATTTCACCAATCTCTTCTCTTCCCCTGTCATGGATGGAACTCCATCAGTAAGATTTTGACACCACATTTCAAAACCAGCTCTCACTCACCCAGTATCTGCATTATTGCTTCATAAAGGTCTTCCCCATTGTGTGGCCAAGAAGAGATTTCAGACCTAAGATATGCTCACAAAACTCTGTCTTTTCTTCATCAAAAAATGTAAAAAAGACAATCAATTGTGCATTGTCTGTGATGCCTAATGATTCATTCACAGCTAGCAAGTTCTTTTTTTTTTACATTGGAATCTGAACAAGTGATTTGACGTATTATTTTCTGTTATTCATCCTTTTGCTTTCTGTCAAGCATAGCTTGTATCACTTCACCAGCATATCTTTTACTATTTCAGCATCAGAGAAGGGTTTCTTATGCTTGCCCAAGACCCTCACAACTCTTAGCAAGCTTTCATTGCGCGCTCTTGTGGAGTCACTGTCTTAATTATTCTGCCTTTAGCTTAATATGATGACTTAAGATGGTTTAATTTTGTAGCTCTTACCTCAGTGCCCTAGAGATAGTTCTCCTCAAAATGTGTGTTTGTCGTAATAGTGGTGTTTCACAGCGATACTCTTTACAAAGGCAACTGTTTCATGACATATTAATCACATTGGTTTTGCATTTTTTTTTCTGGAAGAATTACGTGATTTTCGTTGTTAACTTTCCCGTTCTTTGTGCCGAACATTTTTTAATGCACCATTTTTATGTTTTATTTTTCCTAACAAATTTTAACCTTTATCAATTTGCCGTGAATATTCTCACTGCAGCCTGGTGAATGGCAAAGTTGGATGTTTCACAGCTGACTAACGCCGTCTATAGTGGCATGCTGAGGTCTTGCACAGCAGTCATCAAGTTCACACATAGAGTGTTGCAGCTTCTGTAATGGAACCAGATAGAAGAGCACCAGTAGCCAGTGAATACATGTATCTTAAATAGCACCATTCTTTTCTGTGTGCTAAAACAAACAACCAAAATAACTGAATTTTTGTTTATCACAATTTAGATTAAATTGTGTTTGGGTCTGGACTGGACCTGAGTATCATTTTACTATATGAACAAATGCTCAAAATTAAAGACAGAATTACTAACCTGCTTCTGATGAGCAGCACAAAACAGAAGGAGATAAGAGATGGTTTGAATAAGACTTGGTTATTTCACGAGCAGTACACCACTAGCATTTGTTAACCATAGCATTCTGGTGTCACACCCACTAACAAGTTAACACACATTCCCAATGTATATTGAAGGTTTCCAGAATGGTCACATGAGAAATAATTACAAGGTGAACAAAGTGACTGTGTCAGAAAATTACACTAAATACATCTTACCTTGAAAGTGCAAAGTGTTACGCTAATAATCCAACAGAAAAGCTGGATTGAACAAGATTCTAACGTAAATAACAAGGAGCCCTACATTTTTGAGACATTAAAAGCACTTTCATAAAATCCGTGTCCAAAAAGAGTGCATTAAGAATTGAAAAGGTGCAGAGCTCTGCTCCCATTGGTTTCTGTACAAACAACACTAAATTGCCCTAATTGGCTCTCTCTCTCACGACTTCCCCACATAATAGCTAATGTGTGGTGAGTGTACTGACGCAAAAATGGCTGTAGTCACATCGTTCAGGTGGATGCTACACATTAGTAGTGGCTCACTAATGCACTTTGAATAGTGACAAAAGCTCTACAGTATATAGATGTAAAAAATGATTATGATTACCCCAGTACAGTACTTAGTTGCTGACTGGAATCAAAGCTAAAGTGATTTCAGTGTTGGTATGCATGATCTCCCTGTGTGCGTGATGGCTTCCACCTGGGACTCACAATGCCAGGACAAACTAAATGGTGAATACACTGGTGTGAATAAATGAGACTAGTACCATTGTGTGCTATTCAATGAACTGGTGACCACTGTACATTAACTGATGCTTGCAGACCTTTTTCCATGCCACATTAGCCAGCACAACGTATGTACTAGAAATGTGTGGATGGGAGAAGTACCGGCAGGATCAGAAATTCACATTTTCAAAGCTAGCAAAGATGATAAGACAAAACTGGCTAAGGCTCTCGGCATCAAGGGTGAACATCTCTATCTATATAAAATACGTCTGTTTGTCTGTCTATATGTCTGTCCGTATTTCACGATAGAACTACTTAATGGACTAAGGTTGAGTTTTTTTCTATAATTTGTTTAAACACTCCGGTTGATTTTGCAACTTCACTCAACACGCCAAACATTATATTTTGGTTCTGGCACCAATTTATTTACGAGAATCTCAGAGAGAGGCTGCAGGCTGAAGGCAGGGGGAGGTGGGACCTCAGGAGTAGGGAGCCGGGTGGGGTCCTACTCACTCACGCGCCAGCCGCCGTTCAAGTCGCTCTACTTCTCGCCACATGTTGGAGTGTACCTTGCCTCTGCTTAGCTAGCGATACCTGTTTGTTCAGCAGAAATTATTATCAAGAGACTGTTAAAGAGTAACGTTTGGCATTTTTGAGAGAGATCACAGGTATGTGTGTTTTAGAGGGCACCTGCTGACTGGTAGAGATATCACGGCCATGTGCTCTTCTCCCCAAGTGGGGGATGCTCTTCCATCAGAGCTGAACAAGATTAGATACGGTGGTAATGTTTGATATTTGAGCAGGTCTACCTTTTGCCTGGCCAGAGATACCTTGCCAACTTTTTACATTTTTGGCAAAGAGATCAGAGCTACATTCACGCACCTGATAGCAAAACCAAAAATATTGTATATCGGATACAAAAGCTATCAATATAAAATTTTCTCAATACAAATTATTACATTCTTTTTTTATTGATTTTTAAAGTTTGTCCTGTTTCACTACAACACAGGAGGAGCCACGGGGGATAGCTACTGATGAATAAATGCAGCTACCTTTTTAACAGCCTGCTGTGGACCTTGCAGAAGTATAACTGGCATGATTAAAATCAGAACTAACTAGGAACCGACTGAGAACATTTGGGTAAGCTGTGTTTTTAATATGAAAGCCAGTAAATGTTCATGTCTGAGAGAAGCCTGAACAGGAGAAGAAGCTTGTCTGCAATTCTGATTGCCGACTTGGATAAAGTGGTCAAGGTGTGAAATAACAGCCTCCTAAAATAGTGACTGGAGAAAACACCCCATGATAACATTAAGAACATTCAAGCATATTTAAAGCATGGTGATTTTTTTCCCCCTTAAATAAAAGTCAGATACCTTACTAATAATAACTAAATACCTGATCTAACAGCTTCATAACTCTGTGCTTCTACAGCAACCAAGGAGACTGTTTTTATTAGAATATAAAAAAAAAAGAAAAACACTAGTCAAAAAAAATGAAACAACTAAGTCCTACTAGCTCAAGGCCTTATTTCTTAAATGAACGCAATAAAGCCTCATTCAACAAAAGATGAAAACAAATGCAAATGAATCCATTCACATAAAATATAATTAATATAGTTAACGTTAACTGAAATTAAATTCAATTGATATTCCTTTAAATTAAAATTGAAAAATCACACTCAGAATAATATCAACTAGTCTGTAAAGGACGAGGTACTATATGTGTGTGATTTGTAGAAGATGTAAAACCTCACATTAGGATTCAGAAGGCTGGAACTCGTGCAATGAAAATTTATCATATGAGTATGTTTTGTAAGAATAATCACTTAGATTAGTAGTCAACTGCCTACTTTTTCCTCACAGAGGAGGGAAGCATTTATTTTTAATTTGGAGGGTGTTTCAATGGCATGGATCCCATTCTTCTTAATTAATCATACTGATGTACACAAAAGACCACCTTGTAATAAAGCAAGCAAAGGAAAGAAATTGTACAGTACTCTGCAAGAAATAAGCATTTAATGCAAACAAGTGGAACCTGTGCCAGCTACACAAAACTATACAAATTAAATATGGCCGAGAAAACAACTCTGTAGTAAACTCTAGTAATGTAAGACTTTATACTGGTAGCATTTTCTTTATTAACAGCATTGCCAGGAAATGACCGGCAGGTCAAAAATACAAGACAAGGAATAAACAGCACAGACGCAGAGAGACAGAGGCACTGTGACAGCCATTGCATGCCTCCTTATGCTAGTTTGGACTGACAGGGACCACTGAAGGTAGCTCTGTCTGCATGTGATGTGAATGGATGGAAGTGATTTCCACAAGGGCATCAGACTGAGGGAATAGGAGAGTGAGACACTCAGGGCTACTGTGAAACAAATCACAACATCCCCAAGCCAGCAGGTGGCAGCAGAGAGTTCCCATCTGAAACAGGTGGTACTATGCCACCCAAAACAGGGATCAGAGTGCGGAAAGCTTTCTTAGATCTCTGACAACATAACAGCAATTCAGGGTTATAGTGTCAACAAGGCCCTGCAAGAGGGTATTCATACTTTGTGGGCCCATTGAGAGCCATCCTTGACTTCTAAAGTAATTTTGACAAGTAAATGCGACAGAGGCTCTCAAGTAAGAAGGAAATAAGGCCTGAGGAAAAGACCATAAGTGAACAACACAACACAATTTGTGGTATTATGGGAAACGGGAAAGTGAGGAAGCCACCAAGCTTGGACTCTAAGGGTCAGAACTCAACAGAGCACTTAAACTTTATTTTCTTCTGTTGTGTCTTGGGTATTTTTTGCTTTCTCTGCAGTCTTCCCTTGAGGTTTTTAGACTATAAAAATACATTTCTTTCTTATTTTTTAAACTGTTTGGTCTTATTCCTATTTGCCTTCCTTTTCCACACATGTTCAATATATAATGAACACTTTTAAGAATACATAGTTCATTAAGAACAGTAAAGCTTGTTTTATTTTTAAGTGAGAAGCTGCCTTTTAAACCACCTATTTAATATTTCTTTTGATTGATTTTTTTTTTCTTATTAAATTGTAACCAGATTAATGTCCTATTTAGGCCTACTAAGGTTTGAAATTCATCTTGATCTTGACAATAATCAGTATACTATTCACATTTAAAAATGATACTAATAAACACATTTTTATAATCATTTTGCCTGTTTTCATTTTTTTTAGAATCTTTTTAAAACCCCCATTCCTTCCATGCTCTAAAGATAACCAAGGAACCTTTAAAAAAATATTTTTACTCTTTTGTGCATTTTTGTTTAGTTTTAGAAATGAAATTCACTTTGACTGATTTGAACCAAAGAAATTAACCATTTTGATGAAGTGTAATATTTCATATTTTCACATCAAAACCTTTATAAGAATGAATGACTAAATAAAAAGTCTTTAAATATGCAATTAAATTATTCAATAGCACACCCAAATAAAAACACAATTAAACAAACAGCTATGAATATGGAGAAACTAGCAGCACAATGGTAAAAGTCGTCACTATAGTATCAAGGGAACTAAAAATCAGCAAAAGGCTCAGATTCATTAAAATATCCATTTTTTTCAGACTATTTTTTGTTATGATCCACAGGGTAACTGCGACCTTGTTGTTCTTGACAGTGCTGCTCTCCTGCCTTCTCGCTCAGGGAGACAATCACCTGACTGACAAAAACCACGCTCCATATCTTACACTGTAAGCTGACAGCATGGCAGGCCCCGGTGATGGACAGCTGCCATAAAAAGATGCAATAAGCAGCCTCTCTTGGAAGAATGCATTCTAATTGGCACAAACAATTGCTCAGAATTTGAAAAGAAGGCTATAATGCTTCAGTAATCTATCCAACTTTTCCTAAAGACAAAGGTGACACCTTCCTCTATAATAACGTGTTTTATATAAAACCTCTAAAAAATATTTATTACTTACATCAAAAAAGGTGTTTATACATAATTGCAAACACCAGATTAATGAACTCAAGTGAGTCTATTTGTAATACCTTTTATAATTTAGTACTGTAATCAAAGATGTGGATATTAAATGGTGAGTTAGACATTATGTTTAGAGTGGTGACAATATTTTAATGTGTAGAACATTTAGGAAACGTGCATCTATGTAATGGGTAATATTAATATATAAAGTTCCACATTTATGTAAACACATTTTACTAACATTAATACTAAAAATGTATATCTATGTAGTCTCTGATAGGCAGGCAGAGGGATGGATGGATGGATAGATAGATAGATAGATAGATAGATAGATAGATAGATAGATAGATAGATAGATAGATAGATAGATAGATAGATAGATAGATAGATAGATAGATAATCACTGAGGGGGAAATTTACATACTATAGCAACAACACAAAACTTAAAATGTACATAGACATACTGTAGTTCTAAACAATACAAAAAACTGTAGACATCTAATAGATTGAGAAGTAAACACACTAAACACACCATGTTCAAGTAACGCATAGTGTCTCTAAAGAAATACTATCCATGTGACAATGTTTCTGTCAAAACAGGCTAGGCTACAAACAGGGGATCATTATCCAGTGTGATGACTTAGGGCAAGAAGAGCCTGTTAGTGGATAAAGTTGTTCTAGGTCAAAGGATCAGATGAGGATGGGTAAAATCGTTCATGGTAGTCACTAATTTTCACATCACTCTCTTTTCTGCAGTGGGTTCTGGGTCATTCCTATAACTAAGGTGGCCTTCCTTGTCAGTTTCTTTTATGTATAGCATCCTCTGAACTGGTATTATTCCTAAAGTGCAATGTTCTAAGACCTCATCTTAGAACATTCCGCTGGCCACCATGGACTAACAGAACATTCCCAGCCACTTGCTTTACACATTAATAGACCCAAAGCTTCCATAACTGAGCAGGTCTCCGTCAACCAATCCATTCTACTGTTCAAAAGGGCCCCAAGGAATTTACAGAACTGCATTTTTTCTGTTTATTGTTGTTATACATTTGAAGAATAAACTAGGTCAAGTAGGACTGAGAATTTTATGATATGCTATTTGGCACATGCCATTAAACAAGGTGACTTAAAAAGATAGGCAGCGTGATTACATCTTCCTAGAAACCATACAGGACAAGGTGTGGGAGGGAACCATGGTAGTAATCAATAAGTTGGCTTATAAAAACTCATACATTTTTTCATTTTTTATGTTTCCAAGTTCAATGCTATAATCATGGAGTCAATAGCATTTTTATGTTGTTTTCTGTGTTTGCATTTTTAACATTATTATGGTGGCATTATTATGGTCATTATTTTGTTCATTTGTGTTTTTTTTTTTTTCTTGGGCACCACTTGATGCATATACCACGATATGCACAGTTAACCTCCTTAGTGTTAGACCTGAGCGTCACTGAGGCTGTGAAAACTGTGTTAAAAGCATTAGTCCCAAGCTTCACTCGGGTAACTGTACATACGCGTCTTGCGTAAGCATTAGACCCGAGGATTACTCAGGAAATGAAAGTATTAACGCCGTTAGACCAGAGCATTACTCGGGCAACTGTACAGACACGTCATACATAACCGTCAGTTCCATGCAATACTCAGGCAACGGTGTAGATGTGTCTTCTACTAGCCTCATAGTGGTTGTAAGAAATGTTTTTTAGCAGCTCAGGGGTTGCACGCTCTTGACATTGATGCAATCAGTGATGATGAAGTGAATCTTCCTGCAGGCAGTCAAATCTGAATGGACAGTGAAACTGAAAGTGCCGCTAACATTTGGATTTCTGTTAACATTGCTTCAGATAAACCAGCACCACCTCATTTTGATTTTGTGGGGCAGCCAGGGATAAAAGTGAATGTTGATAGCCAAGGTCCACTTACTTACTTGAAGTTATTTCTAGATGATGATGTAATCGAAAGAATTGTTGTTGAGATGAACCGTTATGTTGAACAGTGTCAGGTAAATGAGCAGTTTTCCCGTTCAAAGGTATACCACAGAAAAGATATATTTTGACAGTATACAGTATATGCTATTAGCATCGTTATTATTATTCATTTCATATTATTATTATCCACTATTATTCTTATTTGTATTATTACACTTTTTACTTGTACTTTCAGTGTTTAGTGTGCAGTAGAAAGATGAAATTTAATAAAAATGTAATTTTTAAAGCCAAAAAATACACTTTTAAAATGTTTTCTTCTGAGAAAAAATGTAATGCTAATGAGGTTAAAGTAGTTTCAGATTGATATGAAAATGCTGTGCGTTCTTACAATAAATGAATTAAGGTTAAGATCCTTGTTTTGTTTTAGCTTTCTTCTTCAATGCTGAGTTTTTAACACTCTGCAACAATCCATCTATTCTAATGAAACGCTCCTAAAGTAAGACCTTTAGATTTCTGCCACTCTCTAATTAAAAACTGTCTGAGAGAACTTGCATTAGCTGTTGCACACCCATATCATTCACCCCACATTAACATACATATGACAACTTCACAGAAGTAGGATGAGGTCGAAAACAGCCATATAAATCATATGGACTAAATTATTAGTGTTACGCAGACAATGCATTTTGCATACAAACCAACAATGACAAACGAAAAACTAAGACCACCACCTCAATAAAGCCAAACCACTGCCCACAAGCTATAAATCAAAGTCAGTCAGGAATGCTGTTGCTGTTAGTCTTTATTGTCATACCAGCCATTCACAAAGATCCAGTGGTGTCAGTTACCCCAGAAACACACTAGATAATAATACTGTAATAATACCATAGAATATATACATAGTTATTTATATACTGTATATGCATCATTAGGGATTGAAAATGTAATAACGCATATCAATACAAAGGACACATATTACTGCAGAAGAAACAATTTGGTGTCAAGAGGCCTGACAGACAGAAAAAAGTTGTTGCAGAGTGTAGCAGAACTCGCCCGGATGTTCTTGCACCTTTTTCCAGATGACAAGCAGACAAGGAGTCCATGAGAGGGAGTATGATTTAGTAAAATTTTATTACAATTTATCTCAGCAACTACAAAGTCCCAATTAACATGCATACTGTTCAGTCAATGAGTGATGTGCACTTTAGAACAGTAAAATGGGAAATTTGAACTTAAAAAATGCACTTTAATATCAGATTCAGTCTAACCAATATAAAGTTAATAAGAACCAGAAAAAATCAAAATAAATGTACGCTCAATCACATGAATATTTCCTTGTTCATTAATATTTGATGTAACAATGACCTCAAAAAAATGTTATTACTATTCGAAAACATAGCTTTCTTTCAATATCAGAACAAAAGAGCTTAGACTTTCTAAGTGCTGATCCTAGTAATATGCCTGCAACTGAGCAAGACGCCATGAATATTTTGTCCATGACGCTGACCTCCAACCAGCAGCAGGATTTTTTTTTTTTTTAGATACAGTATAAAGACATTAAGGCGGAATTGACAGGGTATATTTTGTTTAATTTCTCTCCTTCAAATTTTGAATGGAATTTAACCTTTATGCTTTTTGTGGTCCCACATTACTAGGCACAAAACGTTGTCTGTGTCACCATTTATTAAACTGTTAAGGATGATGGTGCAGCCATTACTCAAAATTAATAACCACAGTGGATGTTTATCATCTCATGTTTTTTACATGAGTTCTGTCAGAACTAATCAACTTCTTCATATTTTTTTTTATTTCTTCCAGTCTCTCATTTTTCATGTTATTTAACGCTGTGACAACAGAAAGCAGATTCGTCTTTCAACTCTTCACATTTCTTACTAATGATAATGGAAATTAAGCAGTAATATCAGCAAAACCTAGAAATGGTAAACAAATTCTAGGTAGCTCAGCATTTAGTGTGATTTACACAATTTAGCCAGGGATTTCATTAAATGAGATCTATTTTTTCTTATGAAAAATAAATCACTATTGAGAATATGAAACTTCAGATTCACAATCCAGAAAGATAGCATAATTGAAAGTGCGTCATTAACATTTATCCACTACCTTTAATTTGAAATACTGCACATAAACAATCAATGTCACATCACAGGGATGTAAAATTCACTCACAGATCAACTTTTATCTGATCTGTGCTATCTAGCATATTTGGCTATACTGGTTGGCATTACCCAATCACCAGGAGCTTGTCAACAGGCTCCCTCCCCACCTATCCCCCCAGCCTGGTTCCAGGGCCGGGCCTTAGTGCTTTCCATTTCCAGGTGAACTTACTGGATCCTTATTAATGTTTCCCAGTTCTTTGGGTCAAAGTCCAATGTTCAATGTTCTCAGCCAGAAAAGGTTAGAGTGCCCTCTCCAAGTTGGGGATGAGTTGCTGTCCCAAGCAGAAGAGTTTAAATATCTCAGAGTCTTGAAAAGGAGAAAGGAGTGGCAGATCAGAGCAGCATCAACATTGATGCAAACATTGTACAGGTGACTTGTCATGAAGAGAGAGATTTACTGCTTGATCTATGCTCCAACCCTCACATATGGTCACAAGCATGCATAGTAACCAAAAAAATTTCATTTTTGGATGCAAGTGGCAAAAATGAGTTTTCCTCACAGGGTGTCTGCGCTAAGAATTAGAAGTAGGGTGAATAGTGCAGACGTTTGTGAGGAGCTCAAAGAAGAGCCGCTGCCCCTCTATTGGAAACAGCCAGTTGAGGTGGTTTGGACATGTGATTAGGATGCCTCCTGGGGAAGTGTCCAAACAGAAGGAGATCTTGCGATAGACAAGCTGGAGAAATTATATATCTCAGCTGGTCTGGTAATGCGTCAGTATCGCCCCAGAGGAGTTGAAGGAGCTGGTGGGAAAGGGGGATTTCTGGTCATCTTTGCTCAGACTGCTGACCCTGTGACTAAGACCCGGATAAGCAACAGACAATGGATGGATAGGTGGGTTTATAGATACTTGGCATTGCCAATATGGTCACTGAACAATGCTGTGATGATGTGAGTATTTTGGTCATTTCTTCTGTGTTCCTCCATGGTTTCTACAGACTAAATTTCTTTTTTTGTTTTTTTGGGGTCTTTATGGTCCTGAATTAATTTCTTTAATATATTGTTTGCTTCAACTTCATTTTGGGTGTTTGGAAATTTGAGACATTATTATACAACACTGCACTGTATTACATGAATGCAATCATTTTGAGCTTTGTTTATGTGCTAGGAAGTTGCATCCCAAAAGGCGAAGTGCATGACAACACTTATGTGATGATATAAAGGTTAGCACCATGCACTTCCTGGCCATCCAAGATTGTGGATATAATCAAAGTATTGTGGCATAGTATTGTAAATTCTAGAATCACTGTTAAAGAACTCTTGATTTCAACTCCTGATTACAAATCTTGCTTTGTGTGTTGGCTTAGATGATTTAATAATTTAAACTCTTTGGCCTGGCTAAGAGAACATTTCATCATCGGATCGCTTTACAAATAAATCTGCAATACTGGCAGAACAAATGTAAAACAGCTATAGATGCCACTGGTCAAATATAGTAGCTAAACTGAAATCAGGTATAACCAGCTCTTATACATTTTACAAAACAAAGTCATTCAGTGAATTAGATGACAAAATCACAACTGCCACATAACAAAGACTGACACTTTGAGAATGTATCCATAAACCAGAGTAGCTGTCCCTATATACATGTGGATTGATCAGCAAGCCACTTTTAACCCTGGACAACTTAGTAGTGAAAGGCAAATAAACAAAGACACAAATAAATAAATAACAGATTGGAAATAAAAAAAAATGATGGCTCTCAAGATTGTGTTTGTTTAGCCAATACAGAATAGGTTATCTACTCCTAAAAATTAAAGCTCATCTTCCATTTTATTCTAATTGTGATATTTACAATATACAAAGTCAAACACTACTATTTTGTGACACAGTTCTGCCCATGCTAGTAGATTTTGAAGCAAAATTTGTATTTCCATTTTAAGGCAAGTTATTTAACTTAACAGAGTCTATGAATTCTGTTTCAACAATTTACTCATATCCTTTTGCAGTTTTATTAACTATTTCATATATTTACCAGCTATTCTACATGTATAATGGCGCCAGGTAAGGTTGTCCTTTCTCCCAACAGCTCTTCAAACTCTTTATGAAACCACTGGTCATTATTTTAGCAACTCTGAATTGTCCTCATCTACTGCTATAACTATACATAACATAGATCACAAGATGTCCTTATTTTTTATTAATACAGTATTTAATTTTTTGGGGCAGTTCTCCATATGATCTCCCATATGTTCTTGACCTTTTTCACTCCTTTAAGATCTTACCCTATCCTACACCCTCATAGTTATTTCAGCCAGCAAACTCCCCCCACCATCTATCCCAACAGCAGTCTCGATCAAATATCTAGGTATTGAAGTCTCTATTTTGCTTAAAACTACCATCATTTTCAACTATCGACATGTTAAATGGGGTTCCTGTAATCAATAGTCCTCTCTTCATTTATCCTTTTACTCTTGTTTATCAATTATTAAAGTGAGCATTGTAGCTCACTTTAATTTTGTTAGTAAACATTCTGCCTTGGTTCTAAACAGATCTGAAACAATGAGCTTTAATTCTTTGCCCTGCTAGCCCTCCTCTATGGTGTAGCCATTCTAAACCTAACTCCTCATCCACACTCCCTTGTTCCAACATGAGTTTGGTCCTTTATTCATATACAGTGCATCCGGAAAGTATTCACAGCACATCACTTTTTCCACAATTACAGCCTCAAGTCTTTTTGAATATGATGCCACAAGCTTGGCACACCTATCCTTGGCCAGTTTCGCCCATTCCTCTTTGCAGCACCTCTCAAGCTGCATCAGGTTGGACGGGAAGCGTCGGTGCACAGCCTTTTTAAGATCTCTCCAGAGATGTTCAATCGGATTAAAGTCTGGGCTCTGGCTGGGCCACTCAAGGACATTCACAGAGTTGTCCTGAAGCCACTCCTTTGATATATTGGCTGTGTGCTTAGGGTCGTTGTCCTGCTGAAAGATGAACCGTCGCCCCAGTCTGAGGTGAAGAGAGCAGGTTTTCATCCAGGATGTCTCTGTACATTGCTGCAGTCATCTTTCCCTTTATCCTGACTCGTCTCCCAGTTCCTGCTGCTGAAAAACATCCCCACAGCATGATGCTGCCATCACCATGCTTCACTGTAGGGATGATATAGGCCTGGTGATGAGCGGTGCCTGGTTTTCACCAAACGTGACGCCTGGCATTCACACCAAAGAGTTCAATCTTTGTCTCTTCAGACCAGAGAATTTTGTTTCTCATGGTCTGAGAGTCCTTCATGTGCCTTTTGGCAAACTCCAGATGGGCTGCCATGTGCCTTTTACTAAGGAGTCGGTTCCTTCTGTCCACTCTACCATACAGGCCTGATTGGTGGATTGCTGCAGAGATGGTTGTCCTTCTGGAATGTTCTCCTCTCTCCACAGAGGACCTCTGGAGCTCTGACAGAGTGACCATCGGGTTCTTGGTCACCTCCCTGACTAAGGCCCTTCTCCCCCGATCGCTCAGCTTAGATGGCCGGCCAGCTCTAGGAAGAGTCCTGGTGGTTTCGATCTTCTTCCACTTACGGATAATGGAGGCCACTGTGCTCATTGGGACCTTCAAAGCAGCAGAAATTTTTCTGTAACCTTCCCCAGATTTGTGCCTCGAGACAATCCTGTCTCGGAGGTCTACAGACAATTCCTTTGACTTCATGCTTGGTTTGTGCTCTGACATGAACTGTTAACTGTGGGACCTTATATAGACAGGTGTGTGCCTTTCCAAATCATGTCCAATCAACTAAATTTACCACAGGTGGGCTCCAATTAAGCTGCAGAAACATCTCAAGGATGATCAGGGGAAACGGGATGCACCTGAGCTCAATTTTGAGCTTCATGGCAAAGGCTGTGAATACTTATGTACATGTGCTTTCTCAATTTTTTTATTTTTAATAAATTTGCTGTTGTGTGTAGAATTCCGAGGAAAGAAATGAATTTAATCCATTTTGGAATAAGGTTGTAACATAACAAAATGTGGAAAAAGTGATGCACTGTGAATACTTTCTGGATGCACTGTATGCTGTCAAACTTTGGCATAGTTGTGAGAGATATTTAGGTTCATATTCAACCTGTCATTCTCATAATTGTCATAATGAACACCTCTGAAGTGTAGATTGTCACTTGTTGCTTTTACTCCTGGGCACTAGAGGGTATATGCAGACCCTAAGTGACAGCTTTAACAGTTCTGGAATACTGATGCTGCAGTGCTTGATGTCTAATTTCTCTCTCCCCTCTACTTCTTTTATTCTTGTACCTTAAACTACAAACAATCTCAAAAATCATGTGGTGTCCCATTCTCCCCACTGCCTCTCTTGCACCAATGTATGAGGCATTGTGTTCTCTCTCTTGGTGGAAAAAAAGGTTTCCAAACTTTATTCATTTCTAACTATAGACTTCCTTATAGCTCTTTCCTAATTTTCTCTATTTGGTCATGTGAACTGCGTTCTGCTATCCCTTTATCCTGGAATTCTACATTTCAGAATATCTTATTGGCCTCTTAAGAATCCTAATCACCAGAATGTTCAACTAAAATGTGTCCATTATTTGCATCTTACAAATTGGAAACACTTCGTTATGAGACTCACTGACCCTTTCTGTCATCTGTACTCTCTTAATACTCATGACACATAGGTTCACATGTTTTCTGTGACTGTCTTCCAGTTTTCTCATACTGGACTTTTGTCTCTTTCCAAGATTCTGTCCTTGCATACACCTTTCTTTCCACACATCTTCTGCGCCAAGGTCTTCCGGTACTCTCTTTCTCACTTCTCCAACAAATGCTTTTCTCTCCTTGGGTAATATTGCTGCCAAGCTCACAGTGGTTTCTAGATAAAAGTATGCCAGCACTCTTTCTCCTAATCACTGGAAATCCACTTCCTATAATCTAGTTCTCCTAGATCTCTCAGTATCCTGGATTAATGGCTCATCCTTCACCACAACTGATGAAGAGACAGCTGCTGCTCATTTGGTAGAGGGCTGGATAGGCAGGCCTGGATGGCTGTTCAATTCTCTTTCTCTTTTAATTCTCGTGGATACACCTCTTCATTTGGAAGAAACACTACTTCACCCTGATGGCAACATGAACTGGACGATCTACAAATCTCTGACTTAAAGTTTAAATCAATATCTGGAAAACATTTGGGATTAAATTACTTAAAGATCTTTATATAGACAATATTTTGCATCCTATGAACAGTTACATTTCAAATTTAACTTTCCAGCAACACATTTCTTTCACTATCTTCAAATTAGAAACTTTGTTAAACAAAACCTGCCCTTCCTCTATGCTGGAAAAAATATTGCTCAGTTTTGACGACTCAGACAGCATTTCTGCAATATATAAAATTATTTTACAGTCCCTCCCTTTTAAAGATCCAAGAGGACAATGGGAAAAAGATCTCTCACTCAACATATCAGAAAAGGAGTGGAAGGTAGCAATTCAGAGAATTCATTCGAGCTCCATATGTGCAAAGCAGACAATTATTCAAATCAAAATTATATATTGATCACATCTGTATCGCTAAAAAATTGTCCAAAATGTTTCCAGGGCAAGATCCAACTTGCGAACGCTGCAATCAAGTTCCAGCCTCATTGGGTCACATGTTTTGGGCCTGCACCAAATTAACATCATTCTGGACAAAAACTTTTAAGTTCCTTTTCAGACAACCTTGGTGCTACAATACCTCCTAACCCATTAACAGCTATGTTTGGTGTACTCCCAGATGGGCTTAAAGTGGAGAAGGACAAACAAACTGTAATTGCCTTCACTACACTATTGGCACACAGACTTATTTTGCTAAGCTTGAAGTGTCCTAACTCTCCTCTTTTAAGTCAGTGGATAACTGTTGTTTTATATTATTTGAAATTGGAAAAAATCAAATTCTCACTTAGAGGATCTGTGCAGAACTTTTTCAAAACCTGGCAGGATCAAAAAAATAATATTTTAGAATAAGCTCTTAAAGCACTGAGGAAACAGATTCTCTTCCCTTTTATTTTTTTTCTTCTCCATGTATCTTTATCCACTTATTAAACTCATCAATTTATTTATTTTTACTACCTTCAAGTTGTACTCTGTTGGTCATGCTCTTTCTCTTTGATTTGTTTTAAATCCTATTTTTTTGCACAAATTGATCTGTTTGTACAGAATGATTAAAATAAAATGGAAAAAAAAAGTTTAAATCCAAACAATATATTCAATCTCTTTTCGCTGTTCTGTTATTTCACCGAGTAATAATTTAGTTTGTTTGTGCTAATGTGATCTTTACTATCATTTTTTTGAGACTTTTGAATTTTAGTACTTTCATTATCTCTAACCTGCTCTGCATGTGTATCATGCCAACGTTTTGAATGTCTTTACAGCGTTCTATTTTGTCATCTACTCTTTGTCTTTTATTTCCGGCCCCGGGTGTAGTAAAATCTCTTGGCACAAAGTCTTGTCTCGTGGGACTTGAAAGTATCTCTCTGAAAAAGTCACGTCTCGTCCCAGGTTTTTTTTTTTATATAATAGAGAGATTGTTTGTTACTCTATAAAGTAATGCCAAGACTGCTGACCTTTAGCCAAATAAACGAAGTAAAACGGAATGATTTTTAAACAGTCCTTTCCTTTTGCTAAACTGAATACAATACTGTTTTATTTCTTGCAATACCAACTTTAAGGTAATGATGAAAAATATACAATACTGATGCCATCAATGCTGAGCTACTTCTTATAATCTTTACTAAGAAATGTTTTGGTAATTGGTTTGCCATTTAAAATATAATATGTAATTTTATTTAATTATCGACATCTTCACAAGATACACACTGCCATTTAATATTGCTTAACCACTGTTTTCTTTTAAAGTCACTGTATGCTCAGGTGGATTTTGAAGAGAACCTTTTCATTAAAACATTTCACTTTGGAATGGGCGGTGTTTAGCTTTTCCAGCACAATAATGGAGTGATTTGGTTTTCACTTTTGCATTATTTGAAACCTATTTAAAAGTTTTAAACAGGATCTTTCCCAAGGTATCACAGATGAAGGGTTTCATGACAGCTAAGTAATTTACCAATATGTACTGCAGCTCCCTCACAAGTCCAGAGTCCTGGGTCCAAATGCTGGTCAAGGCACAGTCTGTATGGAGTTTCCATGTTCTCCTAATACCTATGTCGGCATTGTGATTTTCCTCACCCATTCTAAAGACACATTTTTGGTTTAAGACGCTGCATGAGTGAGTGTGCGGGTGTTGAGGAGTGCACCTTGTGATGGTCCATCCACAGATGATTTCTGTTTTATAACAGGAGATGCCCTGAACTGAGTTGAGAATATAGAGACACTAATTCCTGACTGCTTTGTTTAATTATGTGGTCAGACACAAAGAGCTTTACAGCAGTGAAATGTATTAAGAAAATGCCTTACTGAAGTAAGCATAGATTTTCCCTATTGCAACAAAATTTACTATGCATATCAATCAAACAGTAGTCATCAATTGCTCACAATTTAATTGTAACTACTGCTTAGCTAAATAATTAATACTCAGATATCTGGTGATGACAGCCTAAAATAGATTTACAACATTTATTCCTGAATGCTTTACACAAACCAGTCATATGTTAATGTGATAAAATTTTCTGTACTTTCATTAAATATTAGGCAAAGTTCTGGCATGAAAAAGAAAATCGCAAGCCATCAGACAGATTTGTGGCTTAAAACATTAGAAACACATGTCCACGGACAGAAGATATTGCAAGATAACTGAAAAAACAATCTGATCGTTGATGTAATTTTCCATCTTAACTGATTTATACATAGAATTACAACATTATATATAATTTCAGCAGCAATTTATGGTTTTCAGAAAACATTACGGTAGAAAAGGAATGTTGACATGGACAACACTTGCCAGTGACAGTAAATTCATATTTATATTCTAGTCAAAAAATGGTTAAGGCTAATACTGTAAACCCAAGTATAAATTATCAACCCATAGTAAAATGTTACCATGTGCAAGTCATATATTCAAAAACAGAACTCTAAATATATTTCAATATAATGAAGGTTTAACCCTTAACAGACATTAAAGCAACCATGAAATGACATACGCTAAAACATGGGATAAGGGGCTCATTTTGATTAGTGTGGCATTTAATATGTAATTCACATATTTGCTATCAAGGCTAGCACAGCTGGCAATAACCTTTCAGTGTTCGGAGACTGTCCAGCTGTTAGACAGACTTTGTTTAACTGCACACATTATAATGAGTGACGATTGAATTCAACACTGGATATGCTTCAAATGGCTCAAGCAGCACTTACATACAGTGCCCATGTGTCTAATGCTGAGATTGAACATTTGAGCCTGACCTAGAAGTCAACTATGCTTCTGGCTGGCAGCGTGAAGTTAAGGCATGGCACTGGACTTTTATCCTCAAAACTGCTGGCTCAATTCTCGTGTATCACCCCGAGGAAGGCACTTAACTGTTCTACTACAAAGAAATCGTAATCTGATCTTGTAAGTTGCAGTGGATAAAGGCATTGTAATAATAGTTTCTATTTTACCTGCAAATGTGTCAATGAAGGGCACTATATGAAAATAAACTGTTTTTAGGACGTGTGCATGGTTCTAGGTTAGACTCAAGAAATGAGACAAAATCTCAAAGTATTAGACATCCCAATTCCTTATTTCTACATACAGTAGTTTCCAAATCTTTGTTTTCATTTTCAACTTGTGTTTTTATTATACATACCCTACAGATATTAGTCTTTTATTGCAGTGCTTTGGATTACATGCATCCCCTGCAAATGACTGGAGTCCTGTGCAGGGTTAATTCATGTCATGATAGGCTTTGGCTCCCTGTGAAGTTGTAATGGAATAAGAAAGTTTAGAAAATGAACAGCTGGAAGAATGGTTTGCATACAAAAAAGCATATCTGAAAATTGCCATTATTTTTTGTTCAGCTGGATATCAAATACTGCATATAAACTCAGTGTTCTACCTAATAAAAATGAACAAATGTTCTTTTAACACTCACTAAATTCCCCTGCTGATATGTAATGAACTTTTAATGATTTATGAGTCATGAAGGACTTTTATACTTGGGTGGTATGATGAAAAACTTCAGTTTTAGTGTTGCTCACTGACATCTGAGAAACAAAATCAATTGAGAATTTGAAGGGACACCTTAAAACTTACAGCATTTGTATCAGAAGGCTCTTGGCTTTTACTGCATTTACGTTTAATTTCACTACTTTCGAACTGTTTTAACCATTATGCGTGCTTTTCTATGCAATCATTTAATATAATTTTTTTTTAAACCTCTAACGTAATTATTGTAAAGCTTATTTTATATATATATATATATATATATATATATATATATATATATATATATATATATATATATATATACACACATATATACATACACACACAAACTTCAAACACACTGACAAAGACAACTATAGCTGCAAAATTAATACATGAAGTATTGCATAGAATGTGTTACTGCTTCTCTCTGGATGCACTTTGCCAGTAAAATGGGTCATTTGTTGTAAATCTGTTTAGAGTACATAACCGCTGCGATATTAACATGTACAGCTTCGACAAACATCATTCTTAAGAACACCCACCGCTAACTTGTGTCAACACCCATAACATGTCCTCTTCCTTTGTGTACATTATCACTCAATTAGAACAAAAAGCAAATCATGCAAGAAATTGCTGAACATTAGGCCAACGGTTAACTCTTGAACATGCCAGGAGAAGCACTTTCTCAAAATGTTCCATTATTGCTCTGATGAAATGTTGATGAATATTTGCAATTGACAGTTTATGGAGTACAGCACCTGCACATTTTAATTTGAAACTAATATATCAGTACATTTGATGCATATTAAACAAAACACACTGGTGACTGTGAAACTTTACTATGCATACATACACCGAAGTACACGCTCCACTGAGCATTTCAAGGATTTTTGACAACAAAGGCACCTTGTATTCCTGTTTATTGCAGAATGGAGACAAACAGATGTACAGCAGAATCTGAAGAGCAGATGAGAGTTCTGAATAGTGTATCAAATTTTATGTCAGTTATAACGCTCAGTTCTGATAGTTTAGCACATTTTATTTATGTTAAATTGTCTAAAAATGTTCACATAAAAGCTATGCTTATTGTCTGTCACTAGTGAGGGAAATTGCACAGGCCACAAATCCAGGGCCTTCAAGTCAGCTAGCAGCAACTTATCAAATCTGAGCTAAATGGAACTCCTTGAAATTACCAACTGATGTTTAAATCTCCTTATCAACTATGAAATGAAGACTCAAGTCAGGTATCACAAGGAGAACAAACATCATACCTCCATGTAATAAAATTGTCTGCACGATATCATGTCAAAAATAAATACCCTAAGAACTGACTTGCACAGAAAGCTAATGATAAAAATGTGACTCTGTTTTACTAAATAGGTTAACATTAATGTGTTTTAAAAATGGACATTCAGAAGGCTGAGGTGGGCTGCCGCCCTGCCCGGGATTTGTTCCTGCCTTGCGCCCTGTGTTGGCTGAGATTGGCTCCAGCAGACCCCCCGTGACCCTGTGTTAGGATACAGCCGGTTGGAAAATGACTGACTGACTGACTGACTGACTGACTGGCACACCCATTGCAGACATATTACAGTTTTAAGTGCAGAAATGTATTTTTTGAAAAGGGCAAATCTGCACACATACACACAACAAAGCTAAGAAATTAAAAGCAGACAGCACCAGACAGAATAGTACTCTTCAAGCAGAATTCTTTCAATTCTCTTAAGCCCACTAAGTCCCACCACCATAAACATTTTTTGGTATTCATACCCCCTGCTCAGACTTCCCATTTGCAAAATAATAATACCCAGACTCATTACACATTACCTAGAAGTTGCAGTATCCTGCCAAAGTTTCCTGAAAGTGTCAAACTAAGCATAAAAAATGTATAAAAACAGAAAAAGGCTGAAAAATATTATCCAGGCCCTGCCACTGTGCAATGTTCTTAAATGTACACTTTAAAATATGGATCATATCTTCCTTCATAATAGGCTTTAAAGGCTATAGCTTGGTTTTTTAATATGTTCTTATATTAACTAACACTGCCACTAACATGTATGCATAACTGAGTGTTCTTTTGAAATAAAATAAAATCAAAGGACATTGGATTTAAACTAATTTCCATTCAAACATACGTTTGAAAGGTTAACTTGCCTGACTATTATTTTATACTGGATTGCACATCTTCTTTAGTTTGCATCTCATGTGTTAAACAAACTTTGACAGTATTTTTTATTATATTGACAGTAGGTAACATTTTTTAAACCATACAATATATCCAAACAACCAACAAGAGAAGAATTCAATAAACAATCTGACTGGTGTATATCTAGAATGGGTAAGAGTAGAAGAAATTTTCTAAACTCAAAGTAGATCTGAGATGTAAAAAGCATGGAAGGCCCAAGCTATCATGAAAAGAGGTATATCTTCAAGAATATCAGTAAACTGGGTGAAACAGCATTCATTTTACAACTTGGGAGTGAGAAGTAAGAAATAAAGACTCCATTAGATACATACAGAGATAAGGAACAAAGACTTCATTAAATAAAAGAAGGTACTGAGGAACTAACCTGTCCAAAAATGTAAAGACTAGAATACAATTGTGAAACAATGGGGTCCTCTATGATGTAGTGTAACTGTGTGTGGCGGATGGCTGGGGTGCCTGCCAAGCCGGGACGCCTGGAAGGACCAGGAGGGGGACAATACCTCCCCTGGGCCACAAGAGGGCATCCGCCCTGGTCTTCATCGGGGCCACTGGATCAGAGCTTAGAAGCTCAACCCTGTTGGGGCCCATGGCCACCGCCAGGGGCTGCCCAGAGGATTATGGAGCCCTGGACTGCAGCACTTCTGCAACATTCGAAAGTGTTGCCGGAAGAAATTCCAGGCACATCCAGAGTGCTTCCAGGTTTTCATGCAGCACTTCCGCCACACCAGGAAGTGCCGCTGGAAGATCATCTCAAAGCACTTGGAGCACATCCGGGGCGTTATAAAAGGGGCTGCCTCACTCCATTAGGGGGCTGGAGTTGAGTGGAAGAAGACAGAGCTTGTGAAGAGAGGAGTAGAGGCAGCAGAAATACTGAGAGAGAGTGAAGGAAAGAAGGGACTGTGAGCGATACAGCTGGTTTATACATTGTGTGGTGCAGTACAATAGTGAAGAAAATATTAAACATGTGTGTTTATGGACAGCTGGTGTCTGTCTGTCTGTGTTTGGGGTTGAACCTCCACATTGGTTAGGAATAGAATACTTTAGAAGCACCATGGATGAACCGAACAGCACAGAAAGAGATGTACAAAACCCCAGCACAGCTGAGTTCCTTCACTCGGAACCACGATAAAGCAAGCAAAAATGAAACTCTAAGGTTGTGTGGCAAAATCTGCAACAAAGGGATGGGTCATATGAATAGTACTGGAGCAGTGAACAGAAATGATGAGTGAAAAACATAAAATCATCCCAGGTCATGGTGTCCTCCTCGATAAAAGATGACAAGGTGACATTTTGTACAGCAATATTAAAAGAAAGGTCTGCAGTGGAACATGAAGAATGCAGCACCACCTCCAAAATTTCAGTTTGAACAGGTAAGTTAAATTTGACGATTAAATCCAAAATAGCAGAAAATGAGATCTGCTATCAAATCTAGGGTCTAAAAAAATGAACCGAAAGAAAGACCTGAGCACCATCAAAGTACGGAACATAATAGAAGATGGGAATGGCTTTGAAGCAAGGATGTGGATTGTTTCTGATTTTGAGAGAATGTGAGAGAGATTGTGGGGTTCTTTATTTAAATACCATGCACCTACATCAATAAATCACAAACTCTGAGGTGGACTCAGGCACAAGGCAGAGACCAGTCCACGAAACACAAGTCCACACTCAAAGGGCAACTCAGCCTCCAACTAACCTAACACACAAACACTGGGATGTGGAAGGAAAAGCAGACTAACTAGGGAAAAAAAACAAAAAACAACACAGACATGGGGAAAAGATGCAAAATCCACATAGAGAAAGACATGCTGAGGGTATGAGAAGATGGATGGATTTACAGTTGGTTAATAAAATTTAGATATGGACAATTAATGCCAGTGTCCAACGATTTAAAGCAAATTTTTGTATTATATTTAAGTGTCTACTGCAGTGTTGTGTTATGCAATTCAGCAAGAAAACTTGTAGCAAATTTGGAAAGTAATCACTGAAACGTTCAAATTTCTCAAAATTAATATGTGCGTCTATAATAGGACTTTATAAAATTACAAATTAGAGCTCAAAACAAAATTAATTTTTGATTTTTTTTTTTAGTTCATCATGGTACCTTTTTGCCAATAAATATATCTTAATTAAATAAATAGTAAAGAGTTTTTAAGAATTCCTTTTGGTACCTTTATGGAAATGTTAACATTTTTTAAATGGGAGAAAACACTACTGTTGAACTTCAAAAAAGCAACTTTAAAGCTGGGACTGTACATGTCACCCTAATCTTTGTAGGTGTGCGCAGGTATACATGAAGATGTATTTTTGAAAAATTATTATTTAGTGAGATCATAAAAGGTATCACTTGAAACAAGATTCTATCCAATTTTCAAGTGTGGGCATAACATGTATCTAATATAACTTTAAACAAAGCATGCCATGCACTGCTGCGGTCATGCTTACCACATTAGGTACTGCTCTAGTTTGTTGGGGTCACACCATTCTCACATTTATTGCAAATAGTATGCATCACAGCTTTTAAAGACCCCCATAGACATGGGGACAAAGAACTGTTCCTACAACTGTCTATCCATTCATTTTCATTCAATCCACTTATCTAGTACTGATTCAACATTCAAATGAAAAAATCATCCATTAAAAAATTAATGTCTCAAAAATCAACCAAGTAATTGTACAAGTAATAAACCAAATGAATAAAAAGATTTTACAACATAATACACAGAAGCAGTAGTGGGTTTCCTGGCTTCTGCTGGCAAAAAGCCAATATGACAATTCATTCTCTGCTCCATTTACATATGTTTGTTGAGAAATATGTATCTATATATGGTCTGTAAAAAATCTGCAATTGTGTCACAAGGAAAATTATATATATATATAATTATATACCAGATTGAAACCAAGATAAGCTTTTATAGCAACCATTTGTTTATTTTTCAAAAATAAAACAAAAAAACAATTTGAAACTGGATTCAGATCATCAGTATCGGGAAACTAACTGAAAGACTATAATAATTCAGACTAAAGCCTTTGTTACGTCTGCGAGAAAAGCATGCCTGCCTTCCAATTAATTCCCCAATTATTTGACACTGTTAGCGATTTGCAGTGCACTGTCTGCTGGTATTTCACGGTACAAACATGCCAGGCACTGAATCAACACATATGGCACAAATATTCAGCAGACTGGGAGGGTGATATGTTTGCTTAATAAATATGCATCTTTACTACTAGAAGCTTTCTGTGGTCATTGATGTGGAAAAAAAAGATGAGATTATATTTCATCCGGGAGGTAAGTTAAAGAGGTTATTGCTTTTTGTTTTGGGAGAAGAAAAAAAAAAAAAGTAATCTACATAAGTGCTAATGAGTAAGCCATGCCTGCTGTAGGGCCAGGGACGTGACTTGATTATGTTAAAGAAACCAAAGTTAATTCTTAAAGCTTTATATTTTCAAGTTCTCTGTCTTTTATGACAGATAAAATGCATGTTAATATTGACAAAGGGAATTGTTACAAATATTGCCTTTTACTAGATTTCATAATCAAAGTGGAGCTGTTGGAGAGATACAATCTGAACGTTCTGCTCTCTTGGGTTCAAATACTGGGCCTAATCATAGCTTGAGGAAATTTCCATGGTCTCCCCAAGTCTGTCTGATTTATCTTTCCGTATCCCAAAGACATTCACGCGTAAATGTCATATGGGATAAACAGGCATCCCGACCAGGAAAGGGGAAAGTTCGTTGCCCGTACGGAAGTACCCCGGTGGATTGACAGAAATGCCGGCCTAGAGATAAAAAAAGAAATTTCCTTGTCCGGATGGGAAACCCCAGGTTGATGGAGGATGTACTTACAATACCTTCTCTGGCCAGAATAAAATGGAAGGACATGGAAAGACTGAAACTAAGGGCTGTTCATTCTCCCAGGAAGCTAGATGGCAGTAGCCCTGGATATTGATACCCATTAACAAGGGAATGCCAGGAATTATAGCCCAGTAGCACAGCCCTGCTGGGATCCATGGGTGCGACAAGAGGGCACTACAAGCAGTTACACCATAAGACCTGGAAGTGCTTCCAATAAGCAAAGCCCTGGCACCAGAAATACTCCTGGGTCCTCAATAAAAGGGAATGCACTGCCTTGTCCAGGCTAGTCGGAGCTGAGAGGAAGGAAGGCAACACTTGACTGGAGGATTGGCAGTGTGCTGGTAGAAAGAAAGAGAGGTACCGTATACATTCTTTACACAAAGGTAAAATAAATAAATCAAATAAAATAAATAGGTAAAATAAAATAAAATAACAACCTTTTGATTTGAACCTGGGACTTGTTTGTGTGATTGTGCTTGGAGTTTTGGGCTCTGTGGTGCACCCTGGCCTTGGCATATGTTAGGTTAATTTCTGATTCTCATTTGGCCCCATTGTGAGTGAGCGTGAGTGTGTATGGACAGGTGCACAGTTGGTTCCCATCTTGAGCCCAAAGCTGCCAAGATAGGCTTTATTTTCCTGCAATACAGAAATGAATCAGTAAGTTAGAAAATGGGAGAAGACTGAAGTGCTTTGTGTTATTTCATTGTGTGTGTCAAATGCAAAAATATACAGCATTTATTAAAATGAATGTCTTTTGTTTAGAGGCATGCACAGATGCATCAAAACTAGTGAAAACTTTTAATTTAGTTTTGAATACAAAATGGTATTACAACCCCAATTCCAATGAAGTTGGGACGTTGTGTAAAACGTAAATAAAAACAGAATACAATGATTTCCGAATCCTTTTCAACCTATATTCAATTGAATACACTACAAAGACAAGATATCGAATGTTCAAACTGATAAACTTTATTATTGTTTTGCAAATCTTCACTCATTTTTAATTTGATGCCTGCAACACGTTCCAAAAAAGCTGGGACAGGGGCATGTTTACCACTGTGTTATATCACCTTTCCTTTTAACAACACTCAATAAGCGTTTGGGAACTGAGGACACTAATTTTTGAAGCTGTGTAGGTGGAATTCTTTCTCATTCTTGTTTGTTGTACAACTTCAGTTGCTCAACAGTCCGGGGTCTCCGTTGTTGTATTTTGCACTTCATAATGCGCCACATATTTTCAATGGGAGACAGGTCTGGACTGCAGGCAGGCCACTCTAGTACCCGCACTCTTACTATGAAGCCACGCTGTTGTAACACATGCAGAATGTGGCTTCTCATTGTCCTGCTGAAATAAGCAGGGACGTCCTGAAAAAGACGTCGCTAGGATGGCAGCATATGTTGCTCCAAAAACTGTATGTACCTTTCAACATTAATGCTGCCTTCACAGATGTGCAAGTTTCCCATGCCATGGGCACCAACACACCCCCATACCATCACAGATGCTGGCTTTTGAACTTTGAGCTGATAAAAATCCGGATGGTCATTTTCCTCTTTGGTCCAGAGGACACAACGCCCATGATTTCCAAAAACAATTTGAAATGTGGACTCGTCAGACCACAACACACTTTTCCACTTTGTGTCAGTCCATCTCAAATGAGCTCGGGCCCAGAGAAGCCGGAGGCGTTTCTGGGTGTTGTTGATATATGGCTTTCGCTTTGCATGGTAGAGTTTTAACTTGCACTTGTAGATGAAGCGACAAACTGTGTTAACTGACAATGGTTTTCTTAAGTATTCCTGAGCCCACATGGTAATATCCTTTACAGAATGATGTTGGTTTTTAATGCAGTGCCACCTGAGGGATCGAAGGTCACGGGCATCCAGTGTTGGTATTCGACCTTGCCACTTACGTGCAGAGATTTCTCCAGATTCTCTGAATCTTTTGATGATATTATGGACAGTAGATGATGAAATCCCTAGATTCCTTGCAATTGTACGTTGAGAAACGTTGTTCTTAAACTGCTGGACTATTTGCCCATGCAGTTGTTCACAAAGTGGTGAACCTCGCCCCCATCCTTGCTTGTGAAGGACTGAGCCTTTTGGGGATGCTCCTTTAATACCCAATCATGACAAACACCTGTTTCCAATTAACCTGTTCACCTGTGGAGTGTTCAAAACAGGTGTTTTTTGAACATTCCTCAACTTTCCCAGTCTTTTGCTGCCCCTATCCCAGCTTTTTTGGAATGTGTTGCTGGCATCAAATTCAAAATGAGTGAAGATTTGCAAAACAACAATAAAGTTTATCAGTTTGAACATTAGATATCTTGTCTTCATAGTGTATTCAATTGAATATAGGTTGGAAAGGATTAGCAAATCGTTGTATTCTGTTTTTATTTACATTTTACACAACGTCCCAACTCCATTGGCATTGGGGTTGTAAAAAAATGTACTTTATCTAATAATGTCCTAGTATGAGATGGTGACTTAGCAACTGAGCAAGTATGAGCATAAGCATGTGCCTGGAAGAATTTCAGAGAACGGTTCTCAATTCTTAAAAGCCTCTCTGGCACTGGCCATTTATACATGTACTGCAGTTGTGTAACGGGTCATTTGGAAGTGAGAAATGTCTGATAAATGCGGAACATAGTTATCTTTTTGATGTGTAAAGTGTTACTGAGGGAGATGACTTGATATTGGGATCAGAAGTAGGCTTTGCTGATTTGCACATGGGAATAAAAAGATAAGAAAAAACTGGGGGAGCAGTTGGCCTGTAATGGAGGTAGAGAAGAACAATAGACACAGATTGGAGTGATGGTGAATGGCAAGGGTGTGTTCTCAGACCAATACCCCAACCTAGCCAAAAAAAAATAAAAAATCAATGTGACAACACAGGCAAGAGTCAAGGACACCAGAATTGACAAAACACGAACCAACATCAAAACCAGAAACACAAACCAAAATCACAGTCAAAGGTATCAAGAGAAGTTCCTAAATCTTTGTTTTTCTCTGTAGCAAACCTTCTATGTTCTGTAAAAGAATACAATGCTCCAACACCAAATAAAAAGCACTGCCATCTCATAAGAACAGGGAATGATGGCTCAATGCACCATGCGACCAGAAATAAGTAAAGTGAACATAACAATTTGGTCATAGTCATTCCAAATTGAAGCTCCTATGAAGAAGGATCCTTCCAAGTGGCATCCTTGTGATGTTAATGGAATAACAATAACAATAATAAAGTATTAGAAAATGTTTTGAAAATTTTCCAAAACTAGCCTGGATAGAATACCAAGGTGGTAAAATGTTAATTCTTCACAACAAGAAGAATACGCTGAAAAAAGTTTATGAATAAATGGACAACCTAAGTAACCTCAGATGACAGAAGTTAAAAACCACGAAAGCCACATTGTGGGTAGATTTTCATTGTGGCCATAATACCCAGCTAAACTCCAGTTCCTCCAAAAAACATGACTTCAATTGAGCATGTTTAAAAATTAATGAATGGATGTTCAAAGAAAAGAATGCAGAGACTTCCCACAACTGTTTGATCATCTAAGAAGAATCCTAAATGTTATATCAAATCCACTATTTTAAATTTAAAACAGACTTTTTGTATTAGTTAGTCTTTAACTCATTACAGAGTCAAGAAACATTTAAACAGACAAATGTCAGAAATAAGATATACTGTCAGACTAGAATTCAAAACTAGACTAAAACAAGTAACTTTTTTGTCATCTAGAGCAAATAGATATGCACGTAAAAATACATGAAAGAATTTAAATTGTCAAATTTGTAAGGTTGTAGTATTTTGTGTCCTAGAAATTTCCACAATGTCTATTCTAAAATCCTATTATCACACAGAATAGAAATTTACAAAATAAAAACAAAGTGAGAAGTCAAGCAAAATGACACCTTTTATTGGCTAACTAAAAAGATTACATTTTGCCTGAAGAAGGGGCCTAAGTTGCCTCGAAAGCTTGCATATTGTAATCTTTTTAGTTAGCCAATAAAAGGTGTCATTTTGCTTGACTTCTCACTACATTCACAATGGCTAACACAGTACAAAACCCTAGTAACTAACAAAATACGGACAGTAGTTCAAGGGCAATATGAGTAGGCCATTGTGAAACCATGCAAGTAAGAATTTCACTGTCCTCTACATAGTGACAACACTACTAGTAATGACGCAAAACACCACATATTCTTAAAAAAACAGAACACTTCAGGGTAATAAAATACTGGAACAGTATATATGTCGTTTAATAGGAGGATCCTGAATAGTCTTTAATAAAATGCAGGTGAATTAATGATGCTAGAATGTGCCGCACTAATGTAGCCAACTGAATCTTTTCTAAATCTTGAGAATGTTAACATCATGAGGAATGTAAACAAAAAAAAAATAATTGATATTCACCCAAGACCACTTATATCTTCATTCTTTACCCTAAGTTGAGAGTCTCCTTATGCCCGTGATAATATATAATGTCACATAAACAGAATTTTTGTGAAAGAACATCAGCATGCAAAACCACCTCATCCATTTGAATTTAGCTACAGCAAGACTGGAGGCGGAAAGATTAGAGATCACCTCTGCAGAGGAAAATCATCTACAACTGTGCTGAAGAAGGTCCCAAGAAACGTAATGCAAGTAATACAGGTCCTATCAATCTTAAATGAGCCAATCTTTCAAGGCGTCTTCTTACTGGAGGCAGAAGTCTAAGGATCATACATCTTAAAAGATATCCGAGGGCCTTGCCCTGAAGAGGAAATTGAGTGTAAACGAATGCACTCGTTCATAATGCCGCAAGGATTTGGTTAAAGAATCCAAATACTGTAGCTGACAGTTTATTTCTGTAAATGTCAGAAATCATTTAACACCAAATCCTACCTCTCAGAGCGCAAACTGAGAGATGAGCTTCCCAACTCTGTGAAAGCAAAGGTTGAACTCATTTCCCATTTATCACACACTGAGCTTTATCATCAACACAGGATATTGTAGAGGAACCCAGTGGTTGTGTCAACAGACATGTCACCAGCAAAGTAGTCATCCGATTTAAATTGGAACCTTTCAGAAAACTATTAGCACTGCACAGAAAAAAATACAATTATAAATCAAACTGTTGAATAAAGTTTAGCCATAGAGAAATTGGAAGTTATAGAGGAGAAAGAAAATGAGTGCAGGTTTCCAAACTAGCAAACCATTTAAAATAAAGTTATGAGAAACAAAGAACAAAGAGAGACATTGAGGTGTGGGCAGCATGGTGTGAAACAGGGCCTGATTGTTATCCGAGTACAAATATAAAAATAAATTTAGTATATGCATAAATTAGTTTGATATGTTGTTCCATGTCAATAAAAATGGCATGTCAAATCTTATATGAGTTTTTGTGGAAATACCTTTCTGGCCAAAATAAATAAATTGAGATGCCCTAAATAAGAAAACTAGATAACAACAAAAGTATTTTCTTAATCATCTTGCCTCATGCGCCTCTTCCAATATGGCTTAAATGTTTTGTGTCCAAAACAGATCATTAAAGATCAATAATCCAGTAGGAGGTGATACTCACAGTGTGTGTTCAGGTCCATTGTATCTTTTAACTTGGTTTAACTGTTTAGATGTTGTGTCTGCAACATTTCACCTGGCCTCTTTATGTTGTCTTGCTGGTGATTGGAATGTAAAGTTTTTAAGCAAAAGTTGAGTATTACCTGGGTCTTGGGCAGCAGCGCTTATTAAAATCTGTGTGAATTACGCTTTGCAAGCTATATTTACCTTTTGTAGCCTGTCAATTAGAAAATTCAGAGTTGATTTGTAGACAGTTATACTGATCCAAATGTTTAAGTCATAAGACCAGCTGAACACCTGCATTAAAAAACCATAGATGTAGCGTAGTTAATACAAAGAATCCAAAGGCCTACAGAAGGTGTTTTACCTTTATGGTCCACAGTGATGCCAGAAACCACTGAGCTATTATTTTGAATAGCACACAGAACTGATTCTATTGAACACAAAATGCTACTGTTCATTTACTGTGTGTTTGCACTTCAGGAAGGGTCAGTTAAAATGGATCTGTTTATTTGTAGTTTGCTATGATACAGTAGAAACTTCAGTTGTCTTGTTTATTGTGCTGTCTACTTTACATTAAGTCTATGTTGGTTTTAGGTGATAGATAGATAGATAGATAGATAGATAGATAGATAGATAGATAGATAGATAGATAGATAGATAGATAGATAGATAGATAGATAGATAGATAGATAGATAGATAGATAGATAGATAGATACTTTATTAATCCCAAGGGGAAATTCACATAATCCAGCAGCAGTATACTGATACAAAAAACAATATTAAATTAAATAGTAATAAAAATGCATGTAAAAGCAGACAATAACTTTGAGTAATGTTAGCATTTACTCCCCCGGATGGAATTGAAGAGTCGCACAGTGTGGAGGAGGAATGATTTACTCAGTCTGTCAGTGGAACAAGACAGTGACAAAAGTCTGTCACTGAAGCTACTCCTCTGCCTGGAAATGACACTGTTCAGTGGATGCAGTGGATTCTTCATGATTGACAGGAGTTTGCTTAATCTACTTATCTACTATACTAATATACTGGATCTACTTATGATTAAAATGTGAAAGTGATACAAATATGTGGTAGCAAGGTCGCTGATAACTATAACAGAAGGGAATGTTTAGTCCAAAAAGGCAAAAATAAGTAACATGAACCTTGTAACTCGTGTTTCATTTGTTTCAGAAATAAACTGTTCAGAAGTTTGCTTGTCTTATGCAAGGCGGAGTAAAAAAATAATGCAACAAAACTATTTTGCTTGATTCACCTTTCTATTTATCAAGACTAAGAATCACAGTGGGTCTCAGTATGACATTAATTCTTTTCCAACCAGATTCACACAACACAGTCCAGGAACTGTTCTGATCAAAGAGTCACCACATAGGGTACCACATAGCCGTATCAATGTTTGATTTGATTTACTCTGTCAGTCAGGTTGAGACCACAGGTCTGCTGCAGTCTTAGTTCTATGACACTCTATGACAAAACCAACAGAAAAAATTGTCATGTTGGATAGTGAGGTGCTGATGCTCATCCCAGCTGCTTCATACAAGTCTGAGGTAATGGATTGCTCTCTCCACTCAATGGGGGAAACATCATACCTGTATGTAGGAGTTCAAGTTTCTTGGGGTCTTGTTCACAAGTGAAGGAAAAAGGCAGCGTGCGATCAGTAAGCGTATTGGAGCGGCAGCTGCTATTCTGAAGATGCTGCACTGGTCCGTGGTGGTGAAGCGGGAGCACAATCTAAAGACAAAGCTCTGCGTTTACTGGTCGAACTATATCCTTGATCTCACCTATTAGGGTGGAGTGATGGCTCTGAGGCTAGGGATTTGCACTGGCAATCGGAAGGTTGCCTTCAAATCCCATAACGCCAAAAGTGACTTTACTTCATTGGGCCCTTGAGCAAAGCCCTTAACCTGCAATTGCTCCGCCCTGGGTATGACATTAATCTGCATCCAGCCCTGCAAGTAGGCTCTCCAACCTGCAGGGAAAACCTGGGGGTTGGTAGCAGAATTGGCACTCCAGCCACCATAGAAAAAAACCTCACATTGGTTCCATTCCATCTGAACAAGTGTGGTGCTGAAGTGTCACCCATTGCATGGCTGCACTCAGATCCTAATCTGGGATCCTGAGTTGGTTTGTCATGTGGTGGGTGCAGCAATGTGCTCCTCACCTATGTTCATGAGCTGTGGGTAACAACTGAAAGAAGATGATCACAACTACAAACAGCAGAAATGAGGGTGGCTGCGATAGGGTGAGAAGCTCAGCAATTCTGCAGAGACTAGATTCGCTGCTCCTCCAGATCGAGAGCAGCTAGTTGACACGTCATTAGGATGGTCCCTGGATGAATCAACCTGAAGCTACTGCAGGCACGTCCCATGGAGTGAAGATTCTGAGGCAGACAAAGAACACACTGGAAGGATTAAATCTCTTGGCAGACATGGGGAATGAGGAAGAGTTGGAATCTGTTGTTTGGAACAGATACAGAAAGTGTGGGATGACCTGCTGGGCTGCTGAGACGCTCGCCAGAAAAAAGCAGTTGAGAAGATGAGGTGACATGAGAGATACTAGGTATGTAGATAGAAGTGTTTGAACAGCTAAAATATATGTATTTTATATGAATACTGAAGCCATTATCACACAACATGTCTTTTACAGTAATTTTCATTTACATAATATTAGTGAGTCGTAAAGATTTGCACTGCCTGCCAAAAGCTGTCACTTGTGTAGTATGCCATTCCCACCAATTCAGGCACAGTATTTGCCAACTCGACATGACGAAAATAGGTTTGATTTTGTCACACGTTGCAGTCACAGGCTCCTCTGTGTGAGAGATGACAGCCAATAAGTGCTCAGCTGGAAGCACAAAGTGCAGAAAGTCTTGTTATGGTCTTCTAAAGATTTCCTATGTATCCTCTTCTTTTTTTTTTTTTATTGTTACAAATGAAAGCCCAGTCAACAACACCAGTTACTACTTGGCAATTCCCCATGTTTGTTTATTTCAGGAAGGTGTTCCAGTTCTTATTCTGTTGTGGTCCATGTTGATTGGCTGCCAAAATGTATCAACCTTGCAATTCTTTAACACCACAATAAGACATTTGAAACTGTGATGAGAAGTCGAGAGAGGTTTCTAATTTTATAATCTAACATCTTGAAGGCAACAAGACGCATCAACTGCAGTTGTAAAGTGTGACATGCTCTCCAACTCAAAATTTTCTAATGATATGTTGACCTATGAGCTTAAGAGTTACTTTACAACCAAAAGTATAAAGGCATTTACTTATTAAAACAGAAAAAACAGTCTGGCTTTAATGTTTGCATAAGATAAACACAAAACTACATGAACTCTATTATTTAGGAAAATCCTCTGTCAACTTACAGTGTGTAGCCATTAAGGCTTAATGGTTCTGCAGCTTGTTAAGAGTCCTTGTTCACCAGGTGTCACCAAGCTCATGATGCATAAATGAACCATTTTATAAAATGCTATTATACACTACAGTTGGTGTTTACTATGGAAAATATATGAAAAAAGATGCATCACATGTCAAAACAACTGAAACAGCTACAGTACATTTTTTAGCACAGCAAAATGACATTCATGTTATATAACTATTAAAACAATTTTAAAACAAAAAACTGCCAGAGTTAAAAGCAGAACTGAAGTCAGACACACAAAGCCACTTAAGGCTTCAGAAGAACTCGGGAGGCATCTGAGGAAAATCATTGGAAAAATAGGCATGATCAAAATGCTGTCTAAATTTAATGCCCTGTTTTAATCTCAAAAACCCCAAAGGATCTATGAGCAGCATATGAGGAAGGAAAGAAAAAAAAGCAAATGAAATCTCCCATAAACTACAGAATGCTCTTCAGTTTTCCATGAAAGGAACAGCAGTTTGCATTTTTAAGTTCTGACTCCTCAATAATTTTACTGTCACTCTGACTGTGACAAACTGTAGGAAAGACCATTCCCCGCTTCGAATGGAATACTTGACTGTTTCAGACAATGTGCTAGAATGTTTATGAGTCAGATACTTTGATTCTGGGAGAACAAACTAAAATGTCACTGCATAAAAAAAGATATTTAAATCATAAAGAGAACATTAACATCTGCTGTGCATGTGCTACTCAAACAAATGCATACTGTTAGAAAAACATTCAAGTAAACATTTTACAAAAACAAATTCAGTATCTGTACTATAAGGTGTGGGCTCTTAATACTCAGGGGCACAAACAAAGTTACATAACTGCCTTATTTGAAACAGAATTTCATGACAAGTGCAACATCTTTATGTAGCCAGAAAAACCAGTAAAAGCATCAGCGACAGAACAAGATCAAGTTAACAGCAGGAAGCAGTGTTCAACCATAAAATGATCAAGTTCGAATTATAAATTCATGTTATAGCAGAAAGCTGTAGGTTGGCCTATGATAGCTATAGTTGCCTCTGCTAAATGCTCACAGAGGAAGCTTGAAATGTTACCAAGTATTCCTACCTGTCATTGATGCTCCAGTTCAAGCAAAGGTTAAGGGAGGTCAGACTCTTGCACTTCTTCACGATTTCCATCACTGTTTCATTATTAAGCTCTGAGATGTGTCGCAAGTCCAAGTTGCACAGGTTCTTCAGCTACAAAAAAAGAACAGAGTAATCATGATAAAATATAATGAACACAGCATGCTGTGGTGTTTAAAAGGACTTTTTAAATATGGTTTTACTAACTGACATATCCATACTGCTGAAAGCAACCAAGGAGCCCATAATAAGATGGCTCTAACAGAACGCCTCTCTGGGGTGCCTTCATACCTATGGCAATACGCCTTTATAATGCCTCGCTGTAAACACTCTCTTATCATGAGCCAAGACAAAAAGATTTTCTATTCTTGTGTCTGCCTGAGAGAGGTTATTGTTGCTGTTTGTTATAATATTTCTGCATTTCATGAGCTCCTGTGAAAGGTACATTTCACATTAGGACAAAAAAGTACAATTATCCATCTTTCTATGGTGCAATAATTACCAATAACCCCTCAACGAATGATGAGAAGTACAGGTACAGTAGGTGTTGTCAAGCTTGGGATTTATGTACTGTATACTTAGTTAAACTGTTGGTTCATCAGACAGTCATCTTACTAACAAATATAAATACATGCAAATTAATACTTCCAGGTAAATAAGAAACAGTAGTTGCCAACAAGGAGCCAAAATCACTTTTATCGTTTCCAGGCTTCTGATTATGCTGTATAGCATGAGAAACAGTTGCCGGCACGTATAGTTAACTGCTCAGGTGTTAAAAACGATGAAAGGGAAAAAGGTGATTTAACATTTTAATGCTATAAAGTAAGTTTAAATGTTTTCTATTTAACCGTCTGTGTCCTTTGACACAACATTTTAGTTCAAAGTGATCTGTAATCCAATATCAAGATGTAGTATACATTATCATTTTATTAGGTTCACCTATCTAAGTGTGTTGCACATTGTTTGGCCTTAGGAACAGCATGAATTTGTCTGGGCATGGATTCTACAAGATGCTGAATTCATTGTTAAATAATGCTGAAACATGCAGAAATACTGTGATGCGCAGTTGCTGGAGACTGGATGGCTACACAGCCCTTTCCACACAGGGTTGGCAGACGTCCAAAAGGACATGAGGTCCAGCAAAAGGAGCTCATGTCCACCAACTGGCAGGCAAAGCAAAAACCCTTAAAAATGTCTAGCATTTTCATGGTGTACCAGGACTATTTTGTTAAAGGAGCTGGAGTAGCGGAATTAAATGTTTGCATACCAACACCTCGCGGTCTGAACCAGATCTCCAAATTAACAACTCAAAGATAATAAGAAATATCAGCATGATCTGACATTCAAGGGGACTGGCTTTTCAATAGGTATATCATCTCGATCGGACCTCCAAGATATATCCACCCTGTACACACTAAAACATCTGTAGTATGAGAAGGACACAGCACTGCTTAAAAGACCCCCTGAGTGCATCCTTCTTTCCCGCTATCTGTATCCTCCTTTGTAGTCAATAAGGATAAAGTAAGAAGTCTGTATTTCAAGAATTCAAAACAAGCATAAAGCAAAGCACCCCGCATTTAAAGTAATTTTATCCACGTGCATGATCCGTGACACCTATAATCTGTACTCGGCGAAACCACAGGTCGTGAAGTTCAATTGCCTTTAATAGCAATGTGGCTAGCAACAGTACACAAGCGAAGTCCAAAATGGCAGTGTCCACGAGAAACAAAATTTATCATAAGATGTTAAAATAAACGTCCTTAAACAAGTAAAACAAGTCAAAACCTTTGCAGAAAAAAAAATCCATAAAAGCTGGATAATAAACCAGAAAAAATATTAAAGGAAACCAAATAACAGATTCAGCAATGATATACTGTATGCCTTGTGATATTATGCATCCAAAGTGTGAATAATCTGTGGCCATGGTAATCAATGAGGTTCAGATACGTCTTACCATTCAGACATTCTTTAATTGGTAAATGGGGCTCTAATATGCACCACATCATCGCACTTGTCACGATCAGCCTGTACTACTACTACTTCTTCTTTTGGCTGCTCCCGTTAGGGGTCGCCACAACGGATCATCTTTTTCCATATTTTTCCATCCTCTGAATCTTGTTCTGTTACACCCATCACCTGTATGTCCTCTCTCAACACATCCATAAACCTCCTCTTAGGCCTTCCTCTTTTTCTGGCAGCTCTATCCTTGATATCCTTCTCCCAATGAATGGTACCAATTGTTTTACTTATGTTGCTAGCACTAAAGTTTTATCATTTCATCAGCAAGATGAAAAAGGAACTGAAATCATCAGATCCAGCATTTTTTCCACTCCTCAACAGTCCGGTTTTTCATGCTTCTGTACCCACTGGATACGTGCCTTCTTATTTTTCGCTGACAACATTGGCACCCAACATGGTGTGGACTATGGCCGGCCAGTCATCCCGGCCAATACCCCCAGGTCGCCAGGGGGAGCCTTCCCTGCAGCATGGAGGTGCCCCGAATGCCAGCAGGGAATTATGGACAATGGAGTTTTCATCCACAGCCCTGCTGGATACTACAGGAGCCAACAGAGGACGCTGCAGGGAGGCCCAGAGACTCTTACATGCCCTGCAACCCGGAAGTATGTCTTAGTCACAGCGACAGCTGGAATGACGTACTGCCAGGATGCAAAGAAGAGTTTTCATCTGACTCAGAAGTGCTAGGAAGTCACATGGACTCAGGGTTCGGAAGCACTTCTGGGTCACGTAATATAAAAGGACTGTGGGAGATCCCAGTCGTTGAGCTGAGCTGGGTGGAAGGGTGGCAACGCGTCTGGGAGTGGAGGATTGTTTATTGATTAGTTATTTTATTGGTTAATGAGTATTGTGGAGAGGAGGGTGCTTTGTGCACATATCTGCTTTAATAAAGTCAACTTTTGGACTTTTACCTGGTGTCTGGAGTCAAGTCTGAGGGTTCAAGTGGACGACAGGACCCCCTATCTGTCACAATGGCCATCATCTTTTGTAACATACAGGAGACAAACTCCAAAAAGTGGTGAATTTGGTGATGACATTCTGCAAACCAATTCTGAATTTGGATGTGATTTGTCTGGTTGTGGCCCATCTGTTTGCTTGTATGTTTCTTGCTATCGTCCTCTGATCCACAAGCTTTATTATTAATCCTGCGGCGGATAGCCAGGAACCTTATATGGTCGGGATGCCTTCATAGTGGAAGGACCGTGGGAGAGAGCATGAACAGGGCATTATTTCCCTTGGATTGCTGGGTGGCAGACTCTCTGGGTTGCTACAGCACCATGGATACTCACAGAGCACACTGGGAATTAGAGTTTATTGGCTCAGCCCTTTTGAGTTCGAGGGGTGCCACAGGGACCGCTGAGCCTTATTTCATTGGACTACCACCTCAACCGGGAGTGTTCATCAACAACAACAACATTTATTTATATAGCATATTTTCATACAAAAGAATGTAGTTTAAAGTGCTTATGGACCATGGACCACATGTACAGGACACCGAAAGTTCTCCCGGGTGTTACATAAAAGAAGCCAGCTGACTCAACTCCCCGAGCCAGAGTCGGGAGGAGGAAATCGAAGCTTGCTGGAAGAAGCAGAGGAAGACAAAAGAATACTGCTTGTGCTTTGTACTTGTATTTGTGGTGGTTGAAACACTTGCCAAGGAAGTGTTTTCCATCAAAAAAATAAAAAATATGTTTGTGGCAACTTGTGTTCAGAAGCCAGGTGTTTGGGGTGCTAGAGCCCCCTGCTAGCCATGGTCTCCAGGATTGTCTGTAACCAGTAGTTTTTTGCTTTTTGCATCATTGTCTATAAACACTTGAAATGGTTGTGCATGAAAAGCCTATGACAAAAGCCATTTGGGAGATACTAGAACTGACATGTGCAGCACCAGCTATCATAACACATTCAAAGCCATTAAGGTCACTTGTATTGCCCATTTCAGTGCTTAACTGGACACTAACTGCTGCTAGAAATGTTGCTCTGTCTGATTTAAGCCACACACCGCTAACACATAACACATGACATGCTGAAATGTAGAATTTGTGTGAAGGTAAGGGGATGTACAGTATCTACTAAACTGGCAGCTTGTGCATAATTTGTATTGTTACATCTGTCTATACACTATCCTAATATTATTTCAAGAGGATAGTTCAGTTGACATGAATGAATATTGCACCTGAGGATAACATGGTTAGTCAGTCTCAAACTTTACTAGTAAATCAAGACAGGTTTGAAGGGAACAGTATGGAATTGGGAATTAACCTTATCTGCAAACCTTTGGAGAGTGAGAGGGAATCCACAGTATATTGAGGAACACCCATACAGACACATAATGCAGCAGTGCTAATCACTAGGCCGAGGATTACTGAAAGTCGAAGATAAAAGATGTTATCCCTTCTGTCACTTTCCACAGAAGGAATTTTGTAAACCTTTAATAAACTGACTTTAACAGCACTAAAAGTTATATGTTATGTGGGAAGGGCACCAAAACATAACATTAATGGACCAAAGGGTAGCTAACAAAGGTCCACAAGAATAGTAGTGTGTTTGTTCTCTGATTATGTGTTCCCCTATGTAGATATACTATTCCTTAGAAATGCACATCTTTTTTTTATATATATATTTTGTTATATAGACAGATGTAGGGTCACTCAAATGAATGCAGCCAGGGGTTCTGGCCCATCATCTCAGAAGTGCAAACATCAAAAAAATCTAATAAAAACAACAGATAAGAAGAACAAATTAAACAGAAAAAGCAAATATAAAAATTATATTCAAAAATGCTGAAAGAATATAATGGTCGCTCACACTCTTGAAGAACTCACTGCAGTCTCTACACATGAAGCACAATTCAGTTCAGTTTAGTTCTGAAAAGGCTTGGGCACAACTAATCATTTGTTCTGAGTCTTTGTCAGCTATGAGTCTTTGTCAGCTAAACCCCAAGAAATTTATATTTAATTTTCTTTTCAATCTAAAACTTTTTGGCAAGTATCTGATATTATTTTAATTTAGGTCTAATTTTTTTCCCCTTTTATAACAATCACTTATGTTGCTTTGAAATAAATTTTTTGTCGACTGCCTCCTGACTCACTGGTACTAGATTTCCCCACCATAAGACAGACTGTTCGACTCATCTTGATGTCCAATTATGCAAGACATCAAAGCCTTTTGGGGTTCACTCCCATTTATATTTATTTAAGTTCATTAAGGTTTATGAGGTCATTATTACCACATGCACAGAGTACAGTGAAATTCTCACTGTATGTGATAATCAACATGTTGCCACTCTCAGGGGAAACAACTATCAAGTGTAACTGCCTTACCTCAAAACGTCTTTCTCTATTGCCTGAGAAGCCTCAGAATATACAACAACAATATCTACTACATATCATTTGTATTTTTAAATTAGTTTTATGATTGGGTGTGAGGAAGACCAAAGTTTGAAGGTAAGGTAGCAATTCTTACTGATATCATGGTACCGTAGTGTGTTAACATGTGGCATGTTGACTGTACTGGCCCTATCAATCTATGAGCTGATGATATGAATTATTTGTAGCTGTGCTGAAAGCACAAAATAGAAAAACAGTATTCTTCTTCAGATTAGTAATAATTACATCTTTATTATCTAAAGATAGCTACCTGAGCTTTTATTGGCTCACTATCCATTCATAACTTGAGCATAACTTTTTTTTGAACAAGTGTAACTGGTAAATTGAGAAGTGAGTGTAAACTGGCGAGTGTATCTGGTAAAGCATATGAAAAGCGAGTGTAACTACTTGTGAATGAGTAATGGGTGGTAGGTGTCTATTTAATTTCATTACTTTAGCATTCAGGATTTTTAGTTCTTCAACTTAAGTGCATTGGCATGTTTAATAGTTTGTCACTATTCAGGGCCATTGCCCAAAAAGAAGAAAGATATAATAATATGACTTGTTATTTATATTACACATTTGACTTCATAGATTTTCTTTAGCAAAGAGATGTCTTTGCAATCCATACATATCTGGTAATCAAATGGTTACCTCATAAATCGAAGGTTTTTTTCTCTTTTGTAGACTAATAAAAAGTACAATTATTTGAAGGTAAGGGGAGCATTTCTTATTTATCTACTGTATACCAACATTATATTTGTAAGTACAAATTTTGTACAAAACTTGAGATATAAGTTAAATTCACATCTATTCATTATGCATACACTTTTACTGAAAGCCATTTACTGTACAATGTGAGTAAAATCAAACCAATACAAGCATGTGGCCAATCTAAGATATTCTACAAGGCTCATTTTCCATTACCTGACCAGATACAAGTGTTCAATTATCCTTGAAAGAAGAAACCAGAAATGCTAGGGAAACACAAGTCCCATTGCAACTGAGAAGAGAAGTTTAAGGAGATGGGTCTACACTGCCAATCTGTGTGCCCAATAGAGAACACAAAGCTTTAGATTTTTAGGCATACTACAAGTGACTATGCAAATGTGGCAACTGATCCTGTATAAATGAACTTTAGTTATTGAGTAGACATGATACATTATTCATTAATACTCTAGCACTGTCAATCTAAAACAACCAATTATCCATTTTCAAACTCATCATGGTCTGGGTGTCATGGGGTGTCTGACTCTGCTCTGGCAGCATGAGGAGTAATGGCAGGAACCAACCCATGAAAGGGCATCAATTCATCTCAGAGTACACTCACACACTCTGGGCACTTTAACCAAAATTCAATGCCAAGTTACAACATAATTATACAATTTATTCTTGTATAGCCCAAAATCACAAAGGAGTGCCGCAATGGACTGTAACAGGCCCTGCCTTTTGACAGTGCCCCAGCCTTCACTCCCTACAAAAAAACATTGTGGGGGAAGAAACCTTGGGAAAGGCAGTTCAAAGAGAGACCCCTTTGCAGGTGTGCAGTGGGTGTCAAAAAAGAGGGTAAATGCCATACAATACACAGAACAGAACACAAGTAATCCTCATTCCTCAAGGATCTTGGTCTATATTGACATGATAGTATCATGTAGTTCCTGCAGATTTGTTGACTGCCATCGTAAAGGGATGAACATGGTCAGCAACAATACTCGGGTAGGCTGTGGTATTTAAACAATGCTCAATTGGTACTAAGCGGTCCAAAGTTTGCCAAGAGAATATCCCCACTACATCGCCACCACCAGTGTGAAGCATTGATACAAGGCAGGATGAATCCATGCTTTGATGTTGTTGATGCCAAATTCTGACCCTACCATCCAAATGTTGCAGCACAAATCAAGACTCTTCAGTCCAGGCAACGTTTTTCCAATCTTCTATTGTCTAGTTTTGGTGAGCCTATGCAAATTGTAGCCTCAGTTGCCTGTTCTTAGTTGACAGGAGTGACACCTGGTCTGGTCTCTTACTGCTGTAGCCCATTTGCTTCAAGGTTCAACGTGTAGTGTGTTCAGAGATGCTCTTCTGCATACCTCAGTTGTAATGAGTGGTTATTTGAGTTACTGTTGCCTTTCTAACAGCTTAAACCAGTCTGGCCATTCTTCTCTGATGTCTGGCATCTACAAGGCATTTTTGCCCAAAGAACTGCCTCTCACTGGATATTTTGCCTTTTTCTGGTCATTCTCTGTAAACCCTAGCGATGGTTATGCATGAAAATCCCAGTAGATTCTGAAATACTCAGATCAGCCCATCTAACACCAACAACCATGCCACGTTTAAAGTCACTTCAATCACCTTTCTTCCCCATTCTGATGCTCAGTTTGAACTTCAGCAGGTCATCTTGACAATGTCAGAGGCCTAAATGCATTGAGTTGCTGCCATGTGATTGTCTGATCTGATATGTGTATTGACAAACAGTTGAACAGCCATACCTAATAAAGTGGTCAGTGAGTGTATTTCAATCTACAATATGAAGAATGGATGCTTATTGACTGTTTTATAAGCTTGAACAGAAAACAAACTGGAAGTGAATACATGTAAGAAAAGAAAAATGAGAAAATCGTGATTCAACACCAGACTAGTGTCTGTTTATTTGAAATCTGATCATGAACCAAAAACCAAGATGGCAAAATAACACAACATTCTCACAGACAATTAATCCAAGGCAGGGTTCATCAAAGGTGGTGGCAAAATGAAAAGCAAAATTGCAAAGACTATTTTTTAAAATGAATGCCTTTAGAAAGCCTTTTACTGCATCTGTATAACAGTGCCCGCTACCATATCTTTAGAAATTCAAGTGCATTTTTTGTTCTTACCGTTACATCACCTGCAGAATGAAATACCCCATCAAAGATAGAAACATTTCTCGTAATGCTTTCTATTAAGTACAAACAAATAATAGGGTTGTTTACCCAAAATCTCTCTACTGCAGTTATCACCCCAAGCTAAAATCACCATATAAGAGCTGCCACAATTCATGACTGTTATTGTGAGTTCAATTCTGCTACTGTCTTTTAAATGTTGACTGGATTTCTAAAATATGAAATCTGTCAAGCTGCAGGGAAAATTCCATCTTTCTTCCCTGCTATTCGTTGTTACTAAAAACTGCATTGTTGATGCATTTAGTCTTGTAGAGTATTATGGAAAGAACTGTGCACAGACAAAAAGGACCCATGAAAAGACAATTCTTTAATTATATTTTCATTTATACACACTGATTAAATTACTATAAGAAGTACATTTTTTCAGATAACTACGAGGGTGTTATAAAAACAACCTAATAAATTTTATTTTTTAACAAGAATTGTGTTTAGGACTTTGTGTACTTTAAATGCTGTACTTCAGCATATGCTGAAAATCTGAACAGATTTTCTCTCCTACAAATATCGGATACACAATTCATTAACAGCTTCTGTTTAAATAGTCACTTACACAAATTATGGAAACAAAAACTACAAACAACACAGCATCAGTCATGATATTGAAGGACAGTACAGAATTTGTTGTATCTGTTCTACATTTTACCATGTAAAGGGCTATCCAGCTGATCTGAGGCTCCCAGAGGAAAGGGCATCACCAGGGTGGCAGAGGGCAATGGAAAACCCCATAACAGACCATTAGAAGACAGAGACAGAATGAGAACAAGAGAGACCAATACTGGTCAGAGCAGAGGTATGCAAAAGCAGGAGCCACTAGAGGGCAGAAGACTGTGTTTGGCATGGCACCCCAGGAGAACAACAGGCAGCGGCACCAAAGCAAGAGATTTGGATTTCGATTGTAAGATAATGTATCCTGATCTGTAGGACCTCTGTTCTGGATGATTTTCACGTTAAACAACTTCTCCATCAGTTCAAAATTAACATTTCTAACCGAGACTGTTTATTTAGATTGATTCCATGTATGTGTTGTCCAATTCTCCAAGTATGAAACATCCATGAGCCCATCCATTTTCTAAACCCACTTCATTATGAGCACTGTCACAGGGAAGCTGGAGCGTATCCCAAAAAGCATAGGACGCAAGGCAGGAACAAACCCTGGACAGGGGGCCTTGTCCATCGCTGGGTGAACAAAAACTCACCGCTTGCACACACACACAAGCACACACTACAGCCAATTTAGCAATGCCAAGCCACCTAAGTTGCATATCTTTGGACTTTGGGATGAAAACAGAGCAACCAGTGGAAATCCATACAAAAACGCAAACAGGACCCAGGATTTGAACCTCGGTCTTCTTGTTGCAAGGCAGCAGTGCTACTACTCCTCCACCGGCCGCCCCAAGTATGAAACAGTGTATTTTAATTTTGAAAAAACATAAAAGAAATATAATGGGCTCATGAGTATTTGGCACCCATGATGATAAAGAACAAAAAAAGCCATATAAAATAAACAAATAAAATAAGTTTAAAAATAAATAAAGTAAAAAAAGTAAAGGAATTTATTTTAATACAACTATTAATAAGGAACATAAAACAATAGTGTTGACACTTCTGTTTATGATGAGAAAAACTGATTCCCAATCCCTGGGCAGGTTCATGCCCTGAAACCACTGCTGCAATAAGAACCTACTGCCACATTGTAAAATTATACAGACAATGGATGAAGAGATGAATAATTATTGAGCTGTTTATTAAATGAATATCAAAAATGCATCCACAAAAACCCACCCCAGTAGCCGACTACATGACTCAAATGAGTGAGGTCTGACTACACCGGACTCAAATTCACAAGGTAGTGATTGTCATATAACCAGATGTGCCAGTGGTGCAGTTTAACAAATAAGTGGGTAATGATTGTGTCCTTAGATGTCTTTAAGTATGGTAGTTCTAATAACTAATCGTGACACTGTAGAGTGGTAACATTTTGCACATTGATCAGCACATGCAAGTATGAATGTCTTATACTCTGTGCATGTGACAGTACTGGTACAGTACTACTAGATGGTAACTATAAACATTTGGGTGCCTCAGCATACACTGACAGTCATAAATCAAAGTTTTGATTCAACAAAGCTATTGTCAGCAAGCAATGTCACACCATACAACACTTTCAAAACAGGTGTTCAAGCTGTCATAAACAAATTTGACACAAGTGGGTAGTTTGAAGGCAGACAAATCGGTTTAAGACCCCAAAAAGGTGTCTGCATCTAGTGAAGAGTACTTAAAGATCACTTTAATAAGAGCCATGTGGAAATGCATTGACATGCGTCGTCAGCTTCTGACAGAGTCCTCTAACCCCAAAATATCCACTTTGACTGTGCAAAGACCACCTAAAAGAAATGGTATTGTGTGGAGTGTTGTAGCTAAGAACCTACAGTATGCTTGGAGAAAAACAACAGCAAAATAGACTGTACTAAGCAAAGTTAAAAAATTATAGCACAACAACCAGCAGCAAAAATGAGCTTTTGGTTCATAAAAACGCCACTGTTTTAGTTCTGTACACTGATGCCCGTGTGTAGCTTTCTATTAAGCATGGCAGTGGCTTTCTGATGGACTTGGGGTGCACATTACCCAAAAGAACTCCAATAGCATTAGAATGACCACCTCAGACCCACAATCTCAACATAACTGAAGCTGCGTGGGATCACTTGAATGAGAAAAAGAACTAAAAACTGCCAATATTAAAAAGAAAACCATGGTAAACTCTGCAATAAGTTTAGAAGAATTTACCAAGGAACTACTTCACAAAATGATAAAGCATCGTACCAACTTGAATTGCTTCAGTTTTGCATTCTTAAGCCAAACGGAAAAAATGTTGACTTCTTTTAAAAATAACAGACCTTCCTGTTAATGACTCTTTTAAAAATGTTTATTTTTTACAATGTCTTATCACAAGTAAATAAACACTTTTAGACCACCAATTTCTAGTAATGATGGCCACTGCTTGAGTGACATCTTCAGAAATTACTGCAATTTAAGTTAAGAACAGTCCGTACAGACTGTTGGTGCCAAAGTGGAAGGAAAGGAATTCTGGCAGGGGTAAAGGATGGATTCATAACCGGGCAGGAGGCCATAATGGATGGACTGAATGAATGGGCATGCCTTGAGCAGTTAATTTCACCAAACGATAGGTGGCAGTTGTTTTCAGGGCAAAACCCAATTAAGACACCCGAAGGGTGGAATGGGAGTTGAAGTCCAGAAACGGAGCCCTCTCGGGGTCTTTGGGTGCCAGCTGAGGGCACTGTCAGGAGAGGACTGGCCCTGGTTTCTGCACAACCTGGAAGTGCTCCAGACGATTTATGCAGTAGACCGGAAGCAGTTCTCGTGTCAAATTTAAATAGAGCACACTGCCCGTATATATCCGCGTATAAGTCGGGTCTTGAAACCTGAAAAATCGGTCATAAAATCAGAACTTGACTTATACGCCCATTCAAAAATACATTTTTTTTTTTAACATCTTCCGGCTTCCTCGAATCTTGCACCAGCTTCTCAGATAAATCAAATTTTGTTGCAGCAGCGCAGTTAGCAATTTCTTTCGTTACTTCAACAAATTTTAATTTAAAACCAGCTTCGTATTTTCTCCTAATCAAACGCTCTATCACAGATAAGGGATGCTCTTACGATAAAGGTGTATGAGGATGTGAGATACAAAAAACACAAATCAGTGCAAACGTCACTTCAGAATAGTTCGGGTATTACTGTGTGGTCACATAAGCACAATACACAGGGGAGGACTGTGTGCTCCATGGTTACTCTCTCAGGTAAGCGTTAGCATATCATAATCTCTTGGACCAATAGCATGAGTTTTCCGCATTCGACTTATATAACCGACATTATAAAATACCGGAAATTATACAGTAAAATCAATTCCCGACTTATCTGCGAGAGAACTTAAATGCGAGTATATACGGTAAATAACTCAAGAGTGGGAGGCAGCAGGCAACACTCCTGGAGGTGGAAAGAGGGAGAATTTATATTGGTATATTGTAGCAGATGTTCTTGAAAAGAAGGTATTGTTGATGAATAGAAATCCTTTATTTGAACCTGAAATTGTGTCTGGGTCTTATTATGTCTGTGCTTTGGGCCTTATTATCGCCCCCTTGAGGTTAAAAGGCAAACAAAAAGATTAAAGAAAGAGGACACACAAACTATTTGTACTATTAAATAAATATGCCAGAACTCCCGAGTTAAAAAAAAATAATAAAAGAGAGTGGACTTCCTTGCTTTTCTCTGAGCACCTTCCCAATTGCCACAATAAATATATAAAAATTTAAGTTGAGCATAACATGTCAAGCACACTAGGGCAAAATGTTTAAAAATTCTTTTCATCGAAAAGACATGGTCAATAATCAGAACTAGGTGAACAACTAGAAAATGAAGTTTAATGTTGAAAATTGTAAAGTGCTATACACACAAAAAAGAAACATTAAATTATAAATGCAAGATAGGAGACATTGTGTTACAGAAGAAAACCTTTGGAAAGGATTTTTGCGTTTTTGCTGATACAAAATTTTAATCATCTACGCCATGTGTAGGGGCAGTTTAAAGGCAAAAAAAAAAAAATGTTAGGTTATATTATTAAAATCTGAATTTAAATTAACAGACTGTGCAATTCTGATCACCAGTCTACAAAGCAGACAAAGAAGCACTTGCACTTGTTTGCTCTCCCTTGCACAACTTCATCTCAGATCTGAAGACATAACTTACTCTAACTTTCCATGAGAATTAAACCATTTGAGTCTCAAGCAGAGGAGGTTATATGGGGACCTAATTCAGGTCTTTAAAATCATCAAAGGCATCAATAAAATGGATCCAACAAAATTTTTTCAACCAAAAATACTGACTCAAGTATTCAAAGACACCAATGAAATTCAAGTTGAAGTCTGATAAGACTGAATCCGAAAAAACAAACTTCATCATGCAAAGTATATAGTCATGTATATGAAAACATAAGAAATTTGACAAACGAAAGTAAACCATTTCATCCATCATGCTTGGTTGTTTAGCTAATAGCTAAGATGTCCCGATATCTATCCAGAGACTTCTTGAAAGTCATCAAGGTTTCTGATTCAAATACATGGCTCCATAGTTTATTTTACAGTCGTGGCCAAAAGTTTAGAGAATGACACAAGTATTGGTTTTCACAAAGTTTGCCGCTTCAGTTTTGACCACAGGTTCTTAATGGGATTAAGGTCTGGGGAGTTTCACGGCCATGGAAACAAAATTTCGATGTTTTGTTCCCCAAGCCGCTTAAGTTATCACTTTTGCCTTATGACACGGTGCTCCTGCGGTGGGCTGGTGCCCTGCCCCGGGTTTGTTTCCTGCCTTGCGCCTTGTGTTGGCTGGGATTGGCTCCAGCATACCCCCGTGACCCTGCAGTTAGGATATAGCAGGTTGGATAATTAATGGATGGATGGATGGACATGGTGCTCTATCATGGTGGAAAAAGCATTTTTCATCATCAAACTGTTCTTGGATGGTTGGGAGAAGTTGCTCTTAGAGGTTGTTTTATTACCATTCTTTATTCATGGCTCGGGATCGGGGCACCACCAGTGCAGAGCATGCTTAGGAATGGCAGCAGGCAGGTGTGAGTGGATCTGCACACACAGTGAGGTGAAGACTTTTGGAGGATTGCCTGGTGTCAACAAAGGCACCAAAAAGACACTTCTCTCCAAAAAAAAAAAAACCATCAGAGACAGACTGATATTCTGCAAAAGGTACAGGGATTGGACTGCTGAAGACTGGGGTAAAGTCTTTTTCTCTGAAGAATCCCTTTTCCGATTGTTTGGGGCATCCAGAAAAAAGATTGTTCGGAGAAGAAATGGTGAGCACTACCATCAGTCCTGTATCACACGAACAGTAAAACATCCTGAGACCATTCACATGTAGGGTTGCTTCTCAGCAAAGGGAGTGGGCTCACTCACAATTTTGCCTAATAACACTGTTGTCTTTTTGGTCTTTAGGTCAGGTTGGCTTTTTTTTTTCCTCATCAGTTTTTGACTGCCAAACAATCCAGTTTACCTAAATAAAGCAGAAACCTTGACTACCTTTAAGAAGTATCTGGAAGAGATCTTGGAACAACATAACTGCTGTATTACCTAACCAAATGAGCTTGATGGACTGAATGTTATCCTCTCGTTTGTCAAACTTCTTATGGTGAACTCAATTGTTCAAAAATATTTCTTTAGAAATCTAGAGGAACATGCAGGTGCTTCTTGCCAAACCTGAAACTACATATGTCCTTCTTTTTCCTCAGAGTTAAGATTCAAAAAAGTCAACTGTAAAACACTTTTCCTTTTTAGAACAATGTGGAATAAGACTAATCAAAAATAAATACTGAAAACAGCAACAGATGGCCTGATGTGTCTATTAGAGTTTAATATAACTTACTACTAAAGTTTTTTTTTCATGCTGCAATGAACACCTTTCATTTTCATATGGTTATGTTTAACAGTTGATTAGTCAATTGTGGTGACAGATGCGAAAGACAGTTTCCGGGCCAATTAATGCTGAAATTTTCGTTATATTAAGTTTCTTTCACAGATATCTCACTAAGTGTTTTCAACATTTACTGCATGTGACAATGTCAATGTGACCTGGTTGTACTGCGCACAGTGCTAATACAAATTCAGTAGTTCATTTGAGGCCCCCCTTATTTCCCTACCTACTTACTTACTTGAAAAAAAGTCATCCTCACTGACAATGACTAGTAACATGAAAAAAAAAAAAAGATGATACATACATAAATAAATTCAAGTTAACACCAGACATTTCATAACTGTGCAATGAAAAAACAGAGAGCATTACACTAATCTGTCATTTTATGCTGACCTCACTGGCATTCTCTTCTTAGTACAATCTCACATCCTTAAGTATTGAGGGCTACAAAGTATATACACTTAATATATTTAATGTATTAATAAAACAATGAATATGAAAATAAAAAATGACAGTAGAAAAATCACCCCTTAGTGTTAACTTCCTATTTATTATTGTTGACTTAATTAGAGCTAATCATGGTACTGTAGCACTGGCTGGAAGGGATGCCCATCCTAGGCCTGGCACACTTGCAAGCACATTCACATTCACTACTACATCACCATGAAACCCTGTGCACTTTATAAACTTTTATGTTTATAAAGAGGTGCCTCTTCATTCTGCTTTCAGGGACTGTACCAGGGAAACATCTTTAGGATGATACTTTCATTAAAATGGAGCCTCAAGTGAAACAGTTTGACATAAATGATGAAGCAACAATGACTACTCCCTACTAAAATGTGGTATTATAAACAAATCTGATTTTTACTGAATTAACTAATATTTTATTACCCTATTAGTAATCTCTCTTTAAAAACAGTAATATGGCTGAATCCTTGACTTCCTTCAATGTAAACCTGCCTTAGCAGATTCATAGATCCTTAGGACAACATATTTATAAAGGTTAATGCAAGATGTCCACAACTATCGTAATTAAGAGGCTCATTTCACTTGTGAAACAAACAATCCAGAATCAAAATGAAAATAAAGCTCCCAGTAATGATGTTTACCCCATAACTGATACACAAACAGTGGGAAATTAATATAAAAGATTGCTAGAAGACTATGCAGGCTGCTGTTTTTATTTCTTTCTTACACAGAAGAGAGTCAGACTGAACAGGGTGTAGGAGTGCTTCTGCTACACCAACATATAACTTTTGGTTAAATAGGCAATGCGTGAAGTAATTTGATCATTGACAATGTACAACTGTCATTAAAGCACAAGTAAAGAAGGGGAAAGTGTTCAAAAATCCTTTACTGAGGCACTGATGTCACCTTTTGTCCCCCCCTTGGTGCCAGGCCTGCTGCTTTTACAGTTTTTTCTTTTTTAAAATGTATACATTCTTCTCTATGGACTTAAAAATCAAGCAACTCAATTTACAACATACTGTGTAAATAATTACCTGAACTAATTTTCAATAAAAGCATGCATTTGGGTCATGCATTAATCACTGCTTTGATAAAATGAACAAAAACCTCTATGCTGTCCATCAACATCTTAAAACAGGAGAGGAGACAAGACACCTTCTTGGCACAGTATAATGCCTACTTTAATGAATATGACTTAACTACAAATAGGCAAACACAACTTTTGCTGTGCTGGAACCAAATGGCATAAGGCCTTATTCCAAGTTTATAAAGTACAAACCGGATTCCAAAAAAGTTGGGACACTATACAAATCATGAATAAAAACTGAATGCAATGATGTGGAGGTGCCAACTTCTAATATTTTATTCAGAATAAAACATAAATCAAGGAACAAAAGTTGAAACCGAGAAAATGTATCATTTTAAGGGAAAAATATGTTGATTCAGAATTTCATGGTGTCAACAAATCCCAAAAAAGTTGGGACAAGGCCATTTTCACCACTGTGTGGCTTCTCCCCTTCTTCTTACAACACTCAACAGACGTCTGGGGACCGAGGAGACCAGTTTCTCAAGTTTAGAAATAGGAATGCTCTCCCATTCTTGTCTAATACAGGCCTCTAACTGTTCAATCGTCTTGGGCCTTCTTTGTCGCACCTTCCTCTTTATGATGCGCCAAATGTTCTCTATAGGTGAAAGATCTGGACTGCAGACTGGCCATTTCAGTACCCGGATCCTTCTCCTACGCAGCCATGATGTTGTGATTGATGCAGAATGTGGTCTGGCATTATCTTGTTGAAAAATGCAGGGTCTTCCCTGAAAGAGATGACGTCTGGATGGGAGCATATGTTGTTCTAGAACCTGAATATATTTTTCTGCATTGATGGTGCCTTTCCAGACATGCAAGCTGCCCATGCCACACGCACTCATGCAACCCCATACCATCAGAGATGCAGGCTTCTGAACTGAGCGTTGATAACAACTTGGGTTGTCCTTGTCCTCTTTGGTCCGGATGACATGGCGTCCCAGATTTCCAAAAGAACTTGAATCGTGACTCGTCTGACCACAGAACAGTCTTCCATTTTGCCACACTCCATTTTAAATGATCCCTGGCCCAGTGACAACGCCTGAGCTTGTGGATCTTGCTTAGAAATGGCTTCTTCTTTGCACTGTAGAGTTTCAGCTGGCAACGGCGGATGGCACGGTGGATTGTGTTCACTGACAATGGTTTCTGGAAGTATTCCTGAGCCCATTCTGTGATTTCCTTTACAGTAGCATTCCTGTTTGTGGTGCAGTGTCGTTTAAGGGCCCGGAGATCACGGGCATCCAGTATGGTTTTACGGCCTTGACCCTTACGCACAGAGATTGTTCCAGATTCTCTGAATCTTCGGATGATGTTATGCACAGTTGATGATGATAGATGCAAAGTCTTTGCAATTTTTCGCTGGGTAACACCTTTCTGATATTGCTCCACTATCTTTCTGCGCAACATTGTGGGAATTGGTGATCCTCTACCCATCTTGGCTTCTGAGAGACACTGCCACTCTGAGAAGCTCTTTTTATACCCAATCATGTTGCCAATTGACCTAATTAGTGTTAATTGGTCTTCCAGCTCTTCGTTATGCTCAAATTTACTTTTTCCAGCCTCTTATTGCTACTTGTCCCAACTTTTTTGGGATTTGTTGACACCGTGAAATTTTGAATCAACATATTTTTCCTTTAAAATGATACATTTACTCGGATTAAACGTTTGATCTGTCATCTACGTTCTATTACAAATAAAATATTGACATTTGCCATCTCCAAATCATTGCATTCAGTTTTTATTCACAATTTGTTTAGTGTCCCAACTTTTTTGGAATCCGGTTTGTATGTAGACAGCATGCAAATGTCTATCGCTCCTCAAATATGTAGGCACCAGTAAAGGCGCACTGCAGTGAATACACTTGACTTGAGCATTCATAGTTTTCATCCTCTTTCTCTGTACTTTCTCTGTTACACTTGCTGCTTCCCGAGTAGCTCTTCTTTTCTCTACCGTAGCAGCCTGCTTCTCTTCTTTCGTCTGTATCTTTTCGAGTTAAAACTGATTAAGTCAGTGTTTGTGCTGAAATTACTTGGTACGTTTTCCTTCATTTTTCACTTAAGCTGGCACTTAAGTCTTTAATCTGCCTCAAGAATTCATATTTAAGATATGAAGAGGTAGGGGAAGTGACGGCGAAGGTGTAAGGGATGAGAACGGCGCCTGTACGTTGTGCTGCACGGCCACCCTGCTGGCCGCTGCCGAGAGTTGATTCTACAATAAAATAAAACAAAAAAAAAAGAGGAATAACCTTGGAGGTCAATCATCACCCCGAAAGCGGATAGTAGACGTCACGTAGTATATATGTACCAAATTTCAGGTCAATAATTCAAACGGTTTGCAAGCTACAGGTGATTTAAAATCCTGAACAGACAAACGAACAGCCACAGTAGCATATTATATGTAAAGATTTAGAAAGAAGCAGTCTATAAAATGGTGTCATTGTTTCACTACCAACTAATGTTTCTGGTATTGCCTCTGCCTCTGAAAAGGACACACAGTATCCATTTGGTTTAGATGATTCCTTAAAGCTCATTTCCAAGTTTAGGTAAAAGTGTGCCTATACTTCTTGAATAGGTGAATGGTTGACTCTACTGTTAACATTGAACAGAATGATTTTTCTTCTAGTTGACATCTTCTCTGGCCACTGATATATACTCAAAACTAAGATCATCTTTTTCCTAGGACTCCTTAAAACTAGCTGCCTCCACTACTTAAGTTAATTCAGACTTCATACCTGAACATTCAATACAAACTCTTCTGGAGCTGAGAGCTGAACACAATTTAGACATTCATATCCACTTACAACAAGTCTTAGTTTTTTGTGTGTGTCCAATAGACACTTCACTTAACTGGTCTCAGAACCTATCATTACTAGACTTTCCAAGCCATAGGGTCTTGGAGCAAGGCAACAAATCTATTGATGACCTTTGGTCTCCAGTTCACTGAAGTACAAACAATCAACCTTTAGTTTGAAAAATAATCATCCATGATGAATGTAGAAATCCAATGACAATTTATTACTCATGATCAGATGAGGTAGGTGGCCTCTCCCAACAGAAAGCACGTTTATATAATTATATTACTGTATCTTTTATGTTTAATTTTGAACTCCAGAGACGTTTAGCTTTGCTTTCTCAGTAAAAGTTTGCTTGTATTATTTGCTTCAATTCCCCTCCTTCTTGGAAGATACTCTGGAAAATTAAGCAGGCTACATACTAATGAGTATGCACATGCAAAACAATTCTTAAGAATAAATGAAACATGTTGACCAAGTATAGGAAAGTGAAAAATATAAAACTTTTTATAATTTCTAACACATTAAACAGGTGAACAATGACTGCCCTGCCTAGCAGTCATTTCTTAGTGATATTTTTAAAAGGAAAATAAGTTATCACTGTCAAAATTTGTGGCACAGAAAGGTGCTGGAAATGTTCAATTTATTATTTTCATATATCAAACCCACATCTTCAGAGGTTACAGGTACAAATCAAAATGAAATATTCCTGAGACTGGAGACAATGGCATATTAATTAAAAACTGCACATCTATACTGCAACAGTATATTAACGACTGAAACCATCCATGAACAAGGAAGGATGGATGTGCCATAAAGCCTGTAAAAATGTGTCGGATGATCAGTTATAAGATGAAACATGAGGTGAGGCTTTAATAATAGGAGGTAGGACAATAAACCAGATTGGGTTTCATGCCTAAATCAGATACTACAGGATATGCATTAAAAGGTGACCTATGACGGCCTCTAAATCTCTTGTATGTAACAAGAATTAAAATGGAAGGTTTTTTTTTACATTTATCATTTCAGAGGTAACAATGACTTTTTTCTAAAGTCATGTTCCTAACTAATATTTTTGGGAGTCAAAGTCTCTCCAGGTAACAACACTTGATAAGACATGTAAGAGTATAAGACAAATAAACAAACAAACAAAACAAAAAAAAAAACCTTAAAGAAGTGATCGGGATATGACCTGACAGATACAAGGCACAGAAGGATTCCTTTTCACCCCAAGTTCATTTAGTCGGGCTGAATATAATTCCAGCAGTCAAGCTTCAGTGAGGAATTTCCTGAAGCCATGCTATTTTGTAGATGCAAATCTGTCAACCATTTAACAGGCAAACTTAGAATGAAAAAATCAAATCTCAATCAGATGCCAATAATAGAATTCAAACGCAATACAGATCAAAATGTTCTTTGTCATACTTTAGTAGGAAGCAGAGTCACCTTGCAGTTGTGGCATTTCATTTCTCTCTCTCTCTGATGGCTGAGGAAAGAAAGACTACCTTATTACACTCCGGAATATTACCAGAACTTCACTACTTTTGAAAAGTACAGGATGAGTCAAAATTATGTTAACATTTGAATGGTGGAAACAATTTATTCACAAAACATACTTCATATGTGCAAGATGATTTACAGGAATGCCTCAACCGGTTCTCCATCATGTTCAACATACAAATACCAATGAGCAACAGTACCATTTAAAGCCCGGGGACATACATTTCGCGAAGAATAGATGACACCACAGTCTGTATTCTGTCCTTCAGGTCATTGATATCATGAACTTTCCTGCTATACACATGCTCCTTCATCATACCCCAAAGCCAGAAATCACAGGGTGTCAAATCAAGGGAGTGTTGAGGCCATGGCAATGGTCCACCACAACCTATCCATCAACCTGGAAAGGTGTGGTCGAGATAAAAATAATCCATTAGTGTTAACATAATTTTGATTCACCCTGTATATCCAGTAGCAATAGCACACAGCTTTTATTATTATCAACACAGTATTGCTTACTAGCAGAATATCCGCGCTTCGCAGCGGAGAAGTAGTGTGTTAAAGAAGTTATGAAAAAGAAAAGGAAAAATTTTTTAAATAACGTAACATGATTGTTAATGCAATTGTTTTGTCATTGATACGAGTGTTGTTGTCAATCTATATATACTGTATATATATATATATATATATATATACATATCTTGTCACACACGTGCGCATGGGAGGCAGCTAAAGGGCTTGAGTGAAGGCAGTTCGGAGGCATGCTGGGGTGTGGCAGAGTGCACTGACTCTTTTCTCCCTTGCCTGTAGACCACCCCGGGATTTCACCTGGCTCTCCTGACATCACTTCGGGACTGAGCCAATGGAAGTCGGCCACACCAGCTCCAGTCCCTCTGATGTCACGTCCGGCTATGAATCAATGGTGGAAGACCACGTGTCGGATCCATATGACCTCACTTCCTGTCTCCCCCTTTAAAACCTGCCCCTTTTCCTTTGTTTCCTCAGTCTTGTTCTGGACTCAGTTGAATGCACTTCAGTGCTGATTATTTGATAAAACGACCTTTTGCAGCCAGGATACCACATTATACGGGTGGCTGCCCCAACCCTTTATCTGTCCATGTCTCTTGTGACATATATATATATATATATATATATATATATATATATATATATATATATATATATATATACACACACTGTATATATAGCAAAATACCCAGAATATATAAAGTCAAAACCTGAATATATAAAGTCAGCGTCGGAATTTATAAAGTCATTCCTGATTATATAAAGTCAACATCGGAGTATATAAACTCACTCCTGAATATATAAAGTCAAAGTCAAAATCTATTGATTGAAAAGACCCTGAACTGAACTAAGTTAACAAAAACGTATTCAGAAAAATAAATTAAAATAACACTGTTCGGTTAATGTTTTGAAAATGATGCATGTGCCCTGCCCAGGATTGGTTCCTGCTTTGCGCCCAGTGTTGGCTGGGATTGGCTCCAGCAGACCCCCATGACCCTGTGGTCGGATTCAACGGGTTGGGAAATGGATGGATATTCCAGCGCTTACTTTATATATCCGACGCTGACTTTATATATTCAAGATTTGACTTTATATATTCCAGTGCTTACTTTATATATTCAAGTTTTGACTTTATTTATTCCGACAGTGACTTTATATATTCGGGAATGACTTTATATATACAAGTTTTGCCTTTATATAGTTAAATTTAGTCATCATTGCATAACTTTTTCTTTACCATAGAAATTTAAAGACTAAATTCAACTTCCATTCCTAACAAAGATATTTCTGGCGACTAAATAGAACCCACTTATATCCAAATTCGAGCTATTGAGCTGTTGCCTGCCTGCCTGAATAAGTCACCCTCGCTTCGCTCTTACTTTTTTACCATTCATTTAATCATGGCTAGTGGTGGAAAACTTATAAAATGGAAGGAGGATTACACTGAGTATGGCTTTACCAAAACAATTATTGATGGCGAATCGATTATTCATAAAGCTTCAATTGATGATTTGTTTTTCTGTGTTAACATCATATTTTTTCAAACTTCTTCTCAAACCAAGGGGGTGTGAGGGTAAAATGAATTGGGAAGCGATGATCAATGTAATCGGTGTACCAGGAAATCATGCATTGACAGAAATTCCCCTTTGTTTGTAATGCAAAGTGTGATTAAATGCGTGATTTTTTAACGCGTTATGGAGCACATGCATCGAAGCTTCTCAGCTGTGCTTGTGCTAAGAAAAGGAAACATTTTAAAAATAACGTAACACGATTGTCAATGTAATCTTTTGTAAGTAGTGCCTGGAGGATTCAGTGTGGAGAAACTGTAGAGACAGCGTGTGTATTAACTTGTGGATTTTTCTGTGAGAATTGGGTGGCAGCGTCACAAAGTCGCTTCCGTAACACTGTGTTAGCTGCGGAGCTCAGCTCAGAGCGAAATGAGGTGAATGGGAGAGGAGATGATGACGTGACTCCCCCACCCACCTTAACTGTCAATCCCCCACAAACGCAGTCTCTCGGAATTTGCATAAGCACAGCCCTTCACCTTCTTATTGTTTCGCTGCCTCCTCAATTATATAATGCATGTTTTCTTCAGCGCTTTTTGGAGCTCTTCCTGGTTTTCTATGTACTGCGTTGACAGTCAGTTCACGTGATTACGTGGGAGGCGTGATGATGTCACACGAAACTCCGCCCCCCCACGGCTTTCAAGCTCAACTCCATTACAGTATATGGACAAAAATAGCTTCCAGTTATGACCATTACCCGTAGAATTTCGAAATGAAACCTGCCCAACTTTTGTAAGGAAGCTGTAAGGAATGAGCCTGCCAAATTTCAGCCTTCTACCTACACGGGAACTTGGAGAATTAGTGATGAGCCAGTGAGTTAGTCAGTCAGTCAGTCAGTGAGGGCTTTGCCTTTTATTAGTATAGATTCAACGTATCAAAATGTATGTTCTTATTTTTTTATATTACTTAACATATCACAGTCACGTTATTCAGTCTGCATAAACATCTAGATTCCTTTTTAGATCATGCTTCTTACGACTTTTTTACAAGTCAGCATTTAGCGGCAAAGGACTTAGTTAACTTATTTGCAAGTTGGAACATTTTACATTTTTAGTTAAATTTTAAATATTTTTGAAATGATGAGTCACATTAAAAAAAAAATAACAGTGATAATAGAATACAATTACATGTGTTAGAAGACTACATTAAATGCATGCTTTTTAACAGCACTTTACAGTATCATGTGGTGAAAAATGGAGCCCAAATAGGCTTGTGTTGGCTCAACAGCTTTCACGGAGAGTAGATTCCAATTCAAGCAATGTAAAAATGGCATTAATTGATGTCATGTTGTTCGCCACTGGTTGCAGCTGATCAATGACTAATTGTACGTATGTCAAACTTTTTACACATAAAATTTTTCGAAAGACATGCCCAAAGAGTTGAATCTCAAGGTAAATTGTTGTCTGCTTCAGATAACGATGGAGAGCAGGTGTAGAGTTTTACTGACAAACTGTAGTGTCAGGAAAATAATGAACCATTCTAATGTGCAGATACTATTGTTTTTAGTATAATGTAATGTAAATACTGAATACATATTTGTGCACTCTATGATTACAGAGCAACACTTACACTGGTTAAGTTTGCAGATGATACCAAGATAGGTGGATTAGCACATAATTTGGAATCCGTTGTATCATTACAAAAGGACTTGGATAGCATACAGGCTTGGCAGATGAAATTTAATGTCAGTAAATGTAAAGTATTACACATAGGAAGTAAAAATGTTAGGTTTGAATACATAATGGACGGTCGGAAAATGAAGAGTACACCTTATGAGAAGGATTTAGGAGTCATAGTGGACTTTCTGACAGTGTTCAGAAACCGTTAAGAAGACTAAAAGAATGTTAGGTTATATAACACGATGTGTGGAGTACAAGACCAAGGAGGTTATGGTTTACCTTTATAAAGCACTGGTGTGGCCTCATCTTGAGTACTGTGTGCAGTTTTGATGTCCAGGCTACAAAAAGGACATAGCAGCAATAGAAAAGGTCCAGAGAAGATCAACTAGGCTGATTCCAGGGCTACAGAGGTTGAATCATGAGGAAAGATTAAAAGAGCTGAGTCTATACAGTTTAAGCAAAAGAAGATTAAGAGGTGACATGATTAAAGTGTTTAAAATTATGAAGGGAATTAGTACAGTGGATCGAGACAGTTATTTTAAAATGAGTTCATCAAGAACACGGGGACACAGTTGGAAACTTGTTAAGGGTAAATTTCGCATAAACATTAGAAGGTTTTTTGTTACACAAAGAACGACAGACATTTGGAATAAGCTACCAAGTAGTGTGGTAGAAAGAAAGATGTTAGGGACTTTCAAAACTCGACTTGATGTTTTTTTGGAAGAAATAAGTAGATAGGACTAGCGAGCTTTTTTGGGCTGAATGGCCTGTTCTCGTCTAGAGTGTTCTAATGTTCTAATTTAATCTTTACATCATTTCAAGATGTTGCTTTTTTTATTTTATGATTATTTAACCTCAATCTACAGGAAAGTGAGATGTGTAGCAGTAAATTGTGTGAACATACCTCCTCCAGTATTTGACTAACTTGTATTAAGAATGTTACCATAAACAGGGCCTGCTGAATGAGCAAAACAGGAAATGATACAAAAAGCTGAAGATGAAGTGATCTCTGTGAATGTAAAGTATATGTGTATACAAGCATAAAAATGTACATCAACACAAACAGTATAGAGTTAATAAAATAACTGGAACATCTACAGTATGTAGCAATACACAGATTGCACCTTTTAATTATAAACTTAAAACTCTAACATTTCTAATTCTACACAAAGTAGAAGTAACCCTAAACACCCTTTTACCTTGGCACATTGCATTAGTGCAAGCATTTTTTAGTGGATGATATCAGCCAGTTAGTCAAATGATTTTAATAGTTTTTTTCCAACATGTATTATTTATTTCAAATATTCTAGCAACTGCGTCATTTTTTATTGCAGAAATGGGTTATTTGCCTCCCATGTTTTAAATTTACAAGTCTGCAAATTGCCGCATTAAGCCTACTTTTCCCATGGCATGAGTCAGTTCAATTTATTAAAGGTCAATCAATGGCTCTCGTCCAGAGCTGCAGAAGATTAATCATTTTCTGATCCTTAAATAATCAGCACTGCACTCTAAAATCAGCATTTATAAAGAGTTATAAAAGTGTTGCACATTGATCTAGGGATGAATACAGCATTAATTTGCTTACACTGATATGGAAGCAGCGCAAAAGCCTCTATTTGAGTCCCTTCACAGCAGGGAATGAATGTAATAAAGACCTAATCTAAACATAAGCAAATGTAAGATTGCATCAAGCATCAGAGATAAGAAAACTATAAGGAATAATGTAATAAACAGCTTCTTTGGTCTGTGAAACTTATTCTAAACCTATGTTAAAGGAATATTAAATTCAAATCCAGCAAATGGTTTCATGATCATTGAAATGACAGATTAATGACTGGAAACAAATATGAATTACAGTAAATATCATGGAACAAAAAAAAAAAAAAAAATCAAACCTTTTGATAGCTTTGGAAAAGGACAGATGAGACAAAGTATAGAAAAGAACTTGTTAAAAAGTGTTCAAATATTAAAAAAAAAGAAAGACATTGTTGGTATACTTGATGCTGGAATGTGTGAATGTGGGTTACTTAAAGAACAAGCTCTGATTGACTATAGCACTAACCAGGGAAAAGCAAGGACATAAAAGTGATAGCCTGATGACAGTATGTTGTAAAGCACAAACGAAATGTGCTTTTTCATAGATAAATTGTTCTGCCAAAATAAATAAGCAAATAAATAAATAATCCCAAGTACGGCAATTAGGGTTTCTATTCAAATACAGTACTCATCAGTTGGTGTGCTCTAATGGTTGTTAAGATGCACGTCCGATTAATTTACTGGTGATCTAAGTGCAGAAAAGTGCAGCTAGTTATCATATTCCACCTGTAAACTAGAAAGCCTGCATTTTCCTGCTTAAAAGAAAGAAATAAGCACTTGAGCCTTAAGACAAGCAGTGACCAGTTCCCATAATTATCAAGCATCACAGAATTTCTCCTAGGACTTGTACTAAAAGTCTGACTAGGATAATAATTTGTACAACCTCAGAGCAGAGCATGAGAAGAATTACCAAGCATCCTACTTCCACTCACAACGAGGAGATAAGAGACCAAGTGTGAATATGAATAATGTCATGATTTTATGATACTCCTCGCCCCCCAAACAGGCACTCATGATGATGTTTTGTAGTTTTCTGATATCAACACTAAGGCTTCAACAAAGAGATAATAATAATAATAATATTCAAAGCATTAGAGGAAGAAGACGGAAAAAATAATAAGGTAAGATATTGTGCTAAGTAGGGAATCCATTCCCGGGGGATTCTAGGACATTTTTCATTTCCACATTCCCAGGAACGAAACTGCTGTAATTACCGGGAAACCGGGAACAGCCAAGCTCGCATATATAGCGTGAAAAAGTGTAAAAATCGATCAAGAAATAACAGTTATAGTTGAAAATAATTAAGTGGCACGGTTTTTTGGCCCACAGTATAGTGTTTTGCAGATTGATTCAGTCAACCAGCAGCAGTCATCAGTCTCCCGGCTCCAACTAAGACTGAGTATAGTGGACTGGGAGGAGTCTGCATTCGGTAGCTCACGAATACCGGGACAGGGCAGACTTCATTGACGTCTGTCAGACAACAGCTTTGAACAGCAACTTGAAATTGCAAAGCGTCAGTCTGTTGCATCTGCATTATCTGTGCCAAGAAACTTGCCATCACAGAATGATGACAAGAATCTGGATGCTTCAGTAAAAGCTGAAATGGCGGTGTTTCAGCAACGGCAAGCGCGGGCATTGTTTAGAACAAGTGTATCACTATCTGATCAGGCAGATCGCGTTGCATTCAAAAACAAAATATTTTCTAAACGTTAGTCTATCATATATCCTCCCTATGGCATTTGCCACTTGATTGACACACAGGGCGGCCAGTCTTAGATCTCTTTCCTTCTAACACACTGGCCATCCCACATACACTCATACAATCAGATTGTGATTCAGACTAGGAATGCCATGAATGTAATTACACCGATCTACATGCTGTCAAATGAACGAACCACACACCGTGGCTTCACCTATGACGCTGTCGTCCAAGGTTCGATTCCTGAGAGGGGGTGCATGAGTGTGTATGCCTGATGAGCCCAGAATTAGGGCGAAACAAATGTCATGTACTCTTAACATTATTTGACAGTAAATCTTTGCAACATTCTATGATCTACTTCTCGCAACTGAAGAGGGCACCGTGGCGGATGTTTGCCGACACAAGCGTTACCTGGTAGGTAACCACCCATACAATCAGATTGTGATTCAGACTACGAATGCCATGAATGTAATTACTTCGATCTATATGCTGTCAAATAAACGAACCACACACCATGGTGCAACGTAAAGGGCGAAACGTGTCACGTATTCTGCATTATTTGACAGTAAAACAATGCAATATATATGTATAGTGGAAATAATAAGATTGTTATTTGGAACACATGCATTTCATGTGTGTTCAGTTTCTACAATAATATGTGTAAACACATTGTTAAAACAGAAACGTTTTTCATATTTTAGTAATAAATGACAAAATGTAGGCATAAACTATATAATGGATGAAGCCTGAAGTCCAAAGATCATATAAACACTTTCACAAAAGGTTCAAGGACGATACAACGGCTTCTGTGGCGTAGCGGTAAGATTTGCTGACTTGTAATCAAGTGTCCCCAGTTCGATCCCGACTGCCACCTACATTTGCCATTTTCAGTAGTGAGCTGCTCTTATTGTTAATATTATACAGTACACACATACATTTGGTTTGCATCTGTAACAGATGGTGTACATTTATACAGGGTGACCCACGAAAAAGTAGCCCGCCTTCCTGACAGAGTGGCGCGCCGTTTGACTACCCTCATCACGAAAGCTGTGTAGACGTAGTGCAAACGTGTGAGTACGAGCTGAGCGACGCATTCCATTCCACAAAGAATAATTTTCAGCACTTTCTGTAAAGAGTGAGTAAAGATTTTTGCATTTCAAGTTCTTTGTTTATGGAAGGGCGCCTTTTTTCGCCAGGTAGGCGGGCTACTTTTTCGTGGGCCACCCTGTAGTACTTGTGAACGTTAACGTTTTATTTTCGATTTTATTCTCTCAGTCACGATACATACTACTGCCTCCCCCCAACCAGGGATCTGACGCTGATAATTTTTATTTGAAACTGCGAATAAATGTAGATGTGAGTGGTGTTTTGAGGCAATGGGACTGGACATTCTCTGATCTGGAGGAATAAAAGCTGACATGGGCTGAGATTTTCAGTTGTGTGATCTGACATAGTACAGAGACAAGATCAGCAACTGCATTCAACAAATATGAAACACTCCATGACAAAATGTCTCATAATGGGATGTCACCTTTATCTTCTGCAAGGCTGTACTTATCCAATGCACCAGGAGTTAATGCCTGCCTTCTTGAATCTTTCTAAGCTTGTAAAGTAAAACCTGTGTGACATTTTCCTGTTAATCACCCATGCAGCCCTGCGTATATTCACGGTAATATGCTTCTTATATCAGATAGTTTGCATTCATGACCACCTGTGTGTTGATACTGCAATACTGCTTGCAATTCCCATATACACATGCTCATACACACTTTTGGCCAATGCTCTTCATGTGCATGCTGATTTGAACAGGTGCAGCATATTTTAACACTACCTCACACAGAGTTTTGGAGGAATGTATAACTCTGCATATTACCTAATTCATTCTAAGGGAATTTAAAGTTAGAACTGTTTTCCTACTCTGAAGCGCTCGACAAATATGGGAACTGGAATCCAGTGAGATTTCAAGCTTTGGCCGTTTATGCTATGAGGAGTTAGTGTGTTCATATGTATTTTTAGCAAGGTTTCCATTTTTCTTTCACAATCAATTTCTTATGTTATAGCTGTTTACTCTAAATTAACTTAGTGTTAGCAAGTGCAGGGATCTGACTTTAACTACTTACCCCCATTATGATAACTTAGATTACAGCATCTAGACAAGCCTCAAAACTTCTGGAACAAAGTTCACTGGAGTGAAGACACCAAAATTGAACTTTATGGTCACAACCATAAATGCTATGTTTGGATCTTCCAACATGTTAATGATCCAAAACACAAGGCCTAGTTCATCCTTTGGTGGTTACAGCAGAGAAAGGTGTAGATGCTGGAGAGTCCATCACAGCCTCCTGATCTGAATTGCATTGAGTCACTTAGAGGAGATCTCAAAAGTGTAATTCATGCAAGATAACCAAAGGATTTACAGGACCTGGAGGCTTTTTGCCAAGAAAAACGGGCAGCTCTACCACCTGAGAAAATTGAGGGCTTCATCCACAACTATCATAAAGACTGCATGTCATCACTGATGCTAAAGGGGGCTATAAACAGCAGGGAACAGGGACCATCTCATTATTTTCCTTAATACTATGATTTGTTTAATGGCTGTGCTATTCTGTAATGCCTTGTATTTTAACTTGGACTCTATTAAAAATAAATGAAATGTCCTTTGCCTGATCTGTCTTCTTTTCTTTAAAGTATGGTACACAAATTCGGCCAGGTTATGTAAACTTATGAGCACAACTGTATATAAAGAGCTTTTAGAGAAAAAGAAAAAGTTTTCACTTCTATTATTTATAATAACATTTTGCTACAATACATAGTGGCCACAACCTTTCCAATATTTGCTGCCACAGAGTATAGCCAAATGCCTTGTGGCAACTTCGATAACACCCACATCACATTATACATTGAGAATGAATTCAAAGATTTCTTCATTTTAGTATTAATGTTGTTCCAATTTAAAAGGCCACACAGTCCGCAAAGGATATACTGTAACTACAGTAACTTCCTTTCAGTGAAATCATGCCTTGCCTTAATCAATTCTTTGAGCTTGTGGTCAGAAGCCACACATGCGCACCGTGGCCTTTATCATGTTGTGAATATGGGTAATGCAGACCTTGTGAAGTGGAGCACATGGAGGGCAGTTATGACAGACTAGTATACATTTTCGACAGTGTAAGATAAGCGCTATATAGAGCCCGACCCGACACAGATTAGACACAGGAGGCACATGTAAAATTAAATAATCTTTTATTTTCTTTGTCTGTGGGCTACGCCTTCCCAGTGCCCACAGACACAACACAGTCCCAAGTACACAATAAACACAATTATTTACTCTTCTTTGGCACCACCTCTCCTTCCCAGCAACCATGTCCTCCTCCATCCGACTCTGGCCACTGAGTGGTGGTCGCTGGCTCCCTTTATATTCGGGTGTGACGAATTGGCTGCCCACACGGCTTCAGGAGTCTCAAACACAGTGCCCCCTGGTGGTACCTGCGGGACCCAACAGGGCTGCACCCAACTCCAATTCCCAGGATGTCCTGGGGGAATCCGAGGCACTGTTCCACCCCAGGAAGGCAGCCAACTAGCGTTCAGGGTGAGGTATTGCAGTGTCTATGGCTGCTCTACCTGAATATAATGTGCAGGGGCGTCCCGGCTGGGTAAGGACGCCAAACCCTTGTCACAACAGGATATACTCATCTAGGGCGGATAATAAGACATCCTTGGCTGTGAAAATGTTTTAAAAAATATAATAAAATCTTCAAGCCAATTAGGGGCAACAGGACTGGCCTGCTGCATTTGATAAAATATGTACAGAAGGTCCAGGGAGCTGTAGGGTCCGTAGGAATCTATGAAGAAACCAAACTGACCTGAAAGTGCTTCCTAATTGGCTGAGGAAGTGTCAGAAGTACTCCGGCGAACAGGCTCTTAAGGACTTCCAAATCCTGGGTTAGACAAGCTAGGTGTTTGAAGCAGAGGCAAGTCTGGAACACCAAAACCAGGTTGGAAGGTGAGCAGAAACTGGCACAAGTGGCTAGTTAACCAGGCAGATGTCAATTAAGTCCCAGAGGAGCCTTTGTTTCTTCTGTTCTACTCTCACTGCAGTCTTTAACATTGTCAGTTGATTAAATTTCCTTCCTCCAATTACTTGAACTGATTTTGGTGTTTATGGGTTTGGGGTCTCTAGGAAGCCATAAAGTTAAATCGGTATTCAATATGTCACTGTGGTCAGAGTAGCTTTGCACTGATAAGAGCTTACAAAATATTACTGTTTTGTGTACTATATATATTGTATTTCTACTAATTATAATTATGGTATATAATTTTATATTTGTATTATATATTCTTGCTTTTTGTTTTCATTATTCTGTTATATCAGCCTGAGAAAGTATTTCTTGGGTCTCTACCAGTGGAAATGATGAGAAAGTGCTTTGTTCTTTCATAGAGATTTCTTCCAAACTGGTTTAACACCACTAGTTAAACACTGATTGAGTTATTGTACCATAACTATATTATATTAAAACTATATTTAAAAAAAGGATTAACATGCCATAGCTGCAGCCCTGACATTCTGAAGCACCTGAACATAACAACAGCTAGCATATCAAGGGCACCTCAGCTAATAGAGTGAGTGAGATTATGTCCTAACTGCTATGGCAGCCCTGCCCATTGTTATTTGGAGGTCTCCTGGCAAAGCCTACCGTAGACAATAAGCTGAACAGTTCCTTAATACAAGCTAATTATACAATTATCATTTGTGTTGTGATGACGGCGTTTTGTGCTCATAGTGGTAATTTTGTCTCTGCTGTAGTGGCACTGTAACTGGAATGACATTTCCACAGTGTATTTCCCAGCATTTAACACTGTGGGCACACGGTCTATCCCAGTATTCCCCAGTTAATCCTCAACCTGTGTAAAACTAAACTCTGGAAGGAATCCCAACTCATACTGAAGAGTCATCTCATCCATGCAGTTCATTTTAGAATCTGTATTTCCAATCATCAAAAAGGATCCTAGAAAAACTGGTGCAAGTAGGACATTTCTCAGAATGCTCCAGATCAATAAACCAGAATTTACTTTTTGGTTGGATGTCAGTCATGCCTCCTTTGAACCTCTAAGTTGCCATTCAAAATTATTGCTCTCACTGTGAAAAGTGTATGGCTAAAGAGATGTTGCTGGGGTAAGGACATCACTAGGTTGGAGTAGGGCAGGATTAAATCCCATCACAAATGACTGCACTGGCAGTCACAGAACCTCTGCCAGCCAGTGTGGAAGGACAAAGAGGACTGGGGAAAACATAATTTGTTATTTGTGGTGTCAACGAAGTGATATTTCTAGAGCTATCATGAAAAAAGAGAGGATGTGGAATGAGTATTGGAAAATACCACCCCTCCATGATGAACAAATGATTCTCTAGTCAATGAGAGAGTCAAAATCAAAAATATCTACAGCTTAACCACATTGTCTACTTCAGGTGATATGAGAGAAATGTGTTCAGTACCCTCCAAGCTGGTTGCAAGAGCATAAATTGACCCCTGAATAGGAAATGTCAGAATCTGTTGCCATTTATGAGAATGAATAGCTAGAATGCTCTCCAGACAGCCAAAACTTTGAGGGATGTAGAGGCAATATAAGTTACTGCAGAGAACTCTTAAATCGTGACCTAATACTGCAGATAAAAAACTTACGACATGTAGCCAGGATCTGGCCATCATGGTAAAAAAAAACAAGCCATCAAATTTCCAAACTCTTTTGCAAATTGCATGCATAAGTGGTTGTCAAACAGACATACTTTTTTTTGTAAAACTCTGCTGCCTCAGATGATTCATATATGTTACAGATGCACACATAATAAATTTCCCCAGATGAGAGCAAACACCAGGGGAATGCATTTCCTTTAATACTGCAATTTATAATATTTAAAAGCCACTTTTACCCACAGCATCTTATAAAAAAAAAAATCTTGTCTTAAAATTTTAAAAGACTTCATAACATAGTAACATAAACTAGCGGGAAATTTAAGAATCTGAAGAAAAATGGATTTCATATTCCAGACAGGTCTAGCTGCCACATATCGTTCTCTTAGTGTAGGATGTCCATCCATCCATCCATCCATTTTCTAACCCGCTGAATCCGAATACAGGGTCACGGGGGGTCTGCCTGAGCCAATCCCAGCCAACTCAGGGCACAAGGCAGGAACCAATCCCGGGCAGGGTGCCAACCCACCGCAGGACACACAAGCCAACACCAAGCACACACTAGGACCAATTTAGAATCGCCAATGTAGGATGTCACTAGCGAGAAATTCACTTGAGCGGCACCTTAGCTCAACTGTAATTTTTTTTTTTTAATGTTATCTTTTTGTTGTTTTTTTATACTATTTTTAAATACTATTGCATTTGTTTTTGTTTCCTTTTTATGTTTTGATTAATATTATTTTATTTATTGATAACTTTGTGTTTCTGAATGGTGTTTGACTGGTGGCGCCATGTTTTTTGTGTCTTACATGTTGAGGCTAGGGGTTGGGGGCCACCTTTTACTATTTAAGGGTGTACTCACACTGACAATTCCTTCCAGGCCCGAGCACATTTGTCCGAATGTAACCCCACAAAGCCTTGTTTGTTCGACTAGTGTGATCGCTCCATGCTGGGACAACCGTACCATACCCTGACCCACTTGAAAAAGGTGGGCCCAAGCACGGTTCAGTAGCACTCGGGAACAGTGTGATCACTAAACAGGCCCGAGCACGGTAAACAGACATGACATCAATGATGTGACAAGTCAGATGTCAGTGCAATTCTCATTTCATTCAATACCATTTGAGTTAAAAACATGTTTTTATTCTCACCTTACACATGAGCGTCAATTGTACTTGGCAAGAAAAGCTGCAAATTTGTCTCTTAACATAATTTGTCACCGTAAAAATCTTCTTGGACATGCAGCACAATTCACAGCAAAACACTGAACTGCACACTCAATAAATCTGTAACAGGATTGAGCGTTATACCGTTCTACACAACTCCAACAACCACAAAATAAGAAAAATAATTTTGACATGCATGCTGTCATTCCATGTTCAGATCTTGTTTTGGCTTTACACAAAGTTGCATGGCCATGATGAAAGCGTGCTCAGGCCTAGAACTCTTTGACCTTTGAATTCATTCACTTCTAGTGTCTTTATTTCACAGCAGGCTCTCCCCATTTCATCCTTGCTGCAGAGCCATAATCAAAAGCATCTCTAAAATGTAAGACAAGCTATAAAATACATCAAAGTAATATACTTGATCTACAATTGAAATCAAAATAGATAAATATAAACTGTATATATTTCCACACTGCCTCCAAAAATATGCAAAGATGATAAAAAAGATAGTAGAAAATGTACAATTACAAAACCTTTTACAGAGCAGCAGCACAAATTTTACAAGTTATGAAGTAACACATACATTAACTGATAACTATACTGTGCATACAACATATTAGGGGTGCATTGTTCACCAGTACAAATTTTCGTATACAATTTTAACTGCAGTTGAGCACATCAGAAAACTGCCTTTATTACTTGTCCCAGTACAACTATGGAGATGAAAATCCACACAGGCTTCAGCTTGCTAGACATAAATTTGAATGTTCACATGTAGTCATACAGCATATAGCCTAGCTGTCCTAAAACTAATATTGCATTTGTTTCTGTGATTAATTTATATAAACACTTATGTATTGCAGAAAGTGCATGCCACAATAGTAATAATGGACAGTGATGTTTTATTAATGTTGAAATTTGTATTATATGTTGTTACTTTAGTGGTCTTGACACGTGTGACTCTATAGTGGGAGGAGAGAGCCATGTGAACTTAAAAAGCTTAAAAGGTGGTGCATTAAACAGCTTGGCTGGAATTGGACACAGCAAAAGAAAGAAGATGGACAGTACGGCTTGTGAGGACAACAATGTCCCTTAAAGAGCACCATTTCCAAAGGCTAACAGTGGGACTTCATCATGGCGCATCATTGGCATCTGTATTAATACAATGAATTACTAAAAATGTTTGCCATGTTCTATCATTTGGAATGACAAATGCAATGCATATATCCATGTTACATGCTATTTGGTATGGGATTCATAAAAGCAGTGTTAATGTTTGTGATGCACCATCTGTTGGCAGAATAAATGCAATGCAATTAATTACTATAAAGGTTTGTGATGTGCCTTCTGTTGGAATGAAAAGGACACAGCAACTGGATGGACACAAACCCCCAAAACAGGAATGGTTTAATAGGTGGAGGCCTCTGACATTTTTACCTCCTCATCTTTTCTGACTGTTTTTTCACTACTTTTGCATTTGGCTATGGTCAGTGTCACTATTGGTAGCATGAGGCGATACCTGGACCCTACAGAGGTTGCACAGGTAGTCCAACTTCTCCAGGATGGCACATCAATACGTGCCATTGCCAGAAGGTTTGCTGTGTCTCCCAGCACAGTCTCAAGGGCATGGAGGAGATTCTAGGAGACAGGCAGTTACTCTAGGTAGCTGGACAGGCCATAAAAGGTCCTTAACCCATCAGCAGGACCAGTATCTTCTCCTTTGGGCAAGGAGAAACAGGATGAGCACTGCCTGAGCCCTACAAAATGACCTCCAGCAGGCCACTGGTGTGAATGTCTCTGACCAAACAATCAAAAACAGACTTCATGAGGGTGGCCTGAGGGCTGGACAATATCTACTGGGCCCTGTGCTCACTGCCTGTCACTGTGGAGATCGATTGGCATTTGCCATAGAATACCAGAATTGGCAGGTCCACCACTGGCATCCTGTGCTTTTCACAGATGAAAAAAGGTTCACCCTGAGCACATGTGACAGACGTGAAAGGGTCTGGAGAAGCCGAGGAGAACATTGTGCTGCCTGTAAAATTGTTCAGCATGACCGGTTTGGTGATGGGTCAGTTATGGTCTGAGGAGGCATATCCATGGAGTGATGCACAAACCTTTACAGACTTGACAATGGCACCTTGACTGCCATTAGATATCGGGATGAAATCCTTGGACCCGTTGCCAGACCCTATGCTGCTGCAGTGGGTCCTGGGTTCCTCCTGGTGCACAACAATGCCCAGCCTCATGTGGCGAGAGTATGCAGGCAGTTCCTGGAGGATGAAGGAATTGATACCATTGACTGGTCCCCACGCTGGCCTGACCTAAATCCAATAGAACACCTCTGGTACATTATGTTTCGGTCTATCCGACGCCACCAGGTTGCACCTCAGACTGTCCAGGTGCTCAGTGATGCCCTAGTCCAGATCTGGTAGGAGATCCCCCAGGACACCATCCGTCGTCTCATTAGGAGCATGTCGTGACATTGTCAGGCATGCATACAAACATGTGGGGACCTTACAAACTACTGAGTACGATTTGGAGTTGCTGCAATGAAATTTCGGCAAAATGGCCCAGCCTGCTGCATCATTATTTCATTTTGATTTTCGGGGTGTCTTTGAATTTAGCCCTCTGTAGGTTGATCATTTTCATTTCCATCAAACAATGTGGCATCCTTTCATTCCTAACACATTGCCCAGTCCATATCAGTACATGTATAGATATCCAGTGTGATTTTTTTCCCCATTGAGATCTGATGTGTTTCCAAAGTATTCCTTTAATTTTTTGAGCAGTACTGTATATACAGTATATCACCACAAAACTACTTAACGGATTTAGATCGGGTTTTTTTTCTATAATTTGCTTGAACATTCTGGGTGATTTTGCAACTTCTCTCATTGCACTAAGTATCATAGTCTAATTGCAGGGCCAAGGGGGGGGAAGTGTGACATCAGGAGCCGGGCAGGTCCCTCCTCACTCACGCACCAGTATACGGTGTGTGTGTATATATATATATATATATATATATATATATATATATATGAAGATATAAGAACCTAATTTCAAACTATAGCCATAAATAGTAATATGAGCAAAATAATAAAGTATCTATCTATCTATCTACCACCTATCACTGCCAACTCTATCAATAACTGCAGCAGAAAGGAAGTCAATGGCAGATTTAGTAGAGCCAATGCTAGAAAAAAAGGATATGTTAAGAGACCATAAAATTAGTTAGAATTTACGTATTTTGCACCTCTGTTTATAATTTCAAACTGCATTTATTTCAAAAATAATCTGTGGCTATAAATAGGGGTTTCTGGTTTCAAAGTGCAGACCCCTTGTTCCTCTTTTCTATTTTAATTTTTCCTCCATTTTCTAACTCCATAAAACACTGATGTCTGGAAACTGGCAGAAAAAATAAATTGCATTTCATTTGTATTAACAGTTTTTTTTCTAACTGCTGATTGGAGGGTCAATTTCATTTCAAACATACAGTTTCCATATACATTGCCAGTTGGTAGATGTTCCTGCTTACATACTGCTGAATTAAAGACAAACATTTAGCAGACAAACATTTATACTATTTATGAAATGATTCTCTGATGGCTTTTTGTAAAATGAGAATTGATCAGGATGTATTCACTGCATTTGATGTAAAGTATAACAGTGTAACTAACTTTTTTAAATGCTGTTGGCTTGTTGTCCCTCTGGTGTTGGTTAGAAAAGGTTATGCTTTTATGACTCATTACATGTGAACCAGAAATTTGCTGAATGTTTATACTGCAATCAGAGAGGAAAATACAGACATTTTAAACAGTGTATAACTAGAAAACTAGGAATACTTGTGTTCACTGATCCCTGGAATTAAAACATTTGCTCTAATAGTGTTTTAGATACAAACATTTTATCTTGGTGAGATTATAAGAGTAGAGCACTACTGAGTCGAATCGGTTCTTGATGCAGCTTACTGTTAAAAAAAAAAAAAGAGAGAGTCACAGCTTATAAGCCGTTTGTATGAATAATTCATTTAAAACTGCAACAGTTCATGAGGTTGTCATTTTTGTTAATCAGCATGGTGGTGCAATCCTTAGGGCTGCTCTTTTATAGCTCCAGAATCCTGTGCTAGTCACTGTTTGTGTGTGACGGCTTTTCTCCAATCAGTCTTGTTTTTGTTCACATTCAAAACATGTCTGTGCTGAGTTAACTGGCAACTCTTAACTTAGCTCAACATGAAGGTGTGCCTGTGTATGTCCTGTGATGAACTTGTGCCCTGTCCAAAGATGATTCCTGTCCTGAAACCAGTACTACCAGAATAGGCTCCAGTCCCCTTAAGCCTGAACTAAATTAAACACATCTGGGATTCTTTCATTAGTAAACTTCTCCATTGGACTGTAGATATTACAGTTGAGCACTAACTCATGCTTTTTTTTTTCTTTTCCTTTTGTTCCCCACGAAATAATGATTCAAGTCTATTTTATGTGATATGTTCTTGGTAATTTCAATTAATTAATTACTGTATAATATATAGTAGCGGCACAGTGGTAGCACTGCTGCCTCACAATTAGAAAACCTGGGTTCACATTCTTAGTCCTACTGTACCTACATGAGTTTCCTCTGGGTACTACAGCTTCCTCCCACCATCCAAAGACATACAGGTTAGGTGGATTGGCAGTACTAAATCAGTCCTAGTGTGTGATTGGCATGTGTGGGGGTCCATCTGCGATGTACTGGCGCACTGTCCAGGGTCTACCTTTCCTGTCGTGTACCCTGTGCTAGCTGGGATAGGCTCCAGAACCCCTTGTGACGCTGTTCAAGACTAAGCAGGTTACAGAATGACCAACTGACTTCCTTTATAGTATTTTTTTCACAAATTTTTTAAACATGTAAATGCGTAATGATCTCAAAAAAACCTCCCCAATTAAATATTCTAAACATTTAAAAACATAATGTAGTTCTAGGGAGTTTTATTATTCCATTGGCCCTTAATGATATTTTGGGATATATCCGGATATCCATTAATATACTGTTCAGTACCCTGCCATAAAAAGTATTAGGATAGGGAAGTCAAATTGTCAATTTTTTGCTGTTATCAGTGATGAAAAGTGAACGAGACAGAGTACAGACAGAGTGTCACGTTTTCTTTACTGGTATTTCTGTACAATTTTTTATGCTGTACCCTTCCACTTTTGGGGAGCATAAATACATATTAATAGCCAATTTAAACTTAAATATTTGGTGGCAGACATTGTTCTTGCCTTGCACCCAATAATTGCTAGGATATGCTCCAGCTACCACACAACCCTACCGTGGATGAGTGACTTACAAATATCGATGGATGGATCCTTTGAAGTCATTGTCCCACTGACAGCAATGATAGTTTGGTTTTGTTGTGAAATAGTGATTCATTATTTATATAAAAATTCATTTTATACACACTTGAGATATTTTGTTAAGTTAAAATTATATTTTTTGACTCTCTCTCACATGAAGTCATCTCAGTGACACTTTCCGTTTGATCATGAACTGGTGGTCATGTTGTTTGCAGTGGCTATGTTCTTGCTAAGCATGTGTTGGACATCTGGTGATACGCATTATTGAGTGTGCAAAACTTCATCGCAATACTTTTTCAAAGGATTTATAGTAGTTAGGAAAACCTTTTATGTCTCAAATTTTTAACTTTGATTTTTGAACTTCATTTTTGTTGTGATGACAGTGATGACAGATCTTTTGGCCTTGTTGGCCTCAGACTGCACATAATCACCCACTAATCTCTCATGTGCCCTACTAACATTTTTCATCTCCTGGTCGTTACCAAAATAAAACCTTTGGCTAATATTCTTCAGTTGGCAACTATAGGTTTGTTCTTCTGTGATGTTTTGCCAAGCCGTTTTAGCAGCCATTTTCAACCACTGTTTATTTCAGGCTTTCTCGTTTCTAACTCCTTTTCTGCAAATAAAATGCTCAGTTGGACTTAAATCAGGAAATTAGTTTAGCCAGTCTACAATGTTTCACTTTTCTTACCAGAAGAAATCCTTGTTTAAATTGGGCTATGGTCATGCTGCTTCATGAAGCCCCATCCGCTGAGTCTCAGGGCATTGTCTTTTCCAAGTGTGTCTACGTTTCTGAAGCCATACAATCATTTGTTATATCTTTAATAAAAATAAGACAAGAAGTTGCAGCAGTGGCCGTACATATTCAGGCCAAGATGCTGTCTTTCTCCTCCATGTTTCACAGATTAAGCAATCTGCTCTGCTCTGTCTGCATTCTGTTCTTTTCTCCACACTTTCTAAATCATTATGTCTCATTTTTAATAATACTTTGTTCCAGAGCTCTACTGGCTCATCTCTGCACTACTTTTATAGCATATGGCGGTTGGAATTCAAAATTCACTTTTAAAAAAAAAAAAAAAAAAAAAGAATGAGCAGATGTATATTGGACAGTACTAGCAACAGTTTATGTATGTGAATTTTATACTTTGTACGTATTTCTGGATCTTTTCACTTACATTTATTTATTTAACTGATTAAATATTGTACCATTTAACCTTTGCCTGATTGAATAATTGAAGTTCACTGGCCCTGTGCAGAGTCTGAAAAAGAAAAATGTCTGAAATGGGAAAGTAGCCTGTTTCATATCAAAAGAGATGGGGGATTAAGGAGCAAAAGCGAGCAAAATGTAAGCAAATGAAAAGTGGAATGTGCTACAGTGTACTCTTAACCTAGGGTTTGTTTTTGAATTAAATGATGCTTGGGATAGGCAACTCAGCTTCAGATTATTAGTGACTAATTATTGCTATAGCGTGGGCAATGAAAGAAAATCAAGTTTTTTTTTTGCTCTCGATTGATGACCTTTAAAGACTTTAATTAGAATAATTTACTCATCAACATCCTTGAAAGCAAGAAGAGCAAAGCTAGCTCTTCCATTAGTACAACATTTCTTTTTATTAAAAGTGTTTAAGTTTACAAAACAGGTAGTTTAAGATTTATATATAATTCATTACACAAAATGCTATAGCTTCAGGATTTGTTTATCTGTTACTACTTTTTAAATTCTGAAAAGAACTATTTGCAGCAGCATTAAACCAGTTCATCCAATCCTTTTAGAAAAGTCAATTTGGGGAGCACACAACAGGGTTTCGTGGTGTTGCTGCTCATTTTGCTTCTTCAAAAAGAAGGAAAGTCTTTTCAGACACAAAATCCAAAATTGTATTTGCACTGTTGAAAACAAATTGCTCAAAAATGTAAAATGAATTATATTTTTTATTTTAAATCTGCAAAAGCAAATAAAAAAATACACATCTTAAATGCTTTTTAGTTCATCAGAAGATATCTCTGTAGATTAATAATTAGACCTACAACTGTACTATAAACTGCAAGACAGCCTCTAATTTGGACCTTTCTATACTACTGAAAGATTCACGATGAAAATTAGAAAACAATTCCGTAATGACGGCACACATCACCTTACGTGTGCATGGGAATGGTGCTATATAAATAAAATGCATTGTTATTATTAATAATTATTGGAATTTTGATGTCTTTAGGCAATATTGGATGACCACTATGAGTAATAATCTTGCAACAGCAAAATGGGTGGCTAAGCCCAGGCCGAGAGAGCTATTGTCGTTACAGGTTTTCTGAGAGCTCAGTCTAGAAATGACAGTAATATTATAACACTATAGACAATATAACCAATTGCATCTTGGACAGAACACTTTCGTAACTAGTGACATATGGAGATGGGAGTTAATGACAGGCAGCAATTTATATGGTAGCCTTTCACTTCCTTTCTCTGCTCCTCATTTTTTTTTTGTTCACACCTGACGTTTGGAAATAAGTTATCTGTGAAATAAGTTTACAGGTAGACAAAGGCAGTCTTTTCAGATTAAAAAGGAGTTGTCTGTTTAGCAGACCAAAACTGCAACTAAAACCTGCAGTCCACACAACTTGTTAGAAGCAACTTACACAACTTGATTTATGTATTAAACTTAAGTTTACAAAGTTTATTGTGTTTTTTTTTATTTTAAGAATTATTATTTTTCATATTTTCTATTATGTTTGTAATTATGTATTGTCTTCTTAATGTGCCTCCATTCCATGTGCTTTACAGGTGGTTCCTTAAGAGGCAGGGCCACCTTGATGTCACTGAGGTTGAGCGTCTTCATTGAAGTCTATTTCGAGTTGTATTTGGAACTACTGTATTGTTATTTCTTGGGATTTGCTAGATTTTTTGATTTTTTTTTTTCTCTTATGGATTTGCCACTGGTTTTGAGTACTGGGACTTGTTCTCTTAGGATTGTAATTCAGAAAACTCCTTTTTGCTCTTTTGAGCAACCTTTTGTTATGCTCTTTTATTTTTTTGTTCTTTTATATACACTACCTGTCAGAAGTTTTAGAACATCTCAGCTTTTTCAGTTTTTCTTCAAACTTAATCAGTTGAAATATAATGAATCACCTAAAATGCTGAAAAGGTAAGCAGTTAACTACCAGAAGTTTAAATTTAAGTTTAGTTTAGCAAAAACTGAAAACAGGAAGTTTCAGAATATTACAAATGGGTCTTCTTCAGGGAACAACGAATAGGTTACAACTACAAATGTTCTGCTGCTATTAGTAAAATATAATTTATAAGTAAATTAGGCCTTACAAGCAAACAATTTGCATAGGTGTCTCATCTGTTAATTAGTTAAAACCCCTCTGTCTTAAAGCAGAGTTGGAACAGACTGTGTTACTACACAACAGTACACTGTAGAAAGTTGTAAATTACAGTGATAATGGCAAGAAAAGGGCAATTAACAAATGAAATGAGACAGAACATTCTTACCTTTATAAGTGCATGCCTTTCATTTAGAGAAATTGCAAAAAAAAAAAAAAAAGGCCCAAAGTCACAACCCAATCACAAGACAAGTTTCTAAGGGTCAAAATAGGGCCTTGAAATACCAGTTGTGGACTACTGCAGACTGGAAGAAAGTGTTAAGTACGGATAAATCAAAATTTGAAATCTTCAGTTCATCAAGCAGGGTTTTTTATGCCACTGAGTTGATGAAATGATGAATCCTCAGTGTGCGACACCAGCTGTCAAACATGGAGGAGGAAGTGTGATGGTCTGGGTTTTTTTTCCTGGAAGTAAAGTTAGTGACTTTCACATATTACCAAAGTATGTCTGTTATATCAAAAAAAAAATGTTGGATAATTTGATTAATCAAAAATTTGAATAAAATTTGGTATACTTAATGATTCCTTGACTTATTTTTTTATTTGTTCTATCCCTTGATTTCATGAAAACATTAAGACATTAAACTGTATGTATTTCCATAAAAACTGAAAACCTGACATGTTCTAAAACGTTTGATCAATAGTGTATATTTCCATTTACAAACAATCATTATTGCCTTTTAATCACAGCTAAAGATTCTCTTCATTTCTCCCTTGAGAGTCATTTTGGAATGTTATATCGTATTTTTGGAATTTTAATCTAGTTTTCCCATTTTTTGGGACTAGTCAGAACTAAGCATGCAACGTATATAACAATCCTGAGTCTCCAAAGTTTCATGGTATGAACTCTGGCCACTGTACCACCAAATCACATTGTTTCAAAATATCTATAGCAAATTAATCTAAGCAGATACTTTATTAATATGGTTCTGTTAATAGATTGCATGCTGTACAGTCTTTTCTGCTTGGTTGTGTGACTGTGCCCTACAAACAACTGGCGTACCGTCCACATTATTTGCTTACTGCCTTACACTCAATGCTGCTGTGATAATCACAGGCTCCCTGTGACCCTAAACTGGACACAATGAATGTAGCTCTCAGCAGCTATAGGATTAAATATACAGTATATGCCTATAGCGTTTTTTTTTAAATTCTTGTCACTTTATTGCTTAACTTCTTCCTCATTTGCCTTTAGTAGACAAAGCATGCATACAACTGATGACACCGACCATAGTAGGCAATATCTTTGCAAAATAAATGTCATATTATTGCAAATAATTATAGTTCCTTCAAAAAATAAAACAGTAATAAATGAAAAATAATGCAATGTTTTTGTTTTGAAATTATGCTATTTATCGAGTTGCAGAAATAAGATTCTATATAACACTGCTATTTTTAACTGTGGTAAAAACTCATATTAATACATTTTTTAACGCCACAAAAAAATATACTCCGTATACCAAATTTAAAAATTCTAGCCATGCACAAATTTGAAATTGCATCTCCAAATAACAAGACCAACAGCTGAAATATATAACTTAAATGTTTCAACATTTAACATTTAAGAACAGCAGTCTATCACTGTGCCCCTTAGCAACTTCATTTCTAAACATCAAATGAGGAAACATTTTATTAACTCTTATGTACTATTTTTTTCCCTGTTGTCTTAACATTTTACTGTATTAACTGGATTGGAATTTACACTAGGCAGACATTGTGAAGCAGTGGCCAAAGCCATGGAATTTAAATCGCAAGGATTCACCCTGATCTTGTAAATCATCTGGGATAAAGGTGTCAGTTAAATACAAGTTATACTACACAATAATGCCAAATGCTTTAGATCCAATTTGTGTTTGCCTTTTTCTTTTTCTGACATCATATATGAAAAAAATCATTGCATAGAGAGTTCACACATCCATGTGCTGAGCTCCTGACCTCCTAGTTCGTATGTCAGCTGATTGTGTGCACATTTCACACAGCAACTTTGTCTGTTGATGCAGTACAGATTTTCATAGTATGTTCTGTTGACACCAGCGAGAGGTGTCATATTTTGTAAATTAAGTATAATGTAGCACAAGCAAACAATGCTGGATGCAGCCTGAAGTGACAAAAAAGGAGATATATTGAGGAAACACTTGTTCACCTGATGAACTTGATTAAAAGGAAACCAATCATTCCATCCCTGGGATATGGACAGATAACAAGCATCATACGTGGATAAAAGCAATGTCAAGGAACCAAATGGATAAAAGATAATGGACACTAGCTAATAATGTAAACAACAATGGAACCAATAATAACTAATGCAAAGACGTATGATACAGCAATTGTGGGCCCATTAAATAATAGTATACACAGGTGTCCTTTACAAGGCCAGTCAATTTAACTCTTTGAATGGAGGCAGAGAGAAAGCTGACTGAGATCATGGTTCCAACAGTAGTTTAAGTCAACCTGAAAGCCCAGCTGAGATATCTGGAGCCCCTCAAAGCTCTTGGATCCTGGTGTTTTCCTTAGTTGCTGCTCAAAATTCTTCTGTGAAGTATGCTTGGCACATTTAAATGTTTAGCATGTTGACTATCATGTAATATAAAAACTTGTGGCTAATTTATTTTCTTTTGATTTATCTGTGCTATGGAGAAACTAGCAACAAAGCTAATATAATTAAAAGTGTATACATCATATAGTATAGTGCTTAAGTAATACCGACTCCTGTCTGTCATTGCTCTGGGACTCAAGCGTGGTGCATGTCAAGAGGGTATACATAGGCAGTTGCCAACTCAAACTGCGCATATAGAAGGGTTTCTCACAAGGTGAAGTTCCTTCTCACTGAGGGATAGGCAGGTGGTGAACATGGTTCTAGTATCTTTAAATTGAATCAAACTGAGCCCACAATGATACAATAAGAATACTTGATGAATTAATAGTATTAAAAAAATAATAATTTGACCAAATCCATAAGTTGAGAGCTCTTTGTTAAATTGGCTCTTCCTCCTCATTTGAACAATGATGGTTATATTAAACTAGTACTCATCCAGCAATCCTCTTAAGTGAAAAAAACTTTAAAATGCTTCTTTTTTTCTTTTCCTAGTGAATAATGCTGTCTATCTAATTAAGCACTTTTTGCAGTTTCCAGGCAAGTTACAGCTGTCTGGCCTTCAATAGCAGTAGAAGCTCAATACTTGATGAGTACTGTCATGTTAGAATGGAAGCTTGTGTGGTTGTTACCAACCTCCGGATACAAGCAATGTTTTATGATATACTTTCAAAAAACTGAATTTTCAACTTCAGTTTTTATTTCTGTTTGGATATTTCTGATAGTAGTGCACTTTAAAAATTGATTGCCCAAAGTGTATATTTCAAGTAAAAAGAAAAAAGAAAAATCCAATATTGAACAAAGCTGCCTTAAATCCATGACCGCAGACACTACATCACAATCTACTTTACTGCCAAGTTTATTGTGCTTTGCCCTGACTGTTCATTTTTAAAGATACTCTGGCACTTTCCACTGGAAAAATGCACTATTGGCCTGGGTTATTTTTCTTAGTGCTGAGATAAGAGTGAGCTAAACATAAAATCTCAACTAAGGCTGAGGTACAAAATGAAAGAAGGAAAAAAACCTCCCTTAACAATGTAAATTCTCAATTTAACAATTAGTATAGAAAATAAATTTTGATTTGCACACATAATATCACAAGCTGCAAAATATTCATCTAATTCAGTCAAACTACATCTCATGTATACTATACAAGTGAAGAAAGGAAAATTGTACAGTGTCTTAATTGCAATAAATAATTATACAAATCCTATGACAGCATAAGACAAAGGCATTGTTAGATCTGCCCATTTTCCATAGATTTAAAATCACTTCCAAATCAAGCAAAAACACAAACCATAGATTTTGCAGAGGAGTTATTAAATTATACAACTTTCCTGTAATTAAACGATGAAAATAAAACATAGACATGTCTAACGATTAAATGCAGGTACAACATTTTTAGGAATAAAATTAAATATTCGAATCACATTTTATTACTGTGCTAACCACTTATTACTAACACATTTCTATTCACCTAAACCACAGTCACATTACAACAGAGACAGCTGTCTGCAGAAAAGTTAGTCATAAAAGTTTTTGATTTCTTATTATTTGCTAAGAAAGGATTACAAAAATCAGTCATTTTACTTCAATGTTAAAGGTTTAAATAGCATAGGTAACCAGTAAATGGAGATATTTAGGTGTGCTTGTTCTCTCAATAAGAGTACAAAAGGCAAATTAAAAATGCTAAATTAAAATACAACAATGTGTATTAGATTACCTTCAAATTCAAAACTTTGTTAAATAGAACCTGTCCAATTTTCCGCACCTCCCAGCTACCTCTATACTGGAAAAACTATTGCTCAGTCTCGAGGACTCAGACAGCATTTCTGTAATATATAAAACTATTTTACAGTTCCCCCCTCCCTTTCAAAGATCCAATAGAAAAATGGGAAAAGGATCTCTTACTAAATATTTCAGAAAAGGAGTGGAAAATAGCCACACAGAATTCACTCGAGTTCCATATGCGCAAAGCATAGAATTATTCAACTTAAAATTATATATTGAGCACATCTCTCTTGTTTAAACTTGTCCAAAATGTTTCCAGGGCAAGATCCAACCTGTGAACGCTGCAATCAAGCTCCAGCCTCACTGGGTCACATGTTATGGGCCTGCACCAAATGAACATAATTTTGGACCAAAAACTTTAAATACCTTTCAGATAGCTTGGATGTCACAATTCCTCCTAATCCAGATGGGCTTAAAGTCGAGAAGGGCAAACAAACTGTAATTGCCTTTACTTCACTATTGGCACGCAGACTTACCTTGCTCAACTGGAAGAATCCTAACTCTCCTATTCTAAGTCAGTGGGTAACTGAAGTTATATACTATTTGAAACTGAAAAAAATCTAATTCGCAATTAGAGGATCTGTAAAAAACATTTTCAAAACCTGGCAGGATTTAATCAATACCATTTTAGAATAAGTATTTAAATTGAAGAAGCAGGTTCTCTCCCCTCTTTTACTCCATTTATCTATATTCATGTATTATTTTATCAATTCATTTGTCTTTACTAGCACAAAGTTTTACCCTGCTGGCCTAGCTCTCTTTCTCAGGGGTGGGAGTTGATTTGTTTCAAACAATTTTTTTTTTTTTTTTTTTCTCTTTTTGTAAAACTAGAGTTATGCATTATGGAGTGTTATTTGATTTCAATAAAATTAAAAAAATATTTAAAAAAAGAATACTGTTCTTGATATATTCATACAAAATTAAGAGTGGGTGCTTATTTATCCTGTATTTCCTCATAAATTTAAGGTGGTTTTTTCCTTTTTATACAAGCTCATTGTTATGGGGCCCACTAGGCTATCATAGGTCTGTATCCTAGCAAACTGAACCAGCCATCAGCACCTATTGCTGATCACTAAATGCTGACCAGGGTCTAACATTTTGAGTTATTTAAAGATCCCAATAGTTCCTTTTGCCTTGTCATACCCCACTGCATTCACCATTCCAATGACAGAAATGACTGTTGCTGCAGTATTTTCATTTATCACATTAGGGCTTATAGTCAGCCATTTTAAACCCATCACCTATAACCTGGATCACACTCTGAGTTTAGACATTAATTAGAAAACTTGTTATACATTGAGAAAGTGTTGATAATTGAATTGAAAGGCTAACATTTCAGCAGGTAATCAAAAATATTTGCAAATAGGACAGGTTTAATGATTGTAATTCATGCTTTTAATTCAGAAAAGTGTTCAAAGCATATGATACAAGAGCAAGAAATACACTAAAAGGCTGTGGTGGTGTCTGTTGCCCTAATTTAAAATGTCATGTAAAATGAGTGCCCACAAAACAGTGTCCATTGAGACGAAAATAAGTCAATATGCAGAAAATACTCCACTTATTGTATCTGATGATCTTAACATTGCATACAGAGAAAACAGACAGATTTGCTTTGCTCTACAAGCAACACTAAATGAAGAAGTCAATCAGCTTACTTACCTACCACTCACTACACTCAGGAAAAGCGTCTTTCAAACATTATAGTATTTATTAGCAAGAGACACTCTACCTACAGCTACAGACTTTAGTGAAACAATTAATTCTGGTTTTGTACATTCAGGAATTTCTCTTGCTTATATTAATTATTTTGAGATATCTTCATGTAAAAATGCAAAATATCAAAATCATATCTACATTAGAAGACTGATCAACTGGGATGTTTGTTTTTCCTCCATATGTATGCTTTTTCATATATATATATATATATATATATATATATATATATATATATATACACACACATACACACACATTTGTTTTTTGTTAACATGGCTGTTTCTCAGAATTGGAAATTAAATTATTAATTGTTAAAATTAAATTTGTGCTGTAAAAACTTAATTCAATCATGAATGGCAAACATCAAGTACATAATTAAAGGTCTCTGCCAAAATCTGGTTTCACTGGTTCATTCGTATGCATCAAAATACACAATAAATAGATAACTTATTCATTAAATATGTATTGTGTCTGGGCTGACATTTCTCAAATTTGCTGTTTACACTGTCACAAAGAAGGCAAATGCAATTTTTTTTTCTTTTTGGAAAACTAGATAAACCGTTTTACATTAACATTGAAAAGTTGCTCATTATAAATTAATTTCAGGTCACTTTTCAGATTCCCCTTGCCCAACATATGGAAAGGACACACATTTTGTGATCCCTTCTCTTTGTCTTTTATGCCCATAAATGAACAACTCTTGCATAACTGCATAACCCCATGGAATGTATATTAAAATAAAACACAAATTAAATGGTTTAGAAAACTCATCTTCCTGTAAATTAATTTACTAATACATGGTTTGTGATTGAGCCAAGCATACTGCATTCATGTATCATCTAAAATGCCACTGATGCGCCACAAAAATGTGTAACACAGTGTAAGCTATTAAGCCGAAGAGAAAACAGAAGCAAGAAAGTGATGTTAAAGAAGAAGAAAGAAAAACATCTTATTAAAGTGATTTTTTTCATGACATTTGAATGGCATCTTACATTAACGTGGCATCTAATCACAGGGGTTTTCAAAGGTTACAAACTTTCTTATGATTACAGAATCAAAATCAAGTTCTAGCCAAGTCTTGAAAAAGCCTTGTTAGATGTCCAAAAATGTATATATATTTATATGCTGATTTATAAAAATGATAATAAATCTATTTCCAGTTACCATTCTAACTATGATCTCAATGTGTATTATATAAGTAATAAAGTTAATAGAAACTATTCCTTAAACTTGTAATTTCTTCCAAACAAAAATAAGTAGTATACTAAATGCTATTAATTACAGAAACAAGATTAATAGAGCAAACATTTAATCTTTTCACTTGAATTCCTTAGAAATATATTTTAATATAATACTACCTTTGTAGTTTATTTCAGGTATTGTGTAAACTGCTCTGAAACTTTATGTGAAATGTAATTGTACATACTCTAGTTATATCTGAACCACTGCATAATTTTACATTAAAGCTCCATCCATCACTAAAGTTAAATCAATTCAATTCCAGTTTATATTCACCACTTGTCCTAACATGCATATCTGTTGGATAGGAGTGCCTGGAGTACCAAACACAAAGAAAGAATGAAAACTCTAAAGGGATAGTGCTTGGTTTATATAACATTTCTATGTAAAAAAAAATAAAGTGTGTTACATTTACATTTCACAATGCAATGTTGAAATAAATGTATATGATGTAGCTTTTAGTGCAGATGAATTATGATTTCAAACATGCAAGGAGTTCCAAGTAAAGCAGAAAAAGTCGATGGCACAGTACAAAACATGGACATAAATTTAAACAAAAAATAGTTCAAAGAAATGTATTTTTTGCATTGGTTTTAATTTAAATTTTGTAAATACAATATTCCATATTAACTTGAATCAAAACAGGCATAAAAAAGTGTGAAAGAGAAGCCTGAAGAGTAAAAATAAAAAGCTAACAATGCACAGAGCAGCTAAATGGCTGCTGCATTCTACCTCTTTCTAGGCCCGATACTGTTTCCATGACAAAATTTCCTGAAACCACCATGGTAACAATCTTCAAATAAACTGGAACTGAACACCAAATGTTAATGAAAAATAAAATTTCCAACTTGGCTTTAATCAAGTGCTATTCAAAAAAAACAGCTGCAATCTGATGAAGGAGTGTTTAAAAGAGTGAAACTGCAAATCAAGAGAAGAACAAGGGTGTTAAAAGGTTTTCAGTTTCCACATTCAGTTCTAGAAAGGCTGAGAAAACTGCCACAGATATGTGGTTTCAGCACATCGTATTTGTCACTGCCAACTTGGTAGAATGGTAATAATTTATCTTTGGTAAATAAGTCAAAACTTACTGCGTTCTACAAAACAGAAAAGAAGAACTATAGCTGGATCCCAGTTAATACCAAGGTTGTGAATATATCATCAATAACAGCTGTCATATCTGCTTATCCTGACCAATACAAAGTAGTGCGATTGTAAGAACAGTTTATTAACTTGGCTTCACATTTATTCATATGATACATGCAATGAATAAGAAAGTTGAATGGAAGAGAAATGAACGCAGTTTTTATCTTATCTGAAATATAAAGCTCAAAGACAGTATGTTGTTCATATTCAGTATTCGAATGCACTAAAGCTTTTCCACACTTACTCTGCCTGGATGACCCTTATAGCTGGAGGAAGACTACATGGAAAACTGTATCAGGAATATTTGCTTATTTGGATTACTACAATGGATGTCAAAGGAAAATTTGCTTCATTTAATTGTCTTTAAGATAACAAACATTACTGTTACAGGGATTTCTATATTGGTGGTTGGGACAGCTGTGGGATGAAAATGTCAAATTTAGAAACCTCTGAGAAAACCAATCCCTAACCAATTTCCATCCTGTCAAAAAGTCCTTAAACACGATTTAGTGCAAAACCTGGAAAAATATCTAGCTAACAGTGCAAGATGGCAAAGTTAATAAAGTAAGGAAAAATCTAAATGTATACATATATTACCACAGATAGCCATTGACAAGAAGAAGAAGATGATTGACAGCCAGCCAATCAGAATATCTAACAATCATATCTTGCAAAACCCGGTAGACTTTTTCTAATAAATATGCCACATCTGAAGAGCAAATTAGGAGGGAGGAAGAAGACGTCAGGAGGAGTCAGTGCAACGTCAGAAGAGGGCGCTGGCAACACGCAGTCGTTTCCATCTGATCGTCAGAAAAGCATATAATGAACAATGATGAGTGGTAGATCACAAGCCGCCTGCGACATTCATCCTTATCATCTTTAACCTTTCGTAACCTTTTTCTTAACTCTATATATATCCAGACTTTACTCTCAGTCATATTTCCTACTAGCAAAATACCCGCGCTTCGCAGCGGAGAAGTAGTGTGTTAAAGAAGCAATGAAAAGAAAAGGAAACATTTTGAAAATAACGTAACCTGATTGTCAATGTAATTGTTTTGTCACTGTTGTGAGTGATGAGTGTTGTTGTCATATATACAGTATATATATATATATATATATATATATATATATATTTACACACACACATAAACATATATATATATATATACATACATACACACACACATATATAAACATATATATACATATACATACATATCTACATATATACACACACAGCCATTTCGTATCAGTGCAATACGCTGTTTGTTAAAACGGTTCACTCCCGCCTTACGTGCAATAACAAATCAAATCATTCAGTTGTCTTTGCTCATATGTCATTTTAGAGCTGGACGCCTGGCATCTTTTTTTGGCCACAAGTTCGCTTCTGTTTGGTGTGAGGTTCTGTGTTGTGGAGATTCTCAGGATGGATTGCAGGTGCTCATCAGTGAGGCGACTCCTCTGTGCTGTTTTGTTAGTCTTTATCACTGAGAAGAGCTTCTCACACAGATATGTGCTACCAAACATGCACAAGGTTCGAGCCGCATGTAGACGGACTTTTTTTGTTCTTCAAAGTCACCAAAGCGCCGTGCAAACTCAGTGCGCTAATAACTCTAGCCAAGCGCTGCATTATGGGATCTTTAGTTTATTGTGTTACCAGCGCTTCATATATCCGGCTTTAATAACAATAATACAGTATATAAAATGATCTCGCGGGCCGGATATAATTACACGCCGGGCCGGATGTGGCCTGCAGCCCTTGACTTTGACACATATGGACTAAATAGAACTTGAAAAGATATATTTTTTCAAATGTGATCGCAATTCAGATAGAGTTGACGCAAGACTACAGCCTGCATGCCTCAATGAGTCATCCTCCTCGCTCTTACTTTTTACCGCTCATCTAATGAATACACTGAGTATGGCTTTACCAAAACAATTATTGATGGCGAATAAAGTATCCATTATTCGAGTATGTAGAGCGGGATATATATATATACATATATATATACCGCGATCGCAGCGAGAAGTAGTGTGTTAAAAAGGTAGAAAAGAAAAGGGAACATTTTAAAAATAACGTAACATGACTGTCAATATACAGTATTTGTTTTGTGAGTGTTACTGAGTGTTGCTGTCATCAAGGATTTGATTATCATTATTTCTTTCAATCAGGCTCGTATTTGTAGGATGTGTTCAAGTTACATTCCGTGTTTGTCAATCGTTGTAAAGATGACAGGTTTCTTTCATCGATTCGTTTCTTACTGCATCAATAAACAGCTCGTCTTCTTCTTTATCTGAGACCTGACACACTGCATGCACGGGTTTTTTTTACACTGTCTTCCTTTAGCGGGAAATTGACTTTTTCCACCGTGTGCTTTGTTTCCACAGTAGCTGCATTTATGAATATGCTTATCAGACGCTTCATATTTTTGCTGCCTTTTCAATTGTGTAATTCGGTTTTGTTCAGCTCTTTGGAACTGTCGCTTTTATCTGTGCACGCGCCAGTTCACGTGAGCCACTCGGTGTACTTGCATCGAAGGTTCCCAGCTGTGCTGGTGCCATCTCGTGCTATGTCCATAGCTTTATTTAATGTTACCTTAGTCCTGGCACTTAAAACTTTCTCTCGCAGTTTCGCTGAGTTTGTGTCAAACACCACCCTGACCATCTCATCTTCCTCTCCATAAGCACAGTCCTTCACCCGTGGCAGTTTGCTACTGGATTGCCGCTGACGGACGGCCGTATATGGGCAGGCACTAAATTACAAACGCCAGCGGCAGCCTGTCTATGAACTTAATTTAAAGTGTAGATTTACATCGTGCTTTGTTTCCGAAGTAGCAGAACTCATGAATATGGTTGTATATGTCACTCGCTCACTTCTTATTGTTTTGCTGCCTTCTCAATTATATAATGCATGTTTTCTTGAGCGCTTTTTTGAGGTCTTCCTGGTTTTCTATGTACTGCGTGATTACGTGGGAGGCGTGATGATGTCACACGAAACTCCGCCCCACGGCGTTGAAGCTCATCTCCATTACAGTAAATGGAGAAAACTGCTTCCAGTTATGACCATTACACGTAGAATTTCGATATAAAACCTGCCCAACTTTTGTAAGGAAGCTGTAAGGAATGAACCTGCCAAATTTCAGCCTTCCACCCACACGGGAAGTTGGAGAATTAGTGATGAGTCAGTGAGTGAGTGAGTGAGTGAGTGAGTGAGGGCTTTGCCTTTTATTAGTATAGATTATTCTTTGTTCCACTGGTATTATTATTCCTGTGATAAATACCATGTTGCTTTTAACTTTGTATGCTTTGTCTCAATGTCTACAGTGATTGAAGTAATAAGGTAGATTTCTTTGAACACCTGGTGCAGCCGGAGATTTGCCTTTACCTCTGTGCTGCACAGTTTATTAAGGGCTGAGGGTGAGAGCTACACCTAAAAGTAGGGAACAGTACATAAGGTAAGGCATTCTTGGCTGATAAATGGCCTATAGTCAAGGATGTTGAGCCTTTGCATGTTTAAATGTATTCTCAGAGACCAAAAGTAATATTTAGATCCGTGATATCTTTAAAACATCGCATCTTAATAAGTAAATCTCTTGAAGTGCTGAGAGAGTGAAAGGTTGTGTTATTCCTAAGGCACTTGTGTGATTTAAAGTGCTAGAGATTAACCAGATGTGTGTTTGCCATTCACAGGGCACTGTTGAGTTTCTGTGTGTATGTGTATATCTATCAATGCATGTGATAATCTTAAGGTGCAACAGTAGACCAACCCGGTAACGAATCTGATGAGTACACTTACCTCTTAGGTAAAGGGCAGGTAGAGGGAAATATCACGATAATACAAATCTCAAATATAACACTCCAAGGTCATCAGCTCCATCATTCATTTATAGCAATTTCTTTATTTCTGATTAATAAATTACAAGTTATTTCTTTTACAAATTCACTGGTAAAAGAAAGGGATACAGAACAAAGATGGTAGGCATGTCTAGAATATCTGAACTATAACAGAAAACTGAAGTCTCTACATGATATCTTAATATAATACAATAAAAATAAACAAACTCTATCCACCATTAAAGTCAGGGACACAAATATAGAGACATAATACTGCTACTATTGCTTCCAAGGTTTTCCTGAAGCAAATACAAAATACTGCTGACTCAATGTCAGAGAAGTAACAACTACCTTTCCCATAAACTAACCTGTGATCAAAATACAACAAAATAGGAAAAATGCAAAATTAGGTGCTTGCTTTACTGGAATAAAATAAACAAAGAAATGATTTACTCTGTGGTGGGCTAGCGCCCTGCCCGGGGTTTGTTTCCTGCCTTGCGCCCTGTGTTGGCTGGGATTGGTTCCAGCAGACCCCCGTGACACTTTAGTTAGGATATGGCGGGTTGCATAATAGATGAATGGGTATTATTTACTATGACATGAAAGCCTGAAGTAGTTTGACACAAAGACTGCTTACTGTCAGAATGATATTGTTGTGGAATAGGCAGCTACTTAGTGGGTAACAATGGTACTTTTGAAGACCTTTGGGAATAAAAGCTAGTTCAGGAATCTTAACCAAATGACAGACACTCTAATCCTAACACTTCAAACATTCATTACAGCTCTAATCAATGATTAATTTTAACCATCACTTTTTTGTCCTGTATGTTACATTCATTAAAAAAACTACATTAACATATTTATATACTTTGGTTTTAAAAATAGGCATGCCTTATATTAAGTAGCTTGATGTACAGCAAAATACTGCTTAGTTGTATATATTGTAAATGTGACAACTGTTGGTTAAATACAAATTATATTAAAAAATCTGAGATTTTGAAACCTACTGCGGCACTGTCTTGCCATTAAGGAGATTTTAATTTTCCTGAAAAAGTAAATAGTACAAAATAGGGGTGGAAGTTAAACTAACCTGCATAAAAATATGTTTGAAATCTAGAGCTAAATAAAATTTAGTTAATACATGCTAAGCATGTGATAAACCATTTAAATTTGATTGATCCAACAAAAATTATTTTAACAAAATATAAACTCATTATTACACATGTTATGATCACACAATGAACACCTAAATTTATAAACATCACATTAACCTACTGTTGGCTGCAGGTTATATTTCTTAGACTAGCCATTATTTGTTATTTTGAAATTCCTACTAATGAAGGTAAACATATTTTAACAAGAAAGAAAAGGTACATATACAGGTTGAACACGCCCATACACATACACAAACACACACTCAGGACAGTTTAGCAATGCCAGTTTATCTGAGTTGCATGTCTTTGGGCAGTGGGAGGAAATGCATGCAGACATGGTGAGAACATGCAAACTCCACTCAGGGATTACCTGGGATGTGAACTCTGTGCTCCTTTTTGCCAAGCAGTAGCATTACCACTGCGGCACCATAGCTGGCTATAAGTTCCTAGTAATTTTCTTTATAAACTTATTTATCACGATTTTGTTTATTAAATATTTTTGCAACAAGGAGTCATCTATACTAATAAAAGGCAAAGCCCTCACTGACTCATCACTAATTCTCCAACTTCCCGTGTGGGTGGAAGGCTGAAATTTGGCAGGCTCATTCCTTACAGCTGCCTTACAAAAGTTGGGCAGGTTTCATTTCGAAATTCTACGTGTAATGGTCATAACTGGAAGCTATTTTTGTCCATATACTGTAATGGAGTTGAGCTCGAAAGCCGTGGGGGGGCGGAGTTTCGTGTGACATCATCACGCCTCCCACGTAATCACGTAAACTGACTGTCAACGCAGTACGTAGAAAACAAGGAAGAGCTCCAAAAAGCGCTGAAGAAAACATGCATTATATAATTGAGAAGGCAGCGAAACAATAAGAAGCGAGCGAGTGACATATACAACCGTATTCATGAGTGCTGCTACTTCGGAAACAAAGCACGGTGTAAACCTAAAGTTTAAATTAAGTTCATAGACAGGCTGCCGCTGGCGTTTGTCATGCCCATGGGTAATGCGGGATACAAGTTTAATGAGAGGATGCAGTATATAAATTAGAATTTTGATCACTTTGTAACTAAGTTAAAATTGCAGGTGAAGGGCAGTGCTTATGCAAATTCCGAGAGAATGTGTTTGTGGGGGATTGATAGTTAAGGCGGGTGGGGGAGTCACGTCATCATCTCCCCTCCCATTCACCTCATTTCGCTCTGAGCTGAGCTCTGCAGCTAACGCAGTCTTATGGAAGCGACTTTGTGACGCTGCCACCAAATACTCACAGAAAAATCCACAAGTTAATACACACGCTGTCTCTAGAGTTTCTACACACTGAATCCTCCAGGCACTACTTACAAAAGGTTACATTGACAATCGTGTTACGTTATTTTTAAAATGTTTCCTTTTCTTAGCACAAGCACAGCTGAGAAGCTTCGATGCATGTGCTCCATAACGCGTTAAAAAATAATGCATTTAATCACACTTTGCATTCCAAGCAAAGGGGAACTTCTGTCAATGCATGATTTCCTGGTACACCGATTACATTGATCAGCTCTTCCCGATTCATTTTACACTCGCACCCCCTTGGTTTGAGAAGAAGTATGAAAAAATATGAAGTTAACACAGAAAAACAGATCACCAATTGAAGCTTTATGAATAATCGATACTTTATTCGCCATCAATAATTGTTTTGGTAAAGCCATACTCAGTGTAATCCTCCTTCCATTTTAGAATTTTTCCGCCACTAGCCATGATTAAATTAACGGTAAAAAAGTAAGAGAGAAGCGAGGGTGACTTATTCAGGCAGGCAGGCTACTGCTCAATAGCTTGAATTTGGATATAAGTAGATTCTATTTAGTCGCCAGAAATATCTTTGGTAGGAATGGAAGTTGAAGAATTTAGTCTTTAAATTTCTATGGCGAAGAAAAAGTTATGCAATGATGACTAAATTTAACTATATAAAGCCAAAACTTGTATATATAAAGTCATTCCCGAATAGATAAAGTCAAAACTTGATTATATAAAGTCAGCGCTGGAATATATAAAGTCAAAACTTGAATATATAAAGTCATTCCCAAATATATAAAATCAAAACCTGAGTATATGAAGACGACGTTGGAATATTTAAAGTTAAAACTTAAATATATAAAGTCAGTGTCGGAATATATAAAGTCAGCGCTGGAATATCCATCCATTTCCCAACCCGTTGAATCCGACCACAGGGTCACGGGGTCTGCTGGAGCCAATCCCAGCCAACACCGGGCGCAAGGCAGGAACCAATCCTGGGCAGGGCACATGCATCATTTTCAAAACATTAACCGAACAGTGTTTTTTTAATTTATTTTTCTGAATACGTTTTTGTTAACTTAGTTCAGTTCAGAGTCGCTTCAATCAATATATTTTGACTTTGAATTTAAAGATTTAGGAATGAGTTTATATACTGCGATGTTGACTTTATATAATCAGGAATAACTTTATAAATTCCGACGCTGACTTTATATATTCAGGTTTTGACTTTATATATTAGGGAATGACTTTATATATTCAAGTTTTGACTTTATATATTCCAGCGCTGACTTTATATATTCTGACACTGACTTTATATATTCCGACAGTGACTTTATATATTCAAGTTTTGACTTTGAAGTGCGGGTATTTATCTATTTTTATAGATATATATAGATATATAGATAGATATGACAACAACACTCATATCAATGACAAAATAATTACATTAACAATCATGTTACGTTATTTTTAAAATTTTTCCTTTTCTTTTTCATAACTTCTTTAACACACTACTTCTCCGCTGCGAAGCGCAGGTATTCTGCTAGTCTATACTAATAAAAGGTAAAGCCCTCAATGACTCACTCACTCACTCATCACTAATTCTCCAACTTCCCATGTAGGTAGAAGACTGAAATTTGGCAGTCGTATTCCTTACAGCTTACTTACAAAAGTTAAGCAGGTTTCATTTCAAAATTCTACACGTAACGGTCATAACGGTCGACATCCGCCATGTTGAACTTTCTTATTTATGACCCCATCTTCACGAAATTTGGTAGGCGGCTTCCCTGCGCTAACCGAAACCAATGTATGTACTTATTTCGGTGGTATAACGGCACTGTCGGGGCCATATTGAACTTTCCAACGGTCTTTGTTACTTATGGGCCCATCTTCAAGAAATCTGGTACGCGGGTTACCAACGCTAACTGAATCCTACTTACGTACATATATATGTCTATAGCCTGCAGCTCGGGCACCGTGTGAGCCGGCGTTGGGTCTCCCATCCCAACGCCTCCCACGTTGTTGGCTGCCTGCCTATATAAGGCCGTCCGTCACTCTGGTCTCTACATTCCCTTCCTTGCTTCGCCATGGGATTCACGTCTCCCTGCTGATAACTGCAGCCTTTTTATTTAATCCACAGCTTCTCCAGTTTGTTCGTTTATTACAATTATAGTTATCGTGTAGGTAGACTTACTTTACATTGTTCAGGTACCCATTTCCTTTATCGTTCCAACCGTACCCCCATTAACATGTCTATCGAGGTGATCACCATCGATCAAAGAACTGTCACTTACTGAGTGGTTTCCTTGCCCGGAGATGGCACCTGCCTTTTCCATTCTCTTTGTTACATATTGCACGGCCATATCAGGCACACTCTTAATATCCGGAGGAACATTGTGTCTTATGTATTGAATGACTGGGACAGGTTCAAGGTGTGGACTGATGACGGTACAGGAGATAATTATACTACACAGGAGCACTAGAAGAGTGAAATGCTTAAGCCCTTCACCTATGGTTCTGCATGTGAGTTGATGGCTGCCGCTGAATTGTTCGGTTGTCACTTTCAAGTGTACTGAAATGGCCATATATTTTACACCTTTGGACAACCGCCAATGCCTCTTAAACATCTTAGATTCACAAGTGACGATTTCAGTAGTGGACACTTTGATGTTTATGATTGTTTAAACTCTCAAAAGCTGGATGTGAAGTTATCGATGAAACTGGTTGTATACTTACAAAGCTTGACAGATGCCGAATGTCACTTCAACACAAGTCCTGCAAATACTAAGGTAATTGAAACAAACCATGAAACTTAAACCGATTATGACAGCAGCAATCCAAACTGTGAGATTTGAAACAAGATTACTGTTCACATGGCCAACTGTATGTTGCATGCTCAAGAGTGAGCTCAGCGCACAGCTTGGTCATATTACAACCAGAGGGCCAAACTGACAATGCGGTACAGTATACAAAGATATCCTTAACAAATAATTATTGGTATATTTTCCCTCAGTTTAAAAAGGTTTAATTTTCTTCTTAATAAAAATTTTAAGGCAGTACTTCGCCGCCGCGGTATTTTGCTAGTATTAAAACTAAAACTGATAAAAAAATGAAACTACATATATTTTCAGAGTACATAAAAATAGTTTCTTTTTAAAATATATTGTTAAAAAGCAATGCCTAAACAAGCTTGTGGCAGTTAAACTACTTCCCAGACAGTAGAATTCAACTCGAATGATGAAAAAAGTTGCATCAATTGAAGTCCTATTGTTAGTTATTGGTTGTAGAAGGTCTATGTATAAATGTAGTTCAAATTTGTTAGACAAAACTTAATTTAATGAAAAACCCAATGGATATTTAAAATCCGTGCAGAAGTCTTAAGCTAAAATTGCTAACTGCGTCCACACATGATGAATAACAGATTTTTAAGGCACTCTGTCGATAAATTACATAGTCAAAGAAATACTGAATCATTGTGATCCACAGACAATGTAGCCATGGGGTCATTTTTAGTGCAATAGAAATCCAGGGTAAATGTTTATTCATTGTATGCATAAAGTGTTACTGTGCCAGGGACAGACAGCTGCTTTCGTTGCTCATTCATTTTGACCTATGTTAAGGTTGCATTTTTTTTATTTACTCACAAACATACAATTATCAAGAAGCAGAGGAAGTGAGCTGCTGTGACTGAATTCCAGTGTTTGTGCTCCATGACATAATGCAAACTGTATTTAATTTTTCACTGAAAGGAATGGAACAAGATTACAACACAATGGTTGCTAGAACACATCCATGAACGTGTATGACAAATTGTGTGTTCTTATATGCATGTTTTGACTCCACTGTTCCTAGCTGACTGACAGCCCTTTTAAACACTTGCCATACCAAAGGTCTGTCAGTGCTTTTCTTCAAAGGTCAGTTTTGAAAACACAGCACCACCACTGTCTGAATGTTTATTCAGTGGAGGCCCATTCTCTATACATACCTGACACCATCACACTAAGAAGCGCCAACGTGATTGCTTTTCTTAATCCAATAATGCAGAGCATTTGGCCTGTTTTCAAAGCCAAGATGATATTCATTCCTTGCTCACTCATCCTTAAAACTATATACTCATAAACAATGCCTGCTTTAAACAGGGCTATTAGCACATATGATGCCACGATAAAATGAAAACTCAATTATATAGGAAAGGCAAGCGGACCAACAAACATTGCTACTCCTTGCATAAGAATATGCTTGATTATAAGGGTAAACTATAATGCTAAAATTCAGTAGCACTGCACTATACAGATAAAAATGGAAAGTGGCAAAATTGTTCTAAAACCAGCAGTTTAGAAATAAAAAAATACAGTAGGACGTTATCCTGAAGCAAGCATTTAATAGTAAGCAATTTTATAATCTTGGCAGACAAAGATATCTAATAAATAGAACCCATAAATATGAAATGCTGCCTCATATTGCAATTCAAAGAGCTTATTAAACATTAAAGTCACAATAAAAAAAAAGTGCAAGTATCTAAGAAACAAAGGCAAAGTTATGAGGTCTGCTGTTTGGACCCCACTAATTTGAAGAAAAATATCTGAAAGAGAATACAAATTGTTATCATTGGCACAGTGGAAAGAGGTCGGATTTTAACCTTGTAAAGCACCATGGAAGAGTTTAAAATAAACATGCATAACATGCTCACATTTTAGGATTTTATTTTCTGTCCAAGAAAATAGTCTGGAGTATAATCTCTATACTGCAAAATGTAGTGAATCTAATAACAATAATATGAAAACCGAGTTATCTTAGACATATGACTTGACTAGTGTTCTGTCCAAGGCTGGTTACTGCAGTGTATACTGTAGCTGCTAGGACGGGATCTATACCACACCACACTGAAATGAATTCAGTGACTATGAACAAGTTTTCTGTTTAAACAGATTAAAATACTTGTCGAAAAGGACAGATAATTATTCCAAAACATGATGGCACCAAAAGGAGCAAGACAAAATGAAGAGTCAAAAATAACTGGAATGTTCTTTAGCAGAAAATGCAAAGATCATTTTTTCAAAGTTGAAAACACTAAGAATCAAAGCAATGTCCTGACTATCTAATTTTCATTTCCTCAAATGACTAGAAAGTTTTCACTGCATAGCCAGTCTAAATATCCAGAAACTTACTCAGACAAAGTTTTAAATAGTTTTCTAAATTATAATGCCATGTTTTTTGCTGTTGCCATTTACAACAGACAACAAGCATGACTTCCCCCAACATAAGTACTTTGAAAAGGAAGGAAACACAAAATGCAACTGAGATGATGTCACCAAAGAGACAATAAAAATGAGAACCCTTTACATTAGTTAAACCTAAAAAGTGGTGTACCACTAGTTTACCCCAATGAGACAAAAATGAGAATTGTGCCAGGACTGTTATGATATAACGTATGATTCTTATGTTATAAAATATTTAATAAGATATCTTATAGATATTTTGTCTTTGACAACAAAGACACATTTGCAGTTATTAATGCTATTTCCATATTAATAACAGAAAAGTTTACAACACATATTGGTACTCACATTGGAAGAACTAAATTATAATCTGGGTTCAAGTCAGCATGGGTTGGTGACAATGAAAGCTCTTAAGAATTTTCAAGGTGAAGTGGTGACATGCAGAGCCATACAATGTGAATGTTTGGCCTCCTTACTTTGTCTCATTTATTATGAAGTTTTCATCTATCCCTTGCCAATCCCATTTAAACCAGTTCAGTCTACTTATGTATCACTAGGCACAAGAAATTGATGGGAAACTATTCCGTCAGAGGGCGCACTTACACCAAGCTAGTTAAGAGTCACCAGTTGCTCTAATGTATTTGTAATGTACAGTGGAACCTCAGTTTGCGAATAGTATAGATACGCTTTGTCTGCTGAGCGTCATGTGATCACAACTGAGCTGATGGTTCTTCTCTCTTGTTCGTGTGTGTGTGTGTGTCTCTCTATCTTGTGGGCAATTGTCTCCTATTCTCCGTCTGAGTCGGCATACCTCACTCATATAGTCAACATCCGTACGAGCGTATACTGTTTACTACAGCATTGTGACTGTGTGTGTGTGTGCACGCACGCGTGTGCTGTGACGTGCGAGTCCCTGTCTTGTACCCCAAAACACGAAGCTGAGTCTCAGTACTTTAACACCAGCTTTATTCAGCTTGAAACTGCAACAGCGTGGTTATTTATTGTAGCGGGATCTGCCACTCTCCTATACACAGACACAGCAGTCAGGTAGGGTCGTTGCCAAGTAGTATTGTGCCCTGCGCATTTATAATGTTCTTTGTATCACCCATCAACGGCAGGCGCTTATAGCATGTCCACGATCTTTTTGGATTTGCTTTTATGGAAAACTGTGAGACTGTAATTGCTTTGGGATGCTCTTACACTTGAGATCCCATTGGGTGGAATCCCACAAGAATTTAGAAACTCACTCACACCAGCCATGATTCTTTTCAAAGGTAAAGTGCAGGTTAATTTGTTTTATGTATTTTTACTTTATATTTTGTATTAATCATTTTTATATGAAAAGATTTGGGTTGTGGAACGAATCATCTGAGTTTCCATTATTTCTTAAGGGGAAATTCACTTTGATATACGTGTGCTTTGGACTGTAAGCACATTTCCGGAACGACTTATGCTTGCAAACCAAGGTTCCACTGTATATGGAATATAGAAGGAGAACGGAGAGGACCCTAAGACATCCAGACATAATGACAAAGGGCAAACTCCACACAGACACAGAGTATAAACTGGGAGATTAACATAGAACTGTTGTTTGCAGTTAATAACCAAATGGTACTGTCATATCTATTTATTTATAAAGCAATCCTGGAGTTAATAGTTCAAACCAAATTCTTGATTTCTAGCATGCCCAGTAAGATCTTATGACTTATCCAAGAGACTCAACCCACTTTGATAAAATATAACATGAGAAAAAAAAATAAGAAAGCTAGTGGATGGGCCTAAGTTGTCCTGGATAATGAACTATTTGTTAGGCTGACTACAATATGTGAGGCTCAAGGACTGTGTTTCTAATATAGATATTATCAACACTAGAGCATCACAAGGAACTGTCCCATCTTCTTTACTCTTCACTCTGTACATCACCAACTACAAATATAACAGCAAGTCATGTCACTAACAGAAAATCACAGATGACTCTGCACGTATCGGGTATGTTGTTAAGGGGAGTGAGACAGAGTATAGGGTGTGAAGAACTTTGTTTCTTGGGGCAGAGAAAATTGTCTGCAACTAAACATCAGGAAAATTAAGGAACTGGTTATTGACTTTTACCACACCAAAGAGCTTCTCTGTATGATCACTATTCAGGGAGTGGATTTAGAGTTGGTGCACTTCTACAGGTATTTGGGGATCCACTTCAAAGACAGGTTATACTCGTCCTGTGACACACAGGAACTATGTAAGAAAGGGCAGAACAGACCCTTCTTTCTTAGGAGACAACGTTCCATTAATGTGAGTAGTGATATCCTTCACATCTTCTCCAACTCTGTGACAGATACTGTGCTGGACTGACAACATCACTTTAAGACAGGCCCACCGAATCAAGAAGTCAAATAAAAGGACAGATTCAGTTATGGGACACATTTCTGGACCCCTGGGAGGTTGTAGCAAAGGAGAGTTTTAAAACAAAACTGAGTGGTATTATGAGCAATGCTGCACATCCTCTCTCGGAAATATTAACACTGAGGACTTTCAGCCAACAAATCATTCAGTAGAAGTGTGTCAAGAAACGCTGCTGTAGATCCTGTGGCACAGTTTGCATAATGCCTCACTGTGAATGTGACAGCTAAGTCAGAAGTTTATCTCTTTTTAATTTTCTTACTTTTTAGTCATTTTGATGTGTGTTCAGACTATAGTGTGTGCATATATTAAAATCAGGGAAGAAGACACATGCAATATGTTAAAAAAACAATAGTAAGATTCAGCTCTTTTGAAAAGACCACAGTCATGCACTTCACCTCACCACTTGTCTTCCTCTGTGGCATCTGTTAGGATCAGGGATGTGGTGTCACCTGGAAGACTAATCTCTAAGTGCTGTTACTGACATTATTGAATGTTCATTCCCAGAAGTGAATTGCTGTCTCTGTTATGTAGACATCTAAATAATAATCATTGAGAAAACATTATCACGCAAAATCTTTCACTATGCAGAAGCATATTTTCCACATGCAAAAAAAAGCAACAATCACTGCCTGATGTCGCTGGTATCATAATGCACATGTGTGCTTTAAAGGTTCAGCAAGAGAGAGGTTGAACACAAGTGTAGTGAGCAATCAAGTGACAAGAAATGAACAGACATTATAGGCATACTGTACATCTAGTTTTAATCATGTTGAAGTTTAGTACAGATACTTCAGCACTGGGAGAATGGTAGCACAGTGCCGTCATTCCTACATCACATGCTTGAGTTTGCATGGAGTTTGTAAGTTCTCCCTATGTATTTATGGATTTATTGGTATCAGCAAGTGTCAGTGGGTTTCAACACTCAGAAACATTGTCCTCAGATCTTTAATGACTATATCGTCAGCAGGAGTAACTCAGCATCGGATTTTCCCTTCCATCCTCACCATGTTATACAGAGGCATCATTGAGAGTGTTCTGACCAGCTGCATCACTGTCTAGTATGGCGAGTGCCTGCAAAGGATAGTGAAGACAGCAGAGAACATTATTGGGGTGCCTCTCCCTTCACTACAGGACAAATTTTATAAACGCAGTGTCCACAAGGCCTGAAGCATTGTACAGGACCCCTTATACCCCTCACATGGACTTTTCACAATTCACAAAAAGAGAAGATACAACATCAAAGCCAGATCTGCCAGGCTGCATGATAGTTTTTACCCCCAAGCTGTCAGACTCCTTAACACCATGTTGCACCCTGGGATCTTCCACACTGCCTCAACCACCTCTAAAAACAGAACTTTTATACATGCAAGCCACTTTCCTGCAATGATGAGTATGCATGTAGAGAAGAACTGAAAATCTCATACTGACCTTTAAGTATTTTGACACTCTTGATATCCTACTGTTGTGAAACATTCTGACCTGACATTGTTTACACATGTCTTAAACAACTATTATCATACACTGGGAATTTCTGTGTTATCTACTATTTATTATATTACATATCTATTGATTATATTTATGTATCTAGATTGCAAATACCATACACTGCATCAATGTTCATATTGCTTACTACACATCAATATTGCTGCAACTTCTTTGTCTTGTCTTTGCACAATGTCTTGTTTGTGTTTTAATTTTAAATTTAAATCTTAATTTTAATTCTATTTTTAATTCATTATTTGCACTTCATTTTGTTACACTGTGGATCCTGAGCTTTGCAATTTCGTCTATCTGTATACTTGTATATGGTTGAGATGACAATAAAGTTCACTTTGACTTAAACTTACTGGTCAACCTTAGAAAATGTGGAACCTCTGGAAATCAGGGTGCAGATAATCAGGATTTTACTGTATAATGAAACACTAAGTTCACCACAATGCTGCCACTCAGCATGAATCCCGATCTGTAGGTTGTGCAAAACAAACGGAAATAGGTGAAAAGTAGGTGGCATTCAGGAAAAAAAAACATGACTTTTGCAAGCCATGGTAGAACATAGGCATTACAGAAACATTATTGCAGAGACAAAAGTAGCATAATGAGCAGCAGGTAGCCTAAGATATTAGGAACGCAGTGAAGGGATGGGGTGCAATTTTGGTGTAGGGGGGATTTTATCCAAACTTTACCCACTGCAAGAAATGTATCTTTAGCTCTAGAAAATAGTGCCAAGTATTTCTTACAGTTTACTTTTGTTGTCACAAGCATGCCTCAGAAACAGGGAAGGTTTGTTTTCATAAATCGAAAACTTTGCTGCTTCAAAGTGGAGGTGAATATGTACTTGTTAAGTTTTAAGACTTTTTTTCCATGCTGGGACTCCGGTATCTGTAACCAACCTTATAAATGCAAGTACAGGCTAGGTATTTAAAAAAATTTATTAAAAATGTGTTTCATTTTATAGTTAAATTTCATGTGGCAAATTAATATATTTAAATGACATTCAGAGGTGTTTCCTGGAATTAACTCCTCTTAAATGTAATTATTATACATTTACTTATTTTGCCCTTGACTTTGGATGACTGTTGTTTTGGTTAATGAGGTAGGGAATTTAATCATTGTAAGCAAATGTTGTTCAATAATTACCAATAATGGCCAACTGGACTTAGACAGCTTTAAACAAAAGAGTATTCAAATTGCAGAGATATTTATGTACTACAAAAATGGTGAAGTGTTCAATATTCACATTAAACATGTCACTCAGTCAGTCAGTATCCAATCCGCCATATCCTAACACAGGGTTACGGGGACTGCTGGGGCCAATCCCAGCCAACACAGGGCACAAGGCAGGAAACAAACCTCGGGAAGGGGTAATAACTGTAATACAGGGAGAAGTGAAAATATGTTATTCAAAATAATAGGTAACTTCAGTCAAATAAAAGGCAATAAAATAAAATGAAGTGGAATTAGTCCCAGTGTAATTTGAGAGTATGCTTACGATAGAACTGAAGAAACAAAAACACTAACTGTAAAAGGAATCATGACAGAATTTTCAGAAACTTCAAGATGTGCTGGTGTGTCAGACTGTTGGCAACAGACAGGTTGGAGTGATAATACTTGAAATATACCTAAATTAGCTAGTACACAATGAAGGGTTCCATCATGATAAGAAAATGAAAATAATTGGTGCTCAAATATATCCCAACAAGCAATTGGCATGACAAGCCATCTCTCAGCCAGAGAGAGAGCTGGTGAAATGCTTCCAGTGTCATCAAAGAAGATCAGCAAGTGTGACAAAAAAGTCCTCTTCTCTTTGTCCTCGCTGCCTACCTCTTCTCACTGCAGATGACCTTTTAATAAAGTTGTGCCGCGTGACCAGCCAGCACAAGATCCTGGTGAAAATATTACAGTATTTGAACAGACACAAGTGCATACAAACACAGAAGCCTCAAAATGTTTCATTATTATTATTGCAATAAACAGTCAGATGGAAAAACTGAGGTTCTCACTGAATAGCAGGTAAACGTAACAACAGCAGTGTTTTTCTAATACTGACAAACAGCCTCTCTGTACCTCAAGTAGCTTAACATCCCTATTTGTACTTTAGCCATAGGAGATGCATAAAACTACAAATACACACTTGACTGTGCTCCATTCAAAATGTGTCCGGTCGTGTATCACGGCTGGGTGGCCCAATCACCCTTCACATTGTCACGCTTTCTCTTTGTGATCCAGGAAAGATCAGCTGCTTTTTTTTATCATGGGGCTGCTGTTTATTTTCTCTCATGACAGTTTTCACCACAATGCTTGTAGAATACAGTGTAAACTGTCCCTAAACATGAGGAATGTAGCACCCTACATACCTGAGTGACTGGTTAAAGAAAATCAAGTATTAGACCCATCCATCTCAAGGGCAACCCACCCTCTGATACACTGTGTTAACACCACAGCTGTTTCCCACTGAAATGCTACAAACTGGTCATGCAAAGAACATAATTAACTTAAATTTGTCTCCAAAAAGCAGTTTATTTGAATAAAATCTGATTAAAATGGAGAGGAAGGAAGGTTTAAAATAAATTCTTTTTTGGGGGACGTGTGGGTTCCTATGCCAGTGGACACTGTGATTCCAATTTCAAATTATCAAGTGCAACGTCAAGTGGCACAATCAATAGGGTGTTGACTCGATTTTTTGGTACATATAAACAATAGGTTAATATTTCCAATTGACGGCGCAACCCTGTGGAGGTTCTTTATATATGCAGACATGGGTTGAACATACAGACTCCAAACAGAAAGCACCCCAATCTGTATAGCTGTCACATCTGATATAACAAAGTGCCATTAAGCAATTAAATAACTGTGGATATATTTTATAGACTGTACTAAATAAGAACAAAATTAATAAATAGGTATGACTGACATCATTGAGTTTCATGTCTTGTGAATTTTGTTTGTTTTTGGAAGGTGAAGGCTAATTTCAAGAAAGTGTAAAAAATTGTCCAATTGCAATTTCTTCAAATGTCTGGATTAAGAGCAGCATCTTCTTTTTTCAATTTTATTGTAATCATTCCATACAAATAGATCATTTTTTATAAAAAAAATAGGATTGAAAACAAATTAACCCCCACCCCTGAGAAAGAGGACTAAAACTTAAAAATAGTAAACATGAATAAATTGATGAGTTTATTAGGCGGATACAGATAAATAGTCTGTATGCCAATAGTGTAGTGAAGGCAATCACAGTTTGTTTTTTCTTCTCCACTTTAAGCCCATCTGGAAGAACACCAAACACAGCTGTTAGTGGATTAGGAGGGATTGTGACACCAAGGCTGTCTGAAAGGGACTTAAAATTTTTTGTCCAGAATGGTGTTAATTTGGTGCAGGCCCAAAACATGTGACCCAGTGAGGCTGGAGCTTGATTGCAGCGTTCACAGGTTGGATCTTGCACTGGAAACATTTTGGACAATTTCAAGCAAGACAGATGTGCTCGATACATAATTTTGAGTTGAATAATTGTATGCTTTGCACATATGGAGCTCGAATGAATTCTCTGCATGGCTACCTTCCACTCCTTTTCTGATATGTTGAGGGAGAGATCCTTTTCCCATTGTCCTCTTGGATCTTTGAACGGGAGAGACTGTAAAATATTTTTATATAATGCAGAAATGCTGTCTGGATTTAGAGCATCTTCAATTAAATTGTATTCAAATAGATTTGTCTACTGTACAATTATCTCTCCTTCTTATAACAAGTACCTCAAACATCACCACCTAACTTAATCACTCTAGCATCAAGCTGGGGTTCAGGGGGTTGTTGCATTTGTACAGTATATTTGATATAAGCACTGCTTCTGATTTATTAGAAACTTCCTTTTCAAGACATCTTTGAAACAAAGAAAACACTGGTAGGATTTGAAATCAAAAGATAAACCCCATGTAGCAGCATTCTCTATATAAAACCATGGGATATGTTTCATTTGAAATTTCCTCATAAGTGATGCTACATTTCTAACGCCTGAACAACACTTACCCACTTTTACAATTAAGGAAAGCTGTTAACTTTTCTAATATGGACTATTTTATATAACAGTGTGTGGCAATTGCAGAAAGCAAAACTACATATCATGAGTTTGGGTTTCAGTTTCATGTTATCTTCCCTTTGCTTCTGTGGGACCTCCACATGATAAGAATCATTGTTAAATCTATAAAATATGGTTTGTGACTAAAGAATATTACCTTAACATTCTCTGTGCCATTTTGACTCTGGGGTTGTAGTTTATTATAGCAGGACAAATTATCTGCAGATTTGTTTCAATTGCTGATGTCAGGTGTGACCTGTGATGTTCCAGTTTTTTATGATTTCTGATCATACCAATAGATACTATGTTTATAAGTAATTCAATATTTCATACTTCACATGTTAAAAGACATGATGATTTTGTTCAACTTGAAGAATACTGAATGATTAAATTACTAGTGAAATAGTAATACATGCATGCTGCCCTCTAAAGGGAATAAGTACCACCAATGTCAGCACAGTAAAAAGATGCAGGAATGTATTATATGTAAAGTTGGGTCTTCACTGCTACTGAATCAAGAAAAAAATCATTGATTTATTTTAATACCAACCCATATCATAATGGTGAGAAAACACAAAAAACACTGATGCGCCTGCAGTGCTTTTACTTATTTCTTTCTTTTATATGGACTGAAGGGTTATTCCTAGAACTGCATAACAGAACAGATTTATGTCAAGACTTTATACATTACACAGGAAACCATAAGCCAATGTGGTAAAGAAACACTGTCAGCCTTCTTAGATTATGAGTACAATTGTCACCGCCATCCATAGCTCCTGTAAGGAATTAGTGTATATATTTCTGAAGAGGCTGCCCTGACAGCTAATAGAGGAAAAAAGGGCCCTACTTCAGGCCTGTTACTTACTTTGGTGAGGTGGATGACCCCTTGGGATGAAACCGAGCAGCCCATAAACCCAACAAATTGAAGCTCCGGACAGTGTTCGGCAAATGCTTTCACTGATTTATCTGTCACCTGTGAAAAGAGAAATGGAGAAAAACATGGGGAGGTGAAACATTGCCAGCCAAGATTTAGCACCTAGTTCAGGACTATATTTTAATGCACTACTGCTCTGCCAGAAAGCCATCTGTATGCAAGAAGGTGCTTACAGAAGAGTTATTTTCAGAAAATGACCATGCCACCAAATCTAGCTAATACAGTATCCTGTCCTGAATGAATACGCCATCCTTTGTAACAGTGAACAAAAAGTATACAGTAATATGCCATCAGTAAACACATAAAGAGCAGTTTGAATTGATGAGAGTGACCAACATGACCACTTCTGCATCTCATACAAAGATCACTCGAATAAATGATCCTTCTCTGTAGAAAATGAATGAAATAAGACAAATGATGTTTCTCTTTAACAAGTTAAAATACTATATATAAATCAAAACTATGTTATTCTATTGCTAAAGTTAAAGCTTTGCAGTTCTCTTTAGTCATAGGAGTCTCTATTATTTGATACTTTGCTCTTTTCTGTTTATCAGTTTTTCTTTGTAAAACACCCTCAAGATATTGCAGTTTAAGTCTCTCAGTGCACTGTCAAGATTGGCCCTTTGAGATGAACCACTGGGTTCTCTTTAGAAACAAATAAATAACAGGTGAAAAAAAAGCAGGGAAGTATAATGAAATATTAATGTAATTGACAAGAAGCCCATACCCTCTCAGAAAATACTATTTACCTCCTCTTTTGTACTAACGGACAGGCACATTAATGCAGCAAGACATATGGCCTAAGCACATAAAAGAATGACACGCATGAAAAGATGACCCTGGAAAGCTGTGAAAAAAAATTAAATATTTCTCAAATATGTCAAAGATAGTTCAGTTCTTCAGCTTATTGAATATTTTTTCCAGCTTTATTTTGTATGGCATCTTTCACTGTTACACAAAAGAATTTTGCCGAGAAACAGACTTACAGGCAGGGAGATGCCAAGAGTAATAAACTAATGGCAGTAGTGAGGACTGAATCCTTAGCATTCATTAGTAATATAGTTTGTCATACTGCCAGGTACGGCACCCCAGTCAAATTTACCTTATTTTTAAATAAGTTAGTTTAATTATATGTCATACTCTATTCATTAGGTCCATAACGTCACCACAGTGACACCCTTTCTGTTTTATCTGAGGTCAACAGAAAAGTAATAATATCCAAAAAAATCACTTTCAATCCGATTAATTGAAAAACAAAACAGGATTCTGGAGACTCTATAAAGGATCGCTTGTCAGAAATGGTGCTGTAATCACAACTGATCACACTGTGTTAGATGATTTCCATTAGCGTTTAGCTCAGAAATCAGCAATTATTTGATTGCCTGTTTGACCTCTGCTGACATTCTTTCATTTTGAAATGCACAGAGCTGGTGTTCCTTTGGTGGATGGGGATAGTTATAGCAATGAAATAGATATAAAACTGGAACTGCTGTAGTTTTACCTACGGTAAATTCTTTATATTTTAAATATAATCCCTTTTAGCATTTTTAGGGACCAACTAATAAAATAGTATTAAATCCCACAAAAGTGTGAAGTCAAGGAAGCTTCCTCTAATTCACCAGGTTCCCAACAGTACAGGTCTGTGTTTATTTTTTCTTAATAGTTTTAAAATAGTTCTACTGTAATTACTTTTATGATAATTAGTTATGATCCAGTTTGATCAGTTTCATTTGTAGAATTTTTCCTTTTTGTTGTTCCTTTTCAAAAGCAGCATGCACTTATTAGCAATGACACTGTTGTTAAACCAGCAGAGCCTGAAGCCCAATTGGAGGGCGGTGGCATGCAATCTTGTGTTTGATTTTTGAAAACAAATAAGGCTACATAAACACTGTCGCTCAATTCCTATTTCTTTTCATTCATACATGACACAAGTCTGATATCTTTAGAGATGTGTTGGCTGGGATTGACTCCAGCTGACCCCCGTGACCCGCTAGTTAGGATATAATGGGTTGGATAATGGATGGATGGATGTTATCAGCATGATACTAACTCATAACTTTAAACAAAGGACTTATTATATTTTCATAATCACAGTTTTGTATTCAAAACATCAACATTAAGCTCCCAACAGATATCCTGCACCGAAACAATGTTCAGTAGTACAGGAAGTACATCTGACATATACTGTCTAAGAAATGACTAACTCTCCTGAAGACAAGAACAGGAAAAAGGAAGAGAAAGAAGAGTAATAAACCTATTCTCTAATAATATGTTTTTGACAAACTGCAATAAAGTGCTGTAAACAGAATTATGCATATTTAACATCATCATCATATTCAATGAAATGTTGGAACAATTCAAAAAACGATTTAATGAGAACATTTCAATTTTTGTTAAGATGCCTTGAATACAGTGCTGTAAAAAGTTTTGCGATTTCAGAATCTCACTTTAAAATGCACTAGCGAATTTTCAAGCTCTTCCGTCTTAAAACAGATCTAGTGTGAGTTCAAGTAGAGATTAGTTTACTTTGATAGGGGTAACTTTAACTACACATATTATATACTGCAGGGATCTCAAACTCCAGTCCTGGAGGCCCGCAGAGGCTGCAGGTTTTCATTCTAACCCTTTTCTTAATTAGTGACTTGTTTTTGCTGCTAATTAACCTCTTTTGAATCCAAATAATTATATTTTATATTATTAAACAAAAATCTTCAAAAACACAGAATCATGCCCTAGATTGCACCAGTAAAAAGTAAGAATGAAAACAAAGGTCAAAGACAGAAGGTGTTTCTAACAAGAAACTACAGAATTTTGAAGTTCAAATAAAGAAACGCTTTTACTAAACTTGTGGGTATGACTTTGGGGAAAATTGGATTACTAAGACAGCAAATGTGTTTAAAAGGACTGAATGGCTCCCTCACATTTGCTGAAGACTCTTATTGTTTATCAGTATTGTTAAGTCTAGCTCCATAAACCAATGAATAAACAAAGCTTTAATACATTTTTAGATATTTAGTTCCATTTTTTAATTTTAAGTTCTGATCTGAGTGTGTTTAAAATAACTTGAGAGAACTTGTTTAGTTCTGTCACAGTCTACCTATGGCTGGTCACATTTTCTAAAGTTTAGTGATTTGGAAAATTAAGAATGCACGCATTAACAAAATAAAGTCTTACACCTTGAAAAAAGCATTTGCAAGTTATTTCATAGGCCAGCCACAAACATAATCCAGACAAGGGAAAGTGACATGTTACTGTATTATTGCCTTTACTTATGCTGGTGTTGATAGCAGTTACTGTATATACCGTTGCATATGCTTTATACAGGGCAGTATAAGATTGATACTTTTATGATTCAGGTGTTTCTGATCACCCTGTAAAATTTAAACTTCTTAAACTCGTCTATGTTTATGTTTACTTTTCCTCCTACCACTATAGTGAGAGAAGTCAAGCAAAATGCCACCTTTTATTGGCTAACTTAAAAGATTACAATATGCACGCTTTCGAGGCAACTCAGGACCCTACTTCAGGCAAAATGTAATCAGAAGAAGGGGACCTAAGTTGCCTCGAAAGCGTGCATATTGTAATCTTTTTTTAGTTAGCCAATAAAAGGTGGCATTTTGCTTGACTTCACACTACTTTCATAATGGCTAACATGGTACTGCACCCTAATACTACTCCTACCACTACACAAAGACATCTACAGAAAGGCAGCGCATGCCCTGATCCATTTACTGAACCTACTTCTCATAGCCTTTTGCTTAATGGGTACATTTCACTGGAAGGTAAACAAGAAAAATCAGACATTCTTTTTTTTATCTCATTCAGACAAAGTCCATTTTCTCACAGATTGTTTACATTGCATTTAATATTTCACAGGTTATTTGTGAAGCTCATAACAAGAGACACCTTGTACACAAGCCCCAGATCTCAGACTATATAACCTCTCCTTTATAAGCTCCTTTCCTGGATCATTTTAATTCTTCAAGAGACACTGTTCCTCTTAACATTTCTACTCTACAAAGTAAAGAATACATTGGTGTAAACTGGACTACTGAATTGTTTCTTTAGAGCTGCCCAAGAAATTTTAAAACTGATTATGTATTTACTACTCTTCTGTGTGATAAATAAAATGCATAGACTGGTCACACTGATTATTCTCTGACAGACAACTTTTTGGGTGGGGTTCACCAATCTCAAAAAAAAATGTTAAAACATCAAAAGCTAGGAGAAGTACACATGAACACCGTTCATGCCAGAAAGAAGTAGTAAAGAGCAGTTCTGATTAACAGGCACTCTAATCAGTCGCACCAATTTAATTTTTAAACAGGACCCAAGCCTGCTCTGATTTAATGGAGGGTAATTAGGTTTGAAATAACATGCAATGCAACACTGGATACATGCTGCGAATGCAAATGCTCCGTGTCCTGCATTAAATACAGATAATAGCTTCCCATCCATTTCTGTGTTTGCATTATAGATTTTGTTATTAAAAAGAAAAGCCCTGAATGTATTCAAATAAATCTGACAACAGTTATGACCCTTGAATCATTTTGTAAAAAAAAAAATTCTATCAAGTCAGACAACAAATCTATGACCGTGCAGGGAAAACATCGTGCTTTCACATTAATGACTTAACAAAGCATTTTCATATTCATCTACTGGCTAATGTCTGAGAAAAGCTGAGAAAAAGATGAAATACTTTTGGGTTACACTTTGCAGCATAAACGTGTAGTTCTTACTGTAATTCTCAGCATTTTCACTCAAAGCCAAAACAGTTAGAGAGAAGAGAAAATGGAAACAGGTGTGTTTTTTCATGTACTTTATATTGTGACATCCTTGATGGGAATACAATAAAGTTTGACAAAATGACCTTAAACCTGAGAAAGTATTAATACAACAGCTTATAACGTAAATATTTGGATGACTCTTTCCACAATAAGGAGTGGTTGAGGATATTTTTTTATTTTACTTCAACAAACATTTTCTCTTAAGAATCACAGCAAAATGTCATGGGAATTTAGCCTTGTGTCGTAATTTACTTTTTAACCAAGCTTTAAGGAATAAAAAAATTAAGGATTTTAATCAGGAGCACTAGTAGTATCGTCATGTGAAGAGAGTACAGTAAAATTCCCACTTGTATGTTCAACCAACATGCAACATGTCACCACTCTGATGGCATGATAAACAAGAATACATCAAACACATAACATTTTAACAGAAAACACAAATTAGCTTACATGATGTACTTACTCGTTAGCCATCTTTCCATACTACTTGCTCAGTATCGGTTGTTTCGGACAGAACACCAAATGGCTTGAACCTTGACCCAATATGCTCATCAGTGTGACATTTTCAGTTGAACAATCATCCACATTATACTGTATTCTAGCCCATCAAATTATATCATTTTAAGGTAGATAACACAACCCACAGCAAATTACTACTGGGTTTGTACACATTTACAAATAAAGTCCATATGCAATAAATAAGAAGAACCTATTGTAATATGATGAAGAATTTTCTAGCAAAGAAAATTGCTTAAAGCAATTAGCAAAAAGTTATTTTCCTTTACTACTTATTAAAGGTTAAGGAGTTCCTGAACAGTTTAATCATCTTAAAACACTTGTAGTTTATTCACCAGGGAACAAGACGACTGACAGATTGGTAATTAACTGAGAAACTTGAGATTTCCTTCTCAGCTTCACTACGGTACCAACAGCTCACTTCAAACTTTAATTGAATCAGTTAAAAAATGTTAGGTATGAGAACAAAATTTATCCTCTCCCTAAAGGCCTATCAATAACTGATATACTGATGGTTTAAACACTGAAGACATGGTTTTGTAATAATGAAGGAAAGAGAGAGATACTGTACTTAGTACTTCACGGACGTTTAGTTTTTGCCTTACTCTGACTTTATGAGCATAAACCAAACATGTCTGCTGACCAACACCAAGCAAGTTCTTTCATTTTTAACTTTGAATTCTACCCACAAAAACTTATGCTACACTAACAGCAAGCACAGCAGGCCCAGATGACTACTTTGTGAATATTTGCTTTACAAGAATTCACAGGAGCAGATCCTTGGAATTCAGTGGTTTATTAGATTTTTATTTTTGGTCTCCCTTCCGTTTTAACAAGGAGGGGGTCTTGAAGAACACTCGCATAATCAGCAGGCTTTTTATCCCTAAATTAGATGGCTCATTTAGGCTAGAATTGAGGCTTCATGTTACCTGATCACAAGATGTTTTCAATCCAACTGACAGCTCTGTATAAGTGCTACTGTAAGCTGAATTCATGACGCTTGAAAAGGATAAATAAAACAGTGCTATAAACACAGATGAGCTAAACAACAAATCCTTGCTCTCCGAGATTCCATTCCTGTGGATTCACATATCTGCTGTTATAGAAGTGTAGCCCATTTTGTGATACCTGTGGTCTAAAAACACCTATTTATGGAAAAGGTTCTGACTATGGGCCATGTGACAGGGTGGGTATGGGAGTTGTATTTGTGGCCATGTCAAGCAGAAAAAAAATTCTAAGAGGCCTATCACACATGAGCAACTTGCGAGATTGAGCAAATAGCAGGTCTGTGATGACCTTAGATGTCCGGGGCTACACATGCGCTACACTCAATGGATTTGAGTGCATCCACCTTGATGCCCTTAGATGTCCAGGGCTGCAAACGTGCTACAATCAATAGATCAATGTGCAACTACCTGACACCAAGAGGTATAATTAAGCCGTTGAATGCCATTTATGATGGGGACTATGGCGTGAAGTTGTTCAACATATACAAGAAACTGCCAGTAGAAGAGGGTCATATGCTCACACTGATCAAGTCCCTGACCTTTCTCTACACACCACTTGTTGCTACTACCAACTGGATGGTTTAGTGGGGGCTTCAGATCTACTCCACTGTGGTCACTCCCAGTCTCGGACAGGGTGCCTGGAATGCAATCCAACTTGACTAAAGAGGAAGTAAAAGTTTGAACAAGGTTTCAAATGAAAGGCATGAGAGCTCAGGACCGATACATTCACCAGACCCCATCTACCCACAGAAGTCTCACCCAAACCCCACCAGGCAGTGTACTACCTGAACCCTAACTCATATTTACCATAGGATCAATGCTTCATTATCCATCTTTTCCATGTTCATAGGGTTTTTTTTAGGAATGTAGCCACAGTAGATAATGAGAAATGATGAGGTTTTGACCAAACACGGGATAAATGTAAGATTTTATTCAGATACGATTTTTCAGTTTTTTAGGAGTATTACCACCATCTTCTCTTTTGTATCAGTTAGTTATTCTTGGGCATAAAACAAATGTAAAGCACATGATAAAACCATACATTATCACGGGGAATGGCAAATAGTCAAGAGTCAAAAGACGCATAGAATGATTTACACTGAAGTACGGCTTTTTCCTATTCACAGTGAAGAAGATGGTAAGGGAACACAGAAAAAAATAAATAAATAAAATCTGCAGGTGAAAGAGAGAGGCAACTGTATTGTCTGGTTGCATCCTTACGTTATCAACTAGGCATTTGAATGGGTTTGCAAAAGAAGCCATTTAAGGAAATTTGCAGAAGAAATAACTTCTGACAATCAGAATCAAATAGAGGGGGTTAGAGTTGATCCAATTCTATGTTGTTTTTTTTTTAAACCTATTGCTATAGTGAGAGGAAACAAAAATCGAGCTCTCTGGCCACTTATACTATCAGTATTGCATCAGAACAAGAATACATACAAAGAAAAAACTTTTTTAGATTAGAATAGATTAGATATGCCTAGGTTAAGGTAACCATTGTAATAGCCATAGGACCCTTGTTAAAATGAACAGGGTTATGAACTTTATTTCCAATAAACTTATTATTGTTGCCATATATGCAATGTATTTAGAAATTAAGACCTACTTACTTTCTGCACACTTTATTCTGTTGTGGATTTTATTTTTCAGTTGGACAAATATGCCACTTTTCCCTCAAACCAATCCACACTCAATCACCCATAATGATAAAGTGAAAATGTTTTCAGAAAAGTTTGCAAATTTGTTAAAAATCAAAAACTTAACAGACTTTTAATTCAACATTTTGAAGGAGCCACTTTGGCAGCAATTAGTGCTCAGAGTCATCTTGTGCAAGTCTCTACAAGCTTTGCACACCTGGATTTGGGTAGTTTATCCTATTCTTCCAGGCAGATCCTCTCACGCCACATTAGACTGAATGGGAAGCATTTGAAATGTGCCATCATAAGGTTCTATGAGGTTTAAGTCCGTTTTTTTTTTTTTGGCTGGGCCACTCACAGAAATTCAGAGACTTGCACCTCCTGATACTTTATTAATGTCAATTGTAAAAAAAAATTCCACTGTACTATGCACCTAAAAGAACATTCTGATGAAATAATACACACATACACATGTGGTACAAAGTCTTACAATTTATTCAAGAGTATATTTTATTTTTGTGCTTGCTGATTTGGTTAAGTTGTGGCAGAAAGCTGGAGATAAATCTTACAGATGAAGATGGATTATGTTGTTTATATAAATACACAGCATGTTTCAGAAATCAAATTGTACTAGTATAGCCCTTTAAATAGAACTGTATATTCCTGACTTACAATTGTGCTTCTGCTAATTCCATTAACCTTTCCACGCCAAACAACAGAATACAGAGTACACTAAGTAGCCCTAATTAGGGTAGGTAAAAAGAAGTGGCAATATATGTTCCTATCTGTTTGAAAAGGACAAGTGGGAAATAAATCAACCATACCACCCAAGAAGCATTCAAAGACAAGTGCTGCTTTTACTGAGCTTGTCCTCTAAACCAGTGTTTGTTAAACTTTGTATCACAACCAAAACTGAGTCGCGTACAGGTTTGTGATGGGTTGAAAAATTATTGTGTAGTAAAGTTCTTTCAAGCAGAAATTCTGTGGCGAGTGATGTACCACTCTCTATTTATACTACTATTCACCATGGTAGTATGCAACATGTGCCACATCCTTTGAAGAATGATGCTAATGCTTCACAGAGAGCTTTCATTTCCATGGCACAAAAATGTGATAAATATCCCTCATGACACCAACTTCTGAAAAAGTCACAATGAGATGACTGACAGGAAAAACATGTATAAGAAAGGGGGAGAGAGGAGGCAACGACACAGAGAAACTTGTGAGGTAACTGGCAAAGAGACCGCAGTGCTATGTGTGGGAAAAGGCACTCAGGTAAGTCCCGCCGTTACTCCTAACCCAATGGGTCCGTTTGAACACCTCCAAATGGATTTTATTGAACTAACCCCGTCTAAAGGTTACCGATATTGCCTTGTGATTGTCGATGTGTTTTCCCGATGGGTAGAAGCTTTCCCTTCAAAACGCAATGATGCCAAAACGGTTGCTAAAGCACTAATTAAAGAAATTATTCCAAGATGGGGCATCCCGCAAAAGCTACAGACAGATAATGGTACTCACTTTGTGAATTCCATTATAAATGAATTGACTACCTGGCTACAGATCAATGTACATCATTACTGCAAATACCATCCACAAAGTGGGGGTATTGTAGAGCGGTGCAATGGCACCCTAAAAGCTAAGCTTGCAAAAATTTGCGAACAGACCGATTTATCTTGGCCAGATGCTTTGCCCCTGGCTTTAATGGGATTGAGGGGACGGACACACCGGCATTTGGGGCTATCGCCGTTTGAAATTCTGACCGGACGACCCATGCCCGTTGGCATGGTTATAGGAAATGTGAACCTGCATACCGTGGACAATGATCTTCTCTCTAGTCTTACAGGCCTCCGAGCGTCCCTGAAGGAAGTCCACGAGCAGGTTAATCAGGCTTGGAGAACCAGCCCTCCATCTAAAGACTCGCCGATTCCCTTGGGCACCTGGATCCTGGTTCGAGACACCCGGAGGAAACATTGGCATCAGCCTAGGTGGAGAGGACCGTTCCAAGTTCTTCTGTCCACACCACACGCTGTAAAGGTTGAAGGATTGCCCGCCTGGATTCACGCTTGTGCAGCTGCACGTTCTTCTCTAGCAACAGTCCCTTTCCCACTATCTAACATTTCTGACCCTACTGGTCTGCCTTGTCTTCTCTACTTATTTACTACTTCCAAAACTTCTATTGATTCCAATTGCGTCGCTTTATCTGTTCTTTTTCCCCCCATTCGTCATATGACTACCCCCATGTTTCAGTCCCACGAAGGAAATTTCACATGTTTTAAATCAAATGGAACTGCTTGGGTAGGAGAATTACCTTCTTCCTTCTGCGCCCAAACCTTCCATGTCAATTTAACCTCTTTTAATTCCACTCTTTCAAAATTTTTGCTTTCCCAAACTACCCCTAGATCTGATATTTGGTGGATGTGCTGCAGGTCAAAACTGTTTGATATCTTGCCTTTCGATTGGTCTGGCACTTGTGCCCCTGTACAGCTAGTTATGCCCTTTCGATTATTATCCTTACCCTCTTCACACTCTCTGTATCACCCCTCTAATTCCCAGCTCTCCACTTCCTCCCGCCGAACCCGTTCCCTCCCAGACCCTTCCTCCAGTTTCTCCCTACACGGCCCAGGAGTATATATTGATTCTATAGGAGTTCCCAGAGGAGTCCCAGATAAGTTTAAAGCAAGGGATCAGGTAGCAGCTGGATTTGAATCTATCATACCTCAGATTGCCATTAATAAAAACGTTGACTGGATTAATTACTTATATTATAACCAGCAGCGTTTCCTTAATTACTAGAAATGCTATAGAAGGTATTCATGAACAATTAGATCGTACCTCCCTAATGACTTGGCAAAATCGTTTGGCCCTAGATATGTTACTTGCTGAAAAAGGTGGAGTATGTGCTATGTTTGGTGATGCTTGTTGTACATATATCCCTAATAATACTGCACCTGATGGGTCCATTACTCGAGCACTAGCCAGCCTAACATCTCTTTCCAATGAACTTGCCACTAACTCAGGCATTTCTGACCCTTGGGATCGATGGTTCATGTCCACCTTTGGGTCATGGGGCCAAAGGCTAAAATCAGTATTTATTTCTTTGGCAGTAGTATTCATTGTCCTTTTACTTATCGGATGTTGCATTGTTCCTCTTATTCGCTATATAATATCCAAATATTTCACTGCTTCTATAGCCAAGGCCTATATGCTACACGAGGAACGTATGCTCCAAATTGCCTCTTCAGTTTCCTTATCCCTTTCCCCCTCTCCTCCTCCTTCCCCATCCCTTACCTCCGCCTTCTGAATTTTCTTCACCATTTTATCATGCCCAGATTGATAAAAAGGGGGGAATGTGGAAAAATAAAAATCAGTTATTGATCAAATCTGGTGTACGTGACAAGGGCCACGAAAAGTCTGTCTTGCGACAAGTGCAGCTTCTGTTTTCTGTAACAAACAAGAAGTTACAAGTGCCCAACTGATGACCTTTAAAATTGTGTAACTGCTGATCCAAACAAAATTATTGTAAAGATGTAATGTCTTGAAATTCTTGTGCAACTAAAGTCATAAGGTCAAATTTTGCGCTTAGCATTATAAAAGATTTAGGACACCGACTTCTCGGCGCAGATGAAGGGCAGGTGTCCTAGGACTGTGCTTCTCTGTCATTCTTACCTTTGCCTGGTGTGTATTAATAAAATATTTTTTACTAACTTTAATTATATCTCTCTGTCTTCAGTCACGAGAAATGACACTAGAGAAAAAGTGTCCACATATGTTTACCATACAGACCAACTGACTTCAATGAAATTTAAAGAAGTCACAAGACTTGAGCATTGACCAAATATGAACGTGGTGAAGACATGCATGCTATGGACAGAAGGCACAGGCTCAGAATCAAACTTGATGACCTGGTACCTTGTGAACGGAAGTGACCATGTGTGATGCCACCACTGCAAAGTCATCAAATCAGGTTGTCTTTATTTTATACAGAACCTAACTTGCTGCTATTCCAACCCCACCTACACATACAGTACACATTTCTACAATTAGAACACAAACAGAATACATTACTAGATTCAGTGTTGATTGGTTTTGAATATAAAATCTTTTTTTTTTTTTTATTTCTGCACAGATTGTCTGCCTACAAATTCTTAAAAGATTTGTTATTAGGCAACACCACAAGAAAGGACTTCCTCCAGATGTCACTTTATAGTATGGCAAAAAAAGGTCTGAATAAAAAGTCAGTTTTACTGAATAAAAGCAAAAAATGCACAAGGCTGACAAATAAGAGCAAACAAAAATATTATACTTAATGCTTTGGTTATGTCACAAAATGAGATTTTACAAAGCTCCAAAAAAAATGAAAACCTTAAAGTTATAAATAACCCCAAAAAGACACCCCTTTAATTTTAACATCTACTAGTATTGGACGTAATATATACAGTAGTCTCATTACAAAACTCATGAACTGAGCACAATGAATATCCTAACTAAAAAGAAATCATTGCCACATTAAGCAACATGAATTTGTGCATCATACAATGTTGGAGTAATACTACTTTGTGATTGCCAAAAGCCTTGTTTAACTATTTTGTATTACAAAAACAGTTTTTATAATTATTTTCAACTCAAAAACAACAGACCAAGGCCCCATTTTAATTCTAATCATCCTCACCAGAGACAGAAGCCGTCTGCGTTTAACCTGTTTAAAGGCTCTTTGGGAATAATTAGCTGTAAAAGATTAAGTAAAATCTAGATTTAGATTAGACTGCAAAAACTGAAGCCTGATTTCAAGTAAAAGAAACTATAATTTAAACTCTTTTTAACAGTTACAAAAAAATGTGACAATCTGAAGCATAATAAGGCAGTTAATTATTAAACATCTATGCAATTTGACGCAGACCAATACACAAATTAAAGCCTTGGTGATAGAATGATCTCTTTTTTTTGTGGAAAAAAAAATAACAGTTACAACTTCACCTTGCGATCTCAAGAAAATGTTCCTGTATAATTTGTGCCCTCTGGGATCATTTATTCTTCTTGTTTGTATGGCTTTCACATCAGGGCACAAGTACATATTAAGAAGCAGAATTCATTTCACTCACATGCTGCTTTATGGCTTACTTTGAGTGACAAGACTATTTCCACTTTTGGTCCTCATGATGACCCAGTCAAATCTGTGGTGAAGCATTGTGGGTACTCAGGGAATTCAATTACAGTTCTTCAGTTTTAAGAATACAATTCCAGAAGTGGTTTGACTGATCATTTGGAAATGCTGCATGCCTCATGACTACAATGCCAATTTCCAAACCGCGGCTGTTGTGCACTGCTGAAATAAAGCTATCATCATACATTTTTTTACCTCTCACAAGAGAATTAATGTTGCAGAGTCTCTGATCAGCTTTTTTCCTTCACTACCGTTATGGAATTAAACTACAAAATATCACACATAAAAATTCAGTGATCAAATTTTGGTCACTTAACAGTCTTGAGTGTTTTCCATTAGATGAATTGTAAGAAAAACTGACCATATTTCTTTGTGGATGCTAAATAGTTCCTATAAGAGTTCCGGCACACCAGCATTAAAATGAATTTTTTTGGAGTAAAACCTAGACATATTCCATCGGAGAAGTGGATTATATTATATTTAAAGGCTGTTATTATTGTTGGCAATTAACAATGGACCTTTGTTCCAGCTTTGACCTACAGCTGTTTGAAATGGACCAGTTCTGTCCTGTACTCTGTGCAGTGGTTAACTGAACACCAAAATTTTACAAAAACTTTATTTATGAGGTCTTGGGCAGGAATTATACCAAATTATGAAAGGATTTTTACTCTCTGTGACTTTATTATTCATGTGTGCTGTCTGAGTAAACGTTTGGTTTAAAAAAATTTAAACCTTATTGATTCTTTTAATCTTTCTCAGTTTATAAGAGGCCCAACACATAAACATGAACATACACTGGATCTCGGTTTATCGAATTGTTTATCTGTCTGTAACAGATAAAAAAAAACAGAGTTTTGCTTTTCTGATCACATGCCTGTTATAACTGAGACTTCCATATACTGCCATATAGTTAATATTTGTAATCAGGCTTGTTGCTTTCGCACAATAAACTCCACTACTGCCAGCCAGTTCTCCATAGCTTTTATGAATGCTTTTGTAATCCACCTCACTTCAGCTGAGCACTGAGAGTTTAGTTACGTTGTTTAATGATACTTGTTCTAACACATTAGACTCTGTTGCTCCATTTAAGGTCAAGTGCTCAAAATCTAAACCTGTGCAGTGGTTAAATGATGCTACTCATACCCTCAGACGGGCATGTAGGCAGGCAGAGCCTAAGTGGAAACAAGACAAGCATCAGGTGACTTGATATCTTAATGGACACTTCGCCAATTTATTTAACAATTTTATTTAACACTATTAAGACTATTTGTAATTCTTCTGTTACTACAGTATATCTCATGACAAGTCATCAACAGTCTGCAAGAATTTTCTCAGATGTTTTGTTCAAAAAAATTGCTGACATTAGATCCAACATTATACCTTCTGCTAATAAGCTTTCTGTCCCTCCAACATGCTCCACTGTTTTTAAATAGTTTGAGATAATTATTAGTCACCTTAAACACACAACATGACTGGCACATAATGTTCCCTCCCATATTCTTAAAGATGTTTTTGATGTGGTTCAGTCTAGTGTTTTGATTATTAGAAATAGTCATCTTATCACTGGTTCAGTCCCAGCCTATTTTAAACATGCTGTTAAGACCAATCTTCAAGTTGGATTTCTAAAACCCAGGTGAAGGTTGTCTTGCTATAATTGAAGACTTTAGAATTTCATTTTTGAAGCATTTCAGTTTGGTTTTAAGGCACATTACAGCACTTTTAAGAGTTGTTAATGATCTTCTATTAGTAGAATGCTGTTATCTTAATGCTTTAAGATCTAATTGCAACACTGGATATATTTCACCATGACACCCTCATTGTTCATCTTGTGCAGTACTTGGGCATCCAAGGAACTGCTTTGGAATAATTCAGGTTGTACCTAACAAGCAGAGGTGTTTCAGTCAGCCTGGGTAATTTATCCTCCTCTTCTGGTCCTCTCTTCTGTCAGGTCCCCTAAGAATCTATATCCTTGGACCTATTTCTCATGACATTAATTTTGTTTAGACTTGAGAATAAGTTAAATATTGCTGGAAGTGCGCTTGTGTGGTTTAAATCATACCTTAAGAACCAACAGCAATTTGTTGCCATTAGTAGGTTTAGGTCTGACCCATCTTATCTGTCCCAGGTTGTCCCTCAGGAATTAGTTCCTGGCCCTTATATGCTTCGTCTTGGTGTGATTATTAGACTGTGTGGTTTACGGTTTCATTGTTATGCTTATGATATGCAGATTTATTTACACACAGGGTTTATGCAAACATTACCTCCTCCTGCATTGGTTGCCTGTTTGACTGACATAAAACACTATTTGTCTGAAAACTTTCTCAGACCTGTACTACTGAGTAACGATAAAATTGAGGCTTTAACTATTGAAATTCCATGTCTCAGTAAAAATCCTGGGCTTTATTACACCTTTGTCTGCACAGGTTAAAAATCTTGGTGTTATCCTTGATTCCACACTTTCCTTTGATCCACACATTAATGATATTACCAAGGATGTCTTTTTCCATCTAAAACAAATTTCAGAGTTGTGTCCATTGCTCTCTGATATTGCAACTGAGATGCTTATGCATGCTTTTGTCACCTTCCAACTTGACCATTGCAACACAATGTTGTTTGGTATCCTAGCTTGAAGCCTAAACAAGCTACAATATATACAAAACTCGATAGCAAGGGTGGTTACACATTTAAAACCTCGACAGCATATTACTCCTAAAGTTACATTGGCTATGTGTCCCTTTCTGAATTCAATATAAATATTTACTTTTAGACTTTAAGGCTCTTCGTGGTCTAGTCCCTCTTTACATGTCTTATTCATTATGTCCATATACTCCATCACACTCACTTTGTTCTTCTAACTGTTAACCAGTCCACTGTGCAGATTGTGTACTATGGGTGACAGGGCTTTTAGTGTTTCTGGGCCACAGCTATGGAATGCACCCTGCCTTTCAAACTCTGTTACCTGTACCTCACTTTCTGTTTTTAAATCCAAACTTAAAATGTATCTTTTTAATACTGCTTTTTATTCACCTTGTTAATGGTGTTTGTATATTGGACTGTTTGATGTTATGAATATTTAATGTACAGTTTCCTTGGGTACCCTGAAAGGTGCTTTAAAATTATTATTATTATTATTCATGCTGCCCTAAGGATATCTCTCTATTATAAAAAAAAAAATCTTGGAAGGCTTAGAAGGAGACGATATGTGATTTTCTCGGAGACACTTTAACATCCTGCGAGACAAGGCAGTAAGACAAAAGGACAGCTGCTGCACGGGCCTTTAAATGATCGACATGCAGTGCAACAAACAGAACACACAACTCGGCAACAGCAGCAGCAAGACAGCAGCTGATCCGACCGCATGTCCTTAGCGTGCGTTCAGCCTCCCCTTCACTACTCGCGCGGCAGAGATGCAAAGTGGCTGGCACACAGCGTGCTCTGGGTCGAGCGAGGCGAGCAGGGGGCACAGCCCCCTAGGATTTAAAAAAAAATTGTATATTTCTATTCACTGCTACGCAAATGATGCACACGATTCCACAAAAAAAGCAACATTTTCCCGAAAGCCTTAATGAAATGTCTGAAAGACAGTAAAACATGAATTTTCTCAGTCTAAAACAAACTAAAAAAAAAAACACTGGTTGTGTGGTTTGGACCCTTGCCTGTGCTCCAGCAAGTAATCCCAGCCTCTGACAACCTTGTGAATTTTCCCTTGGGATGTATCTATCTATTAAAAACATTCTGCAAAATAATCTTGGCATAATTTTTGATAGTGCCCTCAAATTCGACAAACAATTTAACTATGTTACTAGAAGCCTGTTTCTATCTGTAACTCATGTTGAAAAACTGATTCATGCCTTTGTTTCGTCTCGGCTTGACCACTGCAACGCATTACACGCTGGATTCAACTACTCGTCTCTTGCTCACTTACAAGTAGTCTACAACACTGTGACCAGGCTCCTAACTGGCACGTGAAAACATAATCATACCACACCAATTTTAGCCTCTCTTCCCTGGATTCCTGTTCACTAAAGAATTGATTTTAATCTTATTGTATGTTTTAAAATCTTATCTTAACTGAAAAGTATTCTTTCAACCTATGCAAAAATATGGGACGTTCATTTTCAGTTCAATTCTGTAATTGCAATTTAAGGGTCAGAAAAATTTGGTCTCCATGTTTAGGTATAGCAAAGATGCCACACTGTTTAGGAAATGTTCTTTCTCACAGCATTGCATACAGCAAAAAGAGGTAGACTGTGCCAAAATAGATGTTTCTCACACTTTTAAAATGTAAAAAGTGAAGAGATTTAAGCTTGTTTTTCCATTCACTCATTCTATTTACTGAGTCTGCTTAATTCAACCTTGTGCCACATGTATTTATCTATTAAGTGTTTCCCTGCCTTACTTAAGCATAGCCTTTCTTTCCCACAAATGAAGCTAAAATAAAACATAAATAATTGGGGACTGTGTCCTAAGGGACTAAGGCACTGCTGTGAGATCATAAGAAACTTACTTCACCTGTCAATATTCCAGTTCTAAAAATAAGGAAACAATTGTACTTCAGCTAAATAAGATAACATAAAATACACTGTTAACCACCCACATTATCATGATGAGCAAAACATTTCACCAAAAATTTTGCTTATACAGAATCTGTAAAATATCTTCATTGTCTGAAGTGTATACTCAAAAAGGAGCACAGAGTATCAAATTCCAATGTGTTTAAACAAATTGCAATATGTAGTAGGGAACAGTAGAACTGGATATATTTTTTTATCTGCCACATTGTATTAAAATATAACCTTGATGGAATCTGAGCTGTAGTTTTAGCCCTGAGTATATTTCTGTCTCTAATATGCTGCACAGTAGCAAGCCTAAGATTACTTAAGGTCGTAATAATGCATTTCAAAAGAGTATGTAAAAATGATTACCAGCAATGCCAAAATAGTAAAATCAGTCTAAGAACTACTTTTCTATAGAACAAAGATGACATTAGGCAATTTGCTGCTTGTCTGCGTGTGAAGTATTCACATTTCTTATACAGGATGCAAGTCCATCTCATCTAATGCAACACATAAGAGGATAAACTATGGAGACAAGAATGATTTCAGCTACAAGCCTTTGTAGTGTGTCAACATGCTGCATATTGGTTGGACATGCAAGTAAGAATTTTACTGTACTCTTTACACAGGACAATACTACTACTGCAACTACAACAAGTACTCTCAATGTACCAGGGTTAAAGGTTTATTAAAACATGGAACCTGCCATCCATAAACAAATTTTAAAAAATTTGTTAACTGTCTTTACCACATAAAGAATGATTGTTTTAGTATACCCTATGCACAAAACAGCCAAATAATGATTATCTTCTGTTAAGAGTTTTCATTCACATTTTCATTTCAAACTAGTCTTAGTAAGTAAAGCATACATTTTGTTCACCTCTTGCAAGACCATAAAGATTTTTTGAGGTCACTTTGTTTTTAATGTTTCTATTAATGCCATGTTATCACTCAGTGTCACAACACTTGCTTAGACCAGGATTAAAGAAATCTGCTGGCTAAAAGAGAAGCTCATCAAAGTTTTCCTGTGAGTACAATTACACTGCTATGCTGTCAAGTTGTAAAGAGTTGCATGAAGAACAGAATATACAGCACCATTCATCAGCACTACCCCACTGAGACATGGACTCTAGGTAAACAGTTTACTTATTTTCACACACACCTTAAGATTAAGAGGTTTATGAGTTCGTTCGCATACTTTAAGGCCCATCTCATTGCTAACAGTGTGCCAAAGGACATTTTCAAAAACCATGAAAATCACTGATTGAAGCAATAGGAGTAGAACTTTAACTTGCCCAAATGAGACTCAAGGCAATTCTTCCTCATTATTTCATTTACAGGCCTTAACAAGAGATGATAACTTGCAGCAATTTAAAAAAAGAGTTTACACAGCAAGTATATGCTCATTCATTTTATGTCAACCTCTATACCAGCTTTTTTTTTCTATTATAGCTAAAGAGAAAGTTGAAATAAAAGTCTTCCTAACAATAACCTATACAATGGATACAGGCTTAGTCTATGGAAAGCACGTCAAATTAAGTCAGTTATCATACAAATTAAATACTGACTCATATATGGTTCTTACTTTAAGATACTGAAAAGGAATCAAAAAGGAATCCTAACAGTACTGTAGACATACTTGCCCCCTCCTGATTTTCTCTGACATTGTTAATTTTGACGTTGAGCGTTTTCAGGTATCTACTTCCAAAATCTAATATTAGATAAATGGTACCTGAGTAATACATACTTTTTATTTGCACCATTTATTAATGGAGCAAGGTTTTATAACACCAAATGCCACTGTATGAAAATGTAATTGCCCTCTTACACTTAATAACATGCCACCTCATCTGTCTATAGGACACTCTACACCAGGAGTGTCAAACTCCGGTCCCGGAGGGCTGCAGGTTTTTATTCTAACCATCTTCTTAATTAGTGACCAGTTTTTGCTGCTAATTACTTCTTTTTATTTAACTTGACTCAGGCCCTTTAGTTGGTTTTTCTTTTCCTTAATTAGCAGCCAAACAATAATGAGGCACAAAACAAGCCACATCACACATATCTGAAAATAAAGAAAGGTGAAGGTCTCAGTAAGGTTGATCTCTCAACTCACCAAAACACTGCCGATGTTCTTATGAAAAACAGAAAATCAGTTTTGGAAATGTCAGCTGCGGCAGAACGAGAGCAACAACAAGCCGTGGAATTAAATTGGCTTCTCATTAAGAAACTGGTTAGAGTTTGAAGCCCCAGTTTAGCTGTTCATCTGTCGGCTTGTTTCACATGTCATTTCTGTTTGACTGCCATTTAATGAGGAAACGAATCGATTCAGAGGACTGAATCCTTCTAACAAGGCTATTAAAAAGTGAATTAGCAGTGAAAACAGGTCACTGATTAGGAAAAGGGTCTGAATGAAAACCTGTAGCCACTATGGCCCTCCAGGCCTGGAGTTCGACACCAGTGCTCTACACCAAAGGACTTGGGCATTATCCAAGTGCTTCCTGACAAATGAGAGGTGAGCATTTAGGTTCTTCTTGATAAGCAGTGGTTTTCACCTTATTGCTATCCACTGAAGGTTATTTTATGATTGTCTGTCATAAACAGTGGTCTTTCCCAAGTCAAGTGAAACATGCAGTTCTTTGGGTTTATTTTAGGATTCTTTGTGACATCTTGAGTGATTTTATGCTGTACTCTTTGACTAATTGGCAGCCCAATTGACTGTGTCTCCCATAAGAGCCAAGTGTGAGCGGCAGGAGAAGTGTGTGTAGTTCAACAGGTTGCCCGGCGCATGCCGATGTAAGGGCAGCAGGGAACTGAGCCAGGATATGAAGGTTGACTGCACCTAACGGTCTGAGTCTTCTCTTGCAAGATCCAAACAGGATAAAGGGGAGGAGGCGTTAGTTTTAAGGCCTTGTTCACACGGGCGTTAAAATCGAGCTTTTTTTTTGCGTTCGTAGCGTCCGGTAAGCGCGGATCAAGCGCCGAGTGTTTTCTACACGTAGGAGTCAATGAGAGTGTTCACACGGGCTTTGGTGACGTGCGTTTGTCCGGCTGCGCGTTTATACAGCATCAAAAAAACGTTGCATGCAGCTTTTTCTTGGCGTTCAAAACCCACGAACGCAAGGAAACTGCTTCTAGTTCGTTTTCTGCGCGTTTATTTTACGCTTTGGAGGAGTGGGGGGGGGGGTGGCATTTCAGTGCATAACACCGGTGTAAGCGCACACTCGACTACTGTTTCCTTACCTCAAAGTGACAAGTAGTCTCTCTTCGGGGCTAACACCAAGTCGCATATCGGTTGATCGGCGTGCAATGTGGCATTGCACCAGCTGCAGCAGACAATCAAAAGTGGAAACCAACATCCGACAGTAATTAAAAAACTTGAGCGGAAATTTTCACATTTCTTCATAAAGCACAAAAAAACTTCCTTTAACCCGACGTTGTGCAGTCAGAGGATGAACCCAGTAACGGCGATTTTTCTCTCCCTACGTCGCGAGTATTTTTAAAACAAGAAGATTAATATCTAACATAGCGAAATGGTCCATACTGAAAGGAGGCACCTCAAATAAAACGACAAGGGCTTTCATATCCAGTTCCCGACACTGCCTCCACAGGTTAACACACAAACTACAATTTGGGCTGCAGGCTGGCGTTAGACAGAGACAAACGAACGCTGGTGTAGAAGTCAATCGATAGCCACCACAAAATGCAACATAAGCGTCTAGGGCGTTCAGAGCGAGTACGTGTTTATCCAAAAACTTAACGCCCGTGTGAACAAGGCCTAAAAGGGCAGTATTTAGGGTTTTGTGGACTGTCTCTGGCTTTAAAGCTCAATGTTTTTAATTGATTTATTTATTGGATTGTTTTTAACATCCACAGACACTTCATTTTATGGATTATTTATTTGTTTCTTAAAGATTTCCACTGAACTTTTGAACACAGTTCTGATTTGTTGGATTTTATTAAAAGCACTGGAGCACTTATGTATCTACCCCTGTCAATCTCTCACCAGCCTGGCAGCCCTCAAATTATATTTTTAATCTTTTTTATTGGTAGACAGAATAACACAGAGCGACTTATTTGAAAACTATAACATTCTTTAGGAGATGGTCAAAATGACCCTTTAGCATATCTCAGGCCTTAGTCAATCCTCAATCAAACAAAACCATGATGAACCAGAATGATGTTCTTGTGGCTAAATGTACCTGAAATTCAAAAAAGTATTATGGACTAACTAAAAGCAGGATGACAAAGAACCTAAATTGGAGATGAAAGCTGCATTAGTGTACTGTTGTATCTGTCCTGGTGTCTATATAAACTCAAGGAACTCCAGTTTCTGTATTATTTTGCCTGTAGAAGGGGCCTGAGTTGTCTGGAGGAGTGGGGGGCATTTCAGTGCATAACCCCGGTGTAAGTGCACACTCGACTACTGTTTCCTTACCTCAAAGAGAGTGTGCGCTTACACCGGGGTTATGCACTGACAGTTAGTCTGGAGGAAACTCTATTCTCTCAAATGTAAATTAACTAGCACAAAAAAAATTACATTAATGTCATAAAGACTGTGCTTCATGCGAGATAAGGGGGATATGGCTGTAAAGGAGAACATAGATAAAGAAATCTGCAGATTTTATAAAACCTAAGTAATAATGATGTAGACTTTGTATGTGTTTAGTGGTCAAGGATAAAGGAGAGTGGACCCTGTTACTGACTACATTTCTTGAGTCAAGAATTACTAGCAGTACTGTTGGGTTTAAGAAAGCAACAATGCAAAAAACACAGTTTACATTTTTATGAATGTCACAAAGCCCACTTAATACTTAAGTTTACAACCATGGCAAACTTCAAAATTTAGTTGTTAAGCTTATTAAAATAGCTATAAACAAATACACAAACACCTAAATTCACATGCTCTAACAGCTTAAAAAAGTAACAGTTGTGATGGATGTCCGGCAAGAGTTGCCGGCCCTCACCCCCATGTCGCCAGGAGGAGCTCTCCCGACAGCATGGACGTGCCCCGAGTTCCAGCAGGGCCTCATGGACTTTGTAGTTTTTATACACAGCCCTGCTGGATACCTTGGGGACCACAAGGAGTCGCTGTAGCGAGGCTCGAAGACTCTTATGTGCCCTATAACCTGGAAGTGCGTCCTGGTCACGTGAATGGGAGGAATGACGTACTTCCAGGTTGAAGAGAAAGACTTTTACCCTGACCCGGAAGTGATAAGGACTTGTGGACTGTGGGGCAGCAACACCTCCGGGTCATGGGGTATTAAAGGACTCTGGGAAAGCCCAGACACTGAGCTGAGTTGGGAGGCAGGGTGGCTAAGCGTCTGGGAGTGGAGGATTGGTTTATTTGTGATTTGATTTATGGTTTATTGTTATTGGAGAATTGTGGAGAGGAGCGTGCCTTGTGCACTTATTATAATAAATAATAATTATTTGGACTTTTATCTGGTGTCGGACGTGGTGTCTGAGGGTACAAGGGTGCAAGAAAGCCCTAATCTGTCACACAGTGTATGCTAACATAGAAAATAGTTTCTTTTATTTATTTTATATTGAAGTATTTTTCAAGCACACAAAACAATAACTAAAATCACTTTAATCAAAAATATCAGTCAATCACAGAATGATTTAAGTTTCATTAATCTGACACAACACTACAATCTCCACACTTATACAATGCAAAAGCCAAATTAATAATGAAAAGCCCATTACAGTATATTATACTTCCTCATATTGATTGATTGAAGCAACAAAAGTTAAACAAAAACATCATCAGCCCAGCAGACCTATTTTAGAAAAACAATACTGAATATGGGCGGCACGGTGGCACAGTGGTAGTGCTGCTGCCTGCAGATAGGAAACCGGGTTCGTTTCCGGGTCCTCCCTACGTGGAGTTTGCATGTTCTCCCCGTGTTTGGGTGGGTTTCCTCCGGGTACTCCGGTTTCCTCCCACAGTCCAAAGACATGCAGGTTAGGTGGATTGGCGATTCTAAATTGTCGTGTGTGCTTGGTGTGTGGGTGTGGGTGTCCTGTGGTGGGTTGGCACCCTGCTTGGGATTGGTTCCTGCCCTGTGCCCTGTGTTGGCTGGGATTGGCTCCAGCAGACCCCCCGTGACCCTGTGTTCGGATTCAACGGGTTGGAAAATGGATGGATGGATAATGAATATTTACCAAATTCTAAAGAAGCTCTGCACAGCTCCACACAGATAAAAATATAATTTTTCTCAGTTTTTTTACGTAATATAAGACATCATGTTTCATTGTGTTATGGAGGGTGCATTAGGATTCTTTTAGTTGAGCAAAATAACTTGAAACAACAGAAATGTAGCATAAGAAATCACAGTAAGTTAATTTCTACTGTAGATAGTGAAACTTGGAGTTTCTATGTAAAACAGTTCATTCAGTTCCTTTTTGGAGTAATCCTCCTGCACCATTAAAATCATCGGAAATATCAACAAATAATGCATATTAAAGAAAAATATTTTACAGCCACAAGAACAACAACATGAATAACAAAAGGCAGAAAAGCTACTTGTTGGATATTACTCTATAAATGTAGAGATAAAACTCAATCTTTTGTTTCTCACTACTATGAGTAAAAGTAATAGAAGTACTGCTACATGTACATGGTACAGTGAAATTCTTATCTGCATGTCCAGCCATCATGCAACACACCACTACTCCATGACAACATGATAAACAAGAATGAAAGAAATTAGGTCTGCAACAACTAATCAATGTCATCGATAACAACAGTTGCCAAAGACTAGATAGTTAATACTTCATTGATCAAGGGTAACCCCAATCACATTTTGAGATCTGGAGATGCAGTAGAGTGTTAATATGATGGAAGGTAAAAGGCCAAAGAACTCAAACGTATAAAGAAATCCGCCTCTTGCAAGATCTTTAAAAATGACCTCATTCTGTACAGGAGCATGAACACCTAAGAGGAAAATGCATGGCGCAAATGGTGATAACTAGGGATAATTCAGCAGCACTCTCATTGTCACCTTCTTCCATTTTCTCTAGCAGCTCAAAATCCTTCTAAGAAAATGCAGAATCTGTGTCATTGACAATATGCAAAACCTTGTTTATATTCATTTTGATTATAGTGATGGCCAGAATTTGATGCTGTACTCTAAAGATAAAAAAAGGCTTGAAACAACTGACAGTCAGTTCATCTTTCACTCCTTTCTGCCAAGCATGTAAAATCATAAATACACTCTAGGCAAGATTTGATCGCGATCAACAGTGGTTTCAGCCCACTACCCTTTGATATAATCAACTGCCTTGAGAGTGTTACGCTTGAACTTAAAAGTTATTGACAAAACTTGTTGCTATGCATTTTTTGCCAAATGTAACTGTACAGCAAACCTGTACTATTTGTTATGAAGTAGAACATTGTGCAAAGAATACACCTCCATCATTTTTGAATAAAAAGCTTATACTTTTGCACAAATATTGACTTTTTTTTAAATCCCCAAATAACTGAAAGAATAATCAACCTACTAATTGATAAGTAAAATAGTTCTTAGTTGTAGCCAAAACAAGAATATGTAGCTTTACTTTATACCAGCTATTTTGGAAACTGCTCCATATACTGCTATGCTATTTACTAGATACGGCTATTACTGCTAGTGGACTGTTTCAAGTCTTTTTGGGGCTCTTTGCAATATATCTTTGAATAAGCCACTAAGCTCTTACCTCTGTGTTGAATGGAAGCAACCCAAATGGCCAAGAAGTTCTGATTACTACCATTAGATGGCAATGTTTAAGGACTTTGTGTGAACAATCCTGACATTTTATTGATACATACTGCAAGCAGTGGCTTGCTGTTAGAAACTGACTAACTGACTCACCCCTTACTGATTGCACTGAAGGTACAATAACTTCAACTTTGTATTCATGCCAGATAATTGAAATCTTACCGCTGTCGATATCGGTCTATTTTGGAAGATTATGCAGTGCTGTGGATAGTTTGGATCAGTCCTATTGTGGGCAGCATCTGCAGTGGCTGAATAACCCAATCCTGGCTTGGTAATCTTTCCTGCAGGTGCTGCGGACACAGGCTGAATTGTGTATCAGTGGAGTGAAGTTGGAGTCTCTGCTTTCTGAGTTGGCTTGTGTCATCCAGCTTTTGATTCCTTGCCCCTCTTGATTCCTTCTTAAAAAGCATGTTGCCCACCACCCTGGTCATCTGCAAAGAGTCCCAGCTCATGGGATCAATGCCAGCATGTTTCACTTCATATTTGCAGTCATCTTAATAGTGCACTGTTGGTCAGCCTGTCCGGCGGTGTGCAATGGCCAGCTCACCACACATCAATACCTTTTGCTATGGAGCCATCTTTCTTTTGGTGCACATGTCCTAGCCATCTTACCAGAGGTGATGTTTTTGGTTAAGGGTTGAAAAAAAGTATAAATATTTTCATAGGATTGCCAACATCAGAGTTGATTAGAGATATCCATCCATTCATTGGCTAAATCGTTTCTCTATTTCATTGTTGTGGAGAATCAGTGTTAAAAATACAGTAGCAGAGTATTGGCAAGACAGGAGTCAACTCTTGAAGGAGGGCCATCTCTTCTTTGGGTACACTCATGGATATACCCACACTCACACTGGGCCAATTCAATGTTCACAACTAGTCTAATATTGATTATAAAATCAGAGTTTGCTGCAAGAAGCTCCTGCAATCAGCATCACAAAATGCCATCACTTAAAACAAATCCATGAATAGCATTAAGATTCTGAATGCAGCATTTACAAAAGTAATGCAGATGTGGCTTATACTACAAAAATAATATTAATCGATGATAAAAAAAAATTTCTAACCTTGGAAAATTAAACCCTATTTTTGTGCTCCTACTTGAAATGTAATCAAATAAAATCTTTCTCTGCATGTTTAAGTGACCAGGCTCTCAGGACTTCTTCATATGTTCAATTAAACACAGATGACATCAACGGGCGAGCAAAAGAAAAGGGAAACCAATGCTTCAATCATTTCAAGGTACAATTTTGTGACCAGCAGGAAACAGCTAATTTAAGTACAGCAAATTATGCTACAGGGAGCAATTAACAATTAAAACCTGGACTTTAATTAACCAACTCATATTGCAGTATCTCTTGTTATTATTTAATACTAAGGAGGATATTAAAAAGCAATTCAGCCATACGTGACCAATCTCCAATTATTGCACGCTATACATGGCCAGAGGGGGTTTCCAAGCTTCACTATGTTATCAAATTCCCTGATTAAAGCCAAGCAAACTGTTGCATATATGCAATAACATTTGGGTATTTAAGTGAATGACTAAAAACCGAAGCTGCCACTGCTTTAATGGATATAAAAAGAATGCACTTAACTCACTGCTCATTAGCACAGTCACTGTGAACCTTAAAGACAACATCAAGAACTTAAAAGGAAAAACAATACTCTGCATCAGCATTTAGATTAATGGGGTAAATGTGAGCTTTCCAGTCAGTGTAAAGTCAAAAGATCAGCAATACATCAAATCCAATTGCAAGACTGACTTTATTGGAATAAAGACAAATTTAAAATTCATGGGGGAAATCGATAAAATCCAATATGTTTTCTTCTCTATTTATTAGAACAATGGCTTTTGTTTTCTCGCCCTTTCCATGTCTCTGCAGCAGCAGTATCCCAGTCATTTTATTGACACCTGTAAGGCCACAATTCAACAATGTTTAGGTGATTCAACTCTTAACGTTTTAATTTAAAGAAGAAAACTAAAATAAAAACTACTTCAATCACCTGAGTGCAAAATCTTGTTTAGTTAACTACAGCCAGTGATTCATTTTGCTTTGAAATATGACACTCTGATAAATGTGTACATAGACCACTATCCAAAAAGGCTTGTATTATCACTAAGATGTAGATTAAAAATTGAAATGGCCCTTAATGTTCGCTTATAATTATTTTCAATATTCAGAAATAGATACTTAAAACAAATATAAAACATATTAAAGGTGCTATTAAAGACATACTTTATATATGAATTGCAAATTAACAATCAAGTCTACCTTTGGGATGCAGCATTGAAGTACATGTACTGTATACAATAAATGTGTAAATAATGGAAGCTACTAGTCAAAATGTGAACAGAAACATAGGACGAAAAAATATATAAGCACCAGCAATTTGAGGCTCTTAATGTATGCTGACAGGAAATTTTGCAACACATTACATATAAAAAAAATATTTTAAAAAAAATTCTACATTTCCCAAGTCTTGCACACTATACACTTAAGAAAATGTATATTTCACAAATGCACTGAGGGCATGCACTGTCAACAGGCCAAGAGTTAGTGATTTTCAAAAATTTTAAATTACTTTAAAAAGATACCACAAGGAGTATAACAGAAGTAGCAAAGTATTGTACATTTAATAGTAAAGAAAGATATAACAACACTAACCCTAAATAGGAAAACTAGACTAAACACCCATTCTATTTTCAAAGACTCTTCACTTAAAACTAGCATAAAAGTGACACACTTATTGTGATTGACCAATTCTCAAAAGATTTTCTGTCAACTGAATGTTCACAATAATTATTTTATATTAAGCAAGTGTCATTTACATGACAGTTTCAACATGCCAATTTATGTTTTTTCCTATTTTTGTTCCAGTAGACCTGCCTTGAAGAAAACCCTAATGAAAATGCAGCACTAGCAATACATCACCTTCTAATTACAGAACAGTTATTAATGACAGATAAGGGATTGTGAGCACTGTAAATCACTATGCAAAAGAGCCAAGCTTTCAGCAAATAAAATCTAAAATAAATGCCACCAAAAAAAAAGTACTCAACATCATTAAGTTGTGACAAGGCTGATAATTTAAGCCTTGAACCTCATTTTACACCTTAAGGATGTGGCAACTTATTCTCCTGTCTTTATTTTGCTGGACTTTATAGCTATGTATGACCATTCAAATCGCTAAAGGTTTCCCATTGCGGGGAAATTCAATAAACCAGGTACTCAAAGAAATTCACACAACAACATTAAAACGATAAACCAAGTAATCAATACCATGTATCATAGAAAACATTTGCTATAACTATACTAAGTAACCCTGATTATTAAGACACTTGACATTTAAGATCTTTACAGATTCTAAACATGCGTAAGGAAAATGGACTACTGGATACTCCCTGCATTGTGGGGTTTCAGAATCTGCTAATTAAAAACAGGGAAAATCAGGATACTGCTGATACTAAAAAAAAAAAAAAAAAAAACACTTTTCAATAATAAAAACAGCCTGTTTGTACCTAACCCCCATTACCTGAGGAATGTATCATTTTAGTAAACACTTTTGAGTCACTGAGTGGAGCACACACTTGATCTTCCTTAAGGAGTAAAAGCAAAACACCACAACTGATACTCCACTGTTCAGATATTTATATAAAGCCACAAGTGGGCCCTAAATTTGCTATTCATATTTTCAGTTTTTCAACAGTAAAGAAGCGATGGCTGTTGGGATAAAAACAACAGACACCAAGATCAATTAGCCACCAATATCTTATGTGCTTCTGCTCCCACACCAGTTTGTCATGAGATTAATTTCACCTTTGATCCCAAGCTCTCTACCAAATGAAGGTGCTATGCTGCACCATACTACATGCCAAAGCAGCTAGTAGCTCCAATCAATGAGCAAATAAATCCTTGTTTCCTTTCTCACACTATTTCTGCTGTCGAGTTTACAACAAAATAAATGAAAAAGACCCAAGGTCAACAACAATTGGTCAGTCACAGCAAAAGCTTCAGAATTTACTTATTAAAAGATAAATCACTGTTTAGTTCATCATTTTACACCCAGAATAACTTAGCACAAGATCAGTAGAAAATTAACCCATTGTGTTTCAGAGAGGGTTAAATATTTAAATCATAATATCTTCTTGATAGCAAAAAAAAAAAAAATCTACCCTTTTCATCTGTGATAGTAAAGATGATGAGCACTTTGTTCTAATAAAAGACAAAATCAATTAGATTTAACATACATATGATGAACTTTTCATTCTGAAATAATAGCTCTGTCTCAAACTAATGTGAATATAAACATGCAATGTCAATCATATTTTAATTGATTCATTAAAAGTTTTACTTAAAATAAAGGATAAATTAATTTAAATATTAATTGTAATGCTGTATTTGTAGAAGGAAGAACACAGGAAAGCTAATTTCATGTTTAAAAAATAAGAAGAATAACGACAAAGGTTTTACTTGTAATTTGTTAAATCGATTTTATAAAAATAGGGAAGAACTCCAAGAATAATTTTATAATTTTACAGTAAAATGACAAAGATAAGCTTTTTGTCTATTTGGAAAAAAGAGACACAATTCCCATTACATCCATGAATGCTAATAATGCTAGGTATTTTTTTTTATTAAGATTTTAAATCAAATAGAGTAGTACATCTGGGCTCAGGTCATTTCAGCAGATTTAATCTATAAACATCCGCTATTTCATTCAAAAGATTTTAAAATTTTAAAGGAAGGAAAAATCGTTTGTAATAGATGTATCAAGAAAAAAAACAATGTGCCTATTTTCATTTCTACCAGGCATTTATACTAACTGAAAGATCTCCTTATTAAATCTCCTTGTTTCTTTCGAATGTGATTTATGTCAAAATTAATGTGCACTCAGCACAGGCCTGGCTCCACGGGGGTCATTTAGCTAGGCTAAGCCCACCAAAATATCATGTTGAGCCCCTCCACCCATGCTATTGGTATAAGGTTCCAAGTTGGATTTTTGGGACTTTATCACACCACGTACACCCTAGTATTTCAGATGACCCCCCCCCCCACACCCCCTTTCTAATTCCAGAGCTGACAAAGTCACAGTGAGGAAAAAACGGCACCCAGTGCAGTGGCGTAGCGTGGGTGTCAGCCGCCCGGGGCTGAGGAAAATTTCGCCGCCCCCTTATTTAGGTATTTCAATTTAAAAGACTAAAATATACAGTAATTCTTTGCCGCCCTCTAAAAGTGCCGGGGCCCCTGCCGCCCCACTACGCTACACCACTGATCCAGTGAGATAACATGTATACACTGAGCAGATGGGATGCAAAATACATGAAGATATAAACTTTAATTTGTTCATTCGCAATTGATTATTGAGTTTGGTTAGCCACATATTCAAATAAACTCAATGGGAACAACAGAAAAATAATATGCTATGAAAAGTTTAGATTTATGAGTGGTATTAAAGCTAATATTCAGTAAAAAAAAAGAAAATATCTCCCACATTTCTTCTATGAGACATCTTCCTGGCCCAACTTGGGAGATTAGCCACACTGAGAGGTAAATGTGCCTACTTCTACATACATCCGTAGTATAGCACAAGTCAAAGTATGAAATTTAATGAGCACAAATCAAGTTGGACCACTTTACTTCAACATGTTTGCAACAAGAGGAAAGAAAGCCTTTATGAAATTTCACATGAGATTTGCTTGGCCTAAACAAGGGTTTTATCAATTAACCAAAATAAATTTAGGAAGTCATGCTCTTCTAAGAGCAGACATGTGATTTCAAATATAAAGAAATAATGATTAAGGTTTTAACTCATAACAATGGGAATAAGGTTTGGCAGTACTTACCAAAACAGTCTCTCCACCCATACTACTGAAGGTTTTACTGTTAAAATTCTTTATTAGTACTAGTGAGAAAGGAATTCTTAAAGTAGTTTGAGTGACCTTGAATGCAACCGTCCTTTCTGATTAACTGAAGGTATATGTTAGCCAAAACAATTCCATTGTCATCATCATTGTCCTTCAGCACACAAGACATAAATCACTTGCAACGAGTGCAGAATGCAGCTGCTAGAATCCTAACTAGGAAAAGAAAATCCGAACACATTTCTCCAGTTTTGATGTCACTACACTGGTTGCCTGTGTCATTCAGGATTGACTTTAAAATACTGTTTATGGTTTATAAAGCCTTAAATAATCTCGCTCCATCTTATATATCGGAATGCCTGACACGTTATATTCCAAATTGTAACCTTAGATCTTCAAACGAGTGTCTCCTTATAATTCCAAAAGCTAAACTTAAAAGAAGTGGTGAGGCGGCCTTCTGCTGTTATGCACCTAAAATCTGGAATAGCCTTCCAATAGGAATTCGCCAGGCAAATACAGTAGAGCACTTTAAAAAATTGATGAAAACACATTACTTTAACATGGCCTTTTTATAACTTCACTTTAACTTAATACTGATACTCTGTATGTTCAATTCTTCATAATAACTATTCACAGTGGCTCTAAAATCCGTACTGACCCCTACTCTCTCTTCTGTTTCTTTTTCTGTTTCTTTGTGGTGACCTACTCAAAGCATCATGATGCACCATCATTGATGGACTGAAAGCCAGAAGTCTACGTGACCATCATCATCAGGTCCTTCCATGAAAACCCTAAATACAAAGAGGACTGTTTGACTTATGTTAGGTAGAATGCCCAGAGGGGACTGGGCGGTCTCGTGGTCTGGAACCCCTACAGGTTTTATTTTTTTTTCTCCAGCTTTTGGAGTTTTTTTTTTTTCTGTCCACCCTGGCCATCGGACCTTACTTATTCTATGTTAATTAATGTTGACTTATGTTTATTTTTATTGTGTCTTCTATTTTTCTATTCATTTTGTAAAGCACTTTGAGCTACATTTTTTGTATGAAAATGTGCTATATAAATAAATGTTGATTGATTGATTGATTGATTGATTGAACACATGCTTATCAAATTAGGAAACATCAGCTCCAGTGATACTGCCTGTCTGTCTGTCTAATAAACTGTTTGAACGTTTTAAACTTTTATTTGTCAACTAGGCAATACAGATGAAAGTGATGACATGGAATGGATCACACTGGGATAAAAGGACAGTATGGGATCCATGTCCACAGACTGAATAATCCACATTTAAGGAGAAAAAATAAGAAATGATTGCATTTAGATTTTATACATTTATATTCATATTCCACTTATCACTACAAGAACCTTGATATTTATATTGAGTAAATGTCCCTACCTTTCCTCCTCCATCTATTAAGGTATTAATACAATTTCCTTAATATTTATACTGAGTCACTTTTTTCTTTCTTTCCTCCAAGAACTATTAAAGTTAACAATATAGATTTCTGCCTCTGAAAGTCAAATATTATTTTTTAAATTTTGTTTCCTCACTGAATGATAATTAATATTGTACCATTCTACTAAACAATCAACCTGAAAGAAGTAAAGATACTTATCTTTCCCATATATATCACCTGTCACCATAATGTTAACAGCACAATCACTGTTGTCTCTGGGGTCACTGATATGTAGTGTAAAGACAAAAGCAAACCTTGATAAGCCATTGTATTCAACTGAAGGCTCCTTGAGAAAGTGGCATGTACACTAACTATTGTCGAAAAAGATTTAAAAGAAAATCCTGAACCCATAGTTTAATATATGGATTAACATTGATACTACTGTGGAACTTATCAATAAAAATGTAAGGCTGGAGAGTATGAAAGATTAAATAATATACAGAAATAGTTCTCCAAAAAAGGAGCCAGATATATCAAGAAAAGATCAGATATATTAAATAAAATACCAGCAGCACAGCATCTCCACTTCTGCTTGCACAGCAAGCAAAATGATTTGGGAAAATGGAAGAGGTTCTCCATAAAATGTTAAAGTAAGACTTTTTAAAGTATCTGAATTAACAGTATGTATTTTTACACACTATGCTAATAAGTTATCTGCATAACATTTAATCCATCCTCTTTCTTAATTTGCTTATTTGCTGCCAGTTTACCTAAACAGCATGTCTTTGGACTGTGGGAGGAAACTGGAGCACTCGGAAGAAAAACTTGCAGACACAGGGTGAACTATAAAACTCCAGTAGACAAGTCTGATGCTGACCCATGGTCTCTGGCTTAACACTCCTGAAAAATCAATGAAGTAGACTTCAGTTTTTACCAGTCCTCCTGAATGAATCTTCCTCTGTATGTGTCTTCTATATTCAAGTTCCACCTACTATTGTAAATACCACATGGTTAATGGGCTGAAGAAAAGATTTCCCTATAATCCCATAAATGGTGCGACTCAAACCACCTACAACTGAACACCAGCAAAACCAAGGAGCTGGTGGTGGATTTTAGGAGACACAGGCCCCTCATGGACCCCGTGATCATCAGAGGTGACTGTGTGCAGAGGGTGCAGACCTGTAAATACCTGGGAGTGCAGCTGGATGATAAATTAGACTGGACTGCCAATAGCGATGCTCTGTGCAAGAGTGGACAGAGCCGACTATACTTCCTTAGAAGGCTGGTGCCCTTCAACATCTGCAATAAGATGTTCTATCAGACGGTTGTGGCGAGCACTCTCTTCTACGCAGTGGTGTGCTGGGGAGGCAGCATAAAGAAGAGGGATGCCTCACACCTGGACAAACTGGTGAGGAAGGCAGGGTCTATTGTAGGCATGGAGATGGACAGTTTGACATCCGTGGCAGAGCAATGGGCGCTGAGCAGGATCCTGTCAATCATGGAGAATCCACTGCATCCACTGAACAGTATCATCTCCAGACAGAGGAGCAGCTTCAGCAACAGACTGCTGTCACTGTCCTGCTCCACTGACAGACTGAGGAGATCGTTCCTCCCCCACACTATGCGACTTTTCAGTTCCACCAATTTGGGGTCAAACATTAACCATTAACATTATACAAAGTTATTGCCGGTTATATCTGCATTTTTATCACTTCTTAATTTAATATATTTTTTTTTAATCAGTATGCTGCTGCTGGAGTATGTGAATTTCCCCTTGGGATTAATAAAGTATCAAAGTGTGTGTATATTGTTACTATTAAGTGTAATGGGAAAGCTATCACCATGCTGTAAATGACTCCCATGTCAAACATAGTTAGACAATTATTAAGCTTTAATAACTTGATATTTAACTTAAAGCTTAATTGAAAGTCGGGAAGAATAATGATAAGCACCACCACCTCCTTGGCTCAAATCTTACATAGTCTCTTACTTTTATTCTACTCTTGTCATATGTATTTCCCTACCATACCCAAAAGATTCTGTATATCATTGACTTAACTTGTAATTCTAAACAGATTTTGTGCGAATGCAAAAGTGTGTGTGTATGGACTGATGCCCACTGCCCTTCAAACAATGCAGGGAGGGATTCATGTTAACTATGACCCAGAACTGAATTAAACTGGTTTGACAATAGACAGAAGAAAGTATGTTTGATGTAAAATAACATTTACTTACAAAAAAATGATAATATTTTGCTGTATATTTAAAAGTAAATGGACATACAATAGTAAAAATAAAGACAAAAGCACAATTATAAGTAGGATGCAGGTTAACTGTAGCATCTCCGCAGTCAGCTCTTGAAGCTTATTTAACTTAATAAATCTAAATGTCATATTTCCCAACAAACTATGCACAACACTATAATGCAAAACACCAAAAATGGATTAATGGAAAGAGACACAAAAATAGTGAGTTTTTTGGATAAAATATGATAACTTCAATCAGAAACAGCTAGAATATGAGAGAAATTATTAGGAGCCCAATTGTAATTAAAATTGACAATTTGAAGGCAGTCAAATTAAACAGTCACATTGAAAGACAGCACAAGAAGAAAATACACTAATTCTTCTGTTGAAATTTGTATCTGCCCAATTATCCACCCATCCATCTGAAACCTGCATGATCCAGTTCAAGGTCATGACAGGTGCCCAACAGTATGTAATATAGTGCCAGACGCAAAACTAGTTAACATACGCTCATTCACATAGAGTTGTTTCAAGTATTCATAAAAAATGGACAAAATGGAAGAAAAACTGACATATAGAGAGAGAGAGAGAAAGCAACTAGAGCCTGTACATGGGGTGAGGTGAAAAAGAGATCACCTCAGTCAGAAATCTGGAAAGGGGGGCATTTTCACGTAAGACTATTATAGAAAAAAATGAGTGTTAAGTTTGAACCATAAGAGTTACATCCATACCAAAGGGCTAATTTACAGTATATACTGCTCTTAAAGAATATAAGAAATATGATTGCTTTAAAAATTTAAATTAATTAATTTAAGAACTGCAAATTGCAATGTTTTGCCATACTGTGTGCTTGCAAATATCAAAACAGCACATGCTCATTTCAAAGCTACAAGTGAGTAACTGATATTGGCATTCATCTTCCTGATTTTCACATATATTGCATACTAGCAAAATATCCGTGCTTCATGAGCGGAGAAGTAGTGTGTTAAAGAAGTAATGAAAAAGAAAAGGAAACATTTTGAAAATAATGTAACATGATTGTCAATGTAATTGTTTTGTCACTGTTATGAGTGTTGCTGTGAGATATATATATATATATATATATATATATATATATATATATATATATATATATATATATATATATATATACACACATACAGTGGAGTAGGAAAGTATTCAGACCCCTTCAATTTTCACTCTGTTATATTGCAGCCATTTGCTAAAATCATTTAAATTATTTTTTTTCCTCATTAATGTACACACAGCACCCCATATTGACAGACAAAAAAAGAATTTTTGAAATTGTTGCAGATTTATTAAAAAAAAAAATGAAATATCACATGGTCCTAAGTATTCAGACCCTTTGCTCAGTATTTAGTAGAAGCACACCTTTGAGCTAATACAGCCATGAGTCTTCTTGGGAAAGATGCAACAAGTTTTTCACACCTGGATTTGGGGATCCTCTGCCATTCCTTCTTGCAGATCCTCTCCAGTTCTGTCAGGTTGGATGGTCATCAGACCAGAGAATCTTATTTCTCACCATCTCAGAGTCCTTCAGGTGTCTTTTAGCAAACTCTAAGATAGAACTTTTTGGCCTTAATTCTAAGTGGTATGTGTGGAGACAACCAGGCACTGCTCATCACTTGTCTAATACAGTCCCCACAGTGAAGCATGGCAGTGGCAGCATCATGCTGTGGGGGTGTTTTTCAGCTGCAGAGACAGGACGACTGGTTGCAATCGAGGGAAAGATGAATGCGGCCAAGTACAGGGATATCCTGGACAAAAACCTTCTCCAGAGTGCTAAGGACCTCAGAATGGGCCGAAGCTTTACCTTCCAACAAGACAATAACCCTAAGCACACAGCTAAAATAACGAAGGAGTGGCTTCACAACAACTCAGTGACTGTTCTTGAATGGCCCAGCCAGAGCCCTGACTTAAACCCAATTGAGCATCTCTGGAGAGACCTAAAAATGGCTGTCCACCAACGTTTACCATCCAACCTAACAGAACTGGAGAGGATCTGCAAGGAGGAATGGCAGAGGATCCCCAAATCCAGGTGTGTAAAACTTGTTGCATCTTTCCCAAGAAGACTCATGGCTGTATTAGCTCAAAAGGGTGCTTCTACTAAATACTGAGCAAAGTGTCTGAGCAAAGGGTCTGAATACTTAGGACCATGTGATATTTCAGTTTTTCTTTTTTAATAAATCTGCAACAATTTCAAAAATTCTTTTTTTTGTCTGTCAATATGGGGTGATGTGTGTACATTAATGAGGAAAAAAATTAATTTAAATGATTTTAGCAAATGGCTGCAATATAAGAAAGAGTGAAACATTGAAGGGGGTCTGAATACTTTCCGTACCCACTGTATATACATATACATACATATCTACATATATACACACATACAAATACACACACACATATACTGTATAAATATATACCCTTTGAGGTGCGAGCAGCTGTTCCTGGGGGTGCCAGAATCCATCAAGGAAGAAAAATGAAAAACATTTGTACAAAATCTTAATTTACCTATCCATTCCTAAATAATTAAATGGGCAGGCTATTTCGTATCAGTGCAATATGCTGCTTGTTAAAATGGATGACTCCTGCTCTTACGTGCACTTAGTGCTGCGCGGGTATTATGAACTATCGTATCTGTTCAAGTTCTATTTAAAAATTTAAATATAAGTAATTTTTATTTAGTCGACAGAAATATGTTTGGTAGGAATGTAAGTTAAATTTAGTCATCATTGCATACATTTTTCTTCACCACAGAAATTTAAAGACTAAATTCAACTCACATTACTACCAAAGATATTTCTGTCGACTAAATAGAACCTACTTATATCCAAATAGAACTTGAAAAGATATATTTTTTCAAATCTGATCGCATATTTTAGATCGATTTGAGGCGCAACATCGAAGTCTGCGAGCTATTGAGCTGTCGCCTGCCTGCCTCAATAATTGACCCTCGCTTCGCTCTTACCTTTTTACCGTTCATTTAATCAAGGCTAGTCGTGAAAAAATTAGAAAATGGAAGTAGGATTACACTGAGTATGTCTTTACCAAAACAATTATTGATGGAGAATAAAGTATCCATTATTTATAAAGCTTCAATTGGTGATCAGTTTTTCTGCGTTAACCTCAAATTTTTTCATACTTCTTCGCAAACCAAGGGGGTGCGAGGGTAAAATGAATTGGGAAGCGCTGATATATATATACTGAATATATTGAAATAGTTTTACTGTCAAAAAATGCAAACAGTACGCGGCACGTGTTTCACCCTAATTCTGGGCTCATCAGGCGTACACACTCACTGCACCCCTCTCGAATCAACCTTGACATCAGCGCTAGAGGCAAAGCTCTCGTGGTTAGCCACGCGCGTGTGGTTTGTTTATTTGACAGTATGTAGATCGGGTGTATATATATATATATATATATATATATATATATATATATATATATATATATATATATATATATATATAACTCCTGCAGCCACAGCCGTGACACACATAAAAAACATCAATAATAACTCATAAACTTGCAATATTATTTAGGAAAATCGCAACATTTTACTCACCAAAAAATTCAGATTATTTGTAAACAAAATCCATCCTCCTCTCTTTCCTCAAAAACAGTTCAATTACTCTGTCAGACGGATTATCCGCGGCGCTTCAGTTCCATCAAAATGTCCCTTTCTATCGCCATCGAAGCAAATGCTCAAAGGCGAACCCATCCTATGGTATTTCTGGCATAAGTCTGAATTCGCTTTAGGGCTGAAAATGTCCGCTCGACAGAAGCAGTGTACACGGGAATGCTCACCACCAAATATACCAATGTGAACAGCTGCCCCATGGTCTCTTTCAGATTTTTCTGATGAAGGAAGTCAAGGAGGATCAGTGGGAGATTTTTCTGCAAAATCATCCATGGCATACATTATAGTCAGTTCTGTTTTTAGCCGAGACAGATCAAAAAGCGTTCCGTGGCTCTTGTGTTAAACTGGAGAAGGCTGCATGCGTGAAATTTTTCTTGTATTCCCAAAACGTCTGGGGCTCGAGGAGCGTGACAAACATCAGGTTTTCGTGGTCTTGTAATCTGGTATGTGTCTGGCAAATAATATTGTCCAGAATCCTGCCATGGAGTTGGCCGTTGTACGTGCGACAATCTTTGCTCGAGCGCTTATGTGCGTTCAGAGGCCTTGTAGAATTCCTCATATCGGTTTCTATCCAACCAATGGGTCTGCTAGAGGGCCCTACTGACACCAACTCAAAATCTGATTGGTTGAAGCAACAGGTTAAATCAAATTTATTCTGTGTTAGAGCGCCTGCACAACGGATTGTGAAAGCCTCTCTGACTGGCAACAAATGATGGCTCAAATGTGATTGGTTAAATGCTTTAATACGAAACTGCTTCCCACGGCTATCGAGCTGCAGTCTATTAAAGTATATGGACGAAAATACGTTCCAGTTATGACCATTACGCGTAGAATTTTCTAAACTTTTAAAAATAAGCTGTAAGGAATGAGCCTGCCAAATTTCAGCCTTCTACCTACACGGGAAGTTGGAGAACTAGTGATGAGTGAGTGAGTGAGTGAGTGAGTGAGTCAGTCAGTCAGTCAGTCAGTGAGTGAGGGCTTTGCCTTTTATTAGTATAGCTATATTGATTGTCAGTTTGTTCAAATGTCTGTCTAATGTCTCTTATGTTTGCAACACACGTTTAGATAAAAAAGGCATGTGCCTCATAGTTTGCAGGAAGGAGTTTGAAGCTGCCAAGATATGCAGATAGATAGATACTTTATTAGAAGGGTACAGGATGAGCAACAAAGAAAAGGTTCAATTGCTGTATCAACAAACAAACATATTTGGGTCAATCAGAAGCAGCAAAGAATTTATACATTTTTATTGTTTTTATTTAAAATGTTTTGTGCGTTTCATTGAATTTAACTTAAACTGTTTCACATTTTTCCAAAAATATTTATTTTGCCTGTACTGTATCATGTGTGTATTCTGTTCCCTAATATGTATTATATGTATTATCTCATGCCAAAATATGAATATATAGGGGTGGGATGGGGGACAAAGAGGCATATACAGTATATGCCTTGCCTCAGGCAGCATTATTTAACATTCCAGAACTAATTAATTCAGATATGAAATAAACGGAAGGGAAACAAAAAGCAGGAAAAATCGGAACCTTCCGATTAGTTTCAAAAATCTGCTTAATCCAACACAAGACAAACGTACTTAGCAAAAGTCTGACTAGTCCTGATAAATAACAAACGTGAGCCAGCATCAGTACAATACAGACGCAAGTGTCAGTCAGAGAACAAAATAAACACACATATAGTTAGTCACAAGTTTTTGAGTGTGACTTGAATGTTGACATTGCAAGAACTTCATGGACAGATTTAGACACACTTAAAAAAAAAAACAGGAATTTAAAAGTATTATTGTCTTTCTACATCAAATTCACGTTACAAAACCATATGAAACATCTTACATCTCACACTGCAGAGAAAAAATATACAATATATGATGATTAGGCAATTTACAACATTTTTAAACAATACACCATATATAAAAAGAAAGCGGTGGCAAATATGATTTTAAATCTAACTGGGCCACCTGTGGTCTACTTTGTTTCAGAAGTAGAAATGCTGCATTGTTTTTTTTTTGTTTTCTTTAAACATTGGGTTAAATCCTTAGTGTAGTTAAGTTACAGGGGACATACCCAGGTGCCTCCAAAAGAACAACAGGTGACATTTCACATATTAACACTGTACTTGGTACAGAGAGATGAAATTTCACACATTATTATTGCAAGAAACGTAGAACAAGGCAACATGATTTTTTATTTGGGCCTTTGGGGGCCACCAGCAAAAATGTTTCAACTGCCACACTTCACAATACTTAATGGCCCACAGTCTGGATAGTAATTTAGTTTATTGTTGGATGAATGCTCAGGTATTTCAACAGATAAGAACATAAAAGAATTCCTGTTTTAGAGATCATATACCTAACAAATTTCAGATTTCGCTGTACTTTTAAAACCACAGAACAATGAACATAAGTGTCTATAAAAGGGAAATGAAGAGATGAATCCTAATGCATAAACAATTCCATAATTATATAGCTATACAAACACATACTGGCAGTCTATTTTCATTTTCTTTCTAAATTGCTTGTATGGCAGGAACCAACTCTGGATAATACACCAGTGCAAAACATGATACTTGCATCCTCACTGATGAAGTTTGTACACTTCACATTATTTCTTAACATCCTTTTTCCTACTGTACTTGAGCTGTAACTTGTTAAAAAAGGGAACATTTATAAGAAGAGTCCATAGCATTGACAGCTGATGATCTGAAACAAGTCCCTGTTCCAGTTACCCACTCACATTGTGACCCTTAGCAAGTCATTGGATTCTTTAGTGCTCCAATTTAAAAAATAAATAAATAAATAAATATATATTGTCACGCACGCGCGAGTAGGAGGCCGCGGATTGATTCGACAGCACCTGGGAAACCACTCGCCCCAGGGAATGGTGGGGTATTAACTTTCTCCCTCTGCTTCCTCATAGGAAAAAGACGCCCTGCACCATAGGCATGGATGACCGCAGTGCGATACTTCCGCCCTTCCTCCGCCATCTTGCCCTGACGTCATCCTTCCCATCCTCCCTTGCGGTCCTTCCCGACATTCCTCCACTTCCGGCTCCTCCCCAATAAAATGGCGCGACGCCAGGAGTCGTCGCGCATTATGAACTGTTTAGTTTATGATTTTGACCTGTTTTTTGTTTATCTGTACAATATACGGGGCCGGAAAAACCCCAACCCTTGCTACTGTCTCTCTCGGTCCTTTACAACTGGCGTAGCCGGCAGGATAAGAGATCCCGGAATGACGGAGGGACAGGACCTGAACACCGTGCTGCAGGAATGAACGCCCAGCTCCAGGCCCTGCAGCAAGCGCAAGCCGCTACCAACCGGGAGCTGGAGGCCCACGGCCAGGTTAGTGGAAGCCCAACGGGCGACCAGACCCGCCCAGGCAGCCGCCTCCTATGGTACCGATGGGCCCTTCGAGGACGCCGATGCCTACCTGGGCATGTTTGAGAGGACGCCACCCGAACGAGTGGCAGCGGTCCGTGGGCGCCCATCTTGGCGCCATACCTAAAGGGACCCGCGCTGCGGGCCTATTATGACCTCCCTGAGGAGGAGGCCGCTAATTACGACCTCCTCAAGCCCGAAATATTGGCCCGCTACGGCATTAGCCCGGCCAGCAGGCGGCGAATGGCGGAACTGGGTCTTTGACCCGAAAAGGTGCTTCGCGCCCAGGCGTTCGAAGTTCTGGGGCAAGATGGGCCGCTGGCTACGGCCAGAGAGCCCCGACGGGCGGAAAGTCGTCGAGCGGGTGGCCTGTGAAGGCCTGGTCAATGCAATGCCCAGTTCCCTCGCCCAGCAGGTCCGGGGCACGCCTATCAAACATGTCGGGCCTCCTCGACGCCCTGGAGCGCCAGTTGGCGGTCCTCCGACTTGGGGGTCAGAAAAGCCTGCTCGCTGGAACCGCAGGGACGGGCGGCCACCCCGAGCCCTCGACGCGCTGCAGAAGCGCCAGCCAGAGCCAAAGAGAGGCCGGGTCCGCGCGCTGTTTCAAGTGTGGCGAGACCGCCACCTGCTGCCAAACTGCCCCCATCACATCGCCCGGAGCCTATGGACTGCAGCTGGACATCACGGAGAGGTATTGTACCCGCCGCATCCCTTGGCGAGTCGAATACGGGAGTGGTGTTGCTAAATGGGCACGCCGTGGTGGCTTTGTTTGATTCCGCAGCAACATTACCATTGTTGCTCGCCGTTTCGTCTTACCGCAACAGTGGTTAAAGCAACATTTGTTGGTTACCTGTGTACATGGGGGGACTAGGTCATATCGCTCCGCCACTGCTATCTTACCTGGAAGGGGAACCAATCCAAATGACGGTCGCTGTGTTACCTGACCCCCCCTTCCCAGTGATCCTGGGACAAGACTGGTCTAAAAGAATCAGCGGTAAGCCATTCGCCGCTCCCGGGGCCTCGTTGGATCTTGTCATGAGGGGAAAAGGCAACCCTCCCGCGCCTCCACGCCGTGCACAAGGGCAGGCCCTATGGGCGCTGGTGTCTCGGGGACCTTTCCGTGGCTACGGACCTTGACCCGAAGATTCCGCCGGAGAAGGGACTAGCCAGGAACTCTCCCCGGCCCAGGCCCCAAGACCCTCTCGGCGCCTGGACCATCAATTTCGGTCCACGCCGCCTCCTTTAAGAGGGAGCAGTGGAATGATGACTCCCGCGCTTTGCCCGAACGCGATTGTTCTGCCTAACAGCTCGACAGCGGACGGATCCACACCGCGGGAACCCTTCTTTGTCCTTGAAATGATCTGTTGTACCGAAAGTGGCTACCCATGAGGGCGAGGTGCGGAAGTTGTTGCTAATTCCGCTGCACCTTCCGGGCGGGAGATATGCGAAGTTGGCACATGCTCACCTCCTAGGCCCACCTCGGGCCGAAAAAACACTGGAGAGGATTAAGCTCCGCTTTTACTGGCCTGGGATCAATGAGGAGGTCCGGCGGTTCTGTCAATCCTGTCCGGAGTGCCAGACCCGCCAGATTCCTAGGAGGGACCGTGCTCCTCTAGTCCCTATTCCCCTCGTGGACATCCCCTTTGAAAGGATAGGGGTCGATTTGGTGGGACCCTGGAGCCCTCAACCCGTGGCCACAAGTATATCCTAGTCATGGTGGACTATGCCACCCGGTACCCAGAGGCGGTTCCCCTGCGCCCGCTAATACTAAAAGCATCGCACGGAACTGGTTAACTTGTTTTCACGCTGGGCATACCCAAGGAGGTCCTCACGGACCAGGGTACGCCCTTCACTTCGGATACGCTCAAGGAGGTGGCCAAATTACTGCAGATAAAGCACCTGAAAGCGCCAGTCTATCACCCGCAAACTGACGGGTTGGTCGAGCGATTTAATCAGACGCTTAAGCAGATGCTCCGCAAGGTAGTCAGCGCGGACGGCAGGAACTGGGACCAGCTCCTCCCGCTCGTGCTTTTTGCCTACCGGGAGGTACCCCAGGCCTCTACGGGCTTCTCCCCTTTTGAATTACTATACGGGCGACAACCCCGGGAATCCTCGACATCCTAAAAGAAGGCTGGGAGGCGAGGCTCTTCCCTCCTCTAATATTTTGAGTACGTGGCGCAACTGCGCGACCGACTCACAAAGATCAGGCCCCTCCTAAAAGAGCACGCGACTCGTGCGCAAGCAGCGCAGGCCCGGTGTTACAACCGCAACTCCGTCCTCAGGGAGTTCCGCCTGGGACCGAAGTTATGGTGCTCGCCCCGACCTCCCACTCGAAGCTCGCCACTGGCAAGGGCCTTACGAGGTTAAGGAGAGAAAGGACTCGTCGACTATTTGGTAAAACAGCCCAACCGTCGACCGAAAGTGAGAGGATCTATCATGTCAACCTGTTAAAGCCCTGGAGAGATAGAGAGGAGCTTCCCAGCCCCGTAGGTCACTCTCCCTTTCGCAAGCACAACTGCCCTTAACCTCGGTGAAGAGCTGACCCCAAGCAGCGGCAGGAGTTAGCCCAAACACTCCGAGCCATCCCGAGGTAGTGAGCGAGTCACCCGCCGGACCGCTGATTGAGCACGATATAGTCACGGAGCCGGGGTAATCGTCCGGGAGAGGCCCTACCGACTCCCGGAGGCAAAACGCGCAGAGGTCGAACTGGAGGTGAAACGTATGTTGGACATGGACATAATTGAAGAGAGCCATAGTCCCTGGTCCAGCCCTATTGTCCTCGTCTCCAAGCCAGACGGCTCCTGGAGGTTCTGTAATGACTTTAGACGCCTGAATCAGATCTCCAAGTTCGATGCCTACCCCATGCCCCGCATTGACGACCTCCTTGAGCGGCTGGGTACGGCTCGATATCTGACTACCCTTGACATGACAAAAGGGTATTGGCAAATTCCTTTAACGGCATCCGCAAAGGAGAAAACGGCCTTTAGCACCCCTAGCGGGCACTGGCAGTACAAGGTCCTCCCATTTGGGCTGCACGGGCCCGCGACCTTCCAACGCCTGGTAGATAGAGTGCTGACGCCCCACCAGTCCTATAGTGCCGCTTACCTGGATGACGTTGTCATCTATTCCGCACCTGGGAGGAGCATCTACTGCAGGTCGCAGCTGTCCTCCTAACACTGGCTAAAGCCGCCTCCGCATAAACCCCGGAAGTGTTTTTGGATTAAAGGAGGCCAAATATTTAGGCTACCTCGTGGGACAAGGACAGGTGCGCCACAGAGCTCCAAAGTGAAAGACATCTTAGAATGGCCCGTCCGAGTACCAAGAAACAGGTGCAGGCTTTCTTGGGGCTTGCGGGTTACTACCGCCGGTTTGTTCCCCGTTTCTCCGAAAGAGCAGCACCCTTGACTGACCTGACAAAAGGGCGCCCCTATACGTGGTGTGGACCGACAAAGCAGAACACGCGTTCAGTGACCTAAAGAAGGCCCTAACGCCGGCACCTGTGTTACGGACGCCCGATTTTGGGCTCCCGTTTATTCTCCAGACCGACGCTTCGGACACAGGCCTGGGTGCCGTGCTGAGCCAAAGCGTCGATGGTGTCGAGCACCCTGTGATGTACCTTAGCCGGAAACTGATGGACGGAGACCCGCACGCTGCAGTGGAGAGGGAGGCCTTGGCCATTAAGTGGGCAGTGACCCACCTCCGTACTACCTGCTGGGTCGCGAGTTCGCTCTGGTGACTGATCACGCTGCACTTCAGTGGATGTCCCTGCACAAAGAGTCGAATCCGCGGGTCACCAGGTGGTTCCTGGACTTACAGCCGTATAAGTTCACTGTCACTTATCGGCGGGGACCCTTCAGGCCAATGCCGATGCCCTCTCGTATTCACGACCTCTCGGTTAGGTCCGCCCGACCTGACGGTCCTGGGCTAAGGGGGATCGTGTCACGACGCTTGAGTAGGAGGCAGCGGATTGATTCGACAGCACCTGGGAAACCACTGCGCCGCCAGGGAATGGTGGGGTATTAACTTTCTCCCTCTGCTTCCTCATAGGAAAAAGACCTTCCTGCACCATAGGCATGGATGACCGCAGCGATACTTCCGCCCTTCCTCCGCCATCTTGCCCTGACGTCATCCTTCCCATCCTCCCTTGCGGTCCTTCCCGACATTCCTCCACTTCCGGCTCCTCCCCAATAAAATGGCCGCGACGCCAGGAGTCGGCGTCGCGCATTATGAACTGTTTAGTTTATGATTTTGACCTGTTTTTTGTTTATCTGTACAATATACGGGGCCGGAAAAACCCCAACCCTTGCTACTGTCTCTCTCGGTCCTTTACAATATATATATATATATATATATATATATATATATATATATATATATATATATGCATGCATACATACATATACATACATATTCATACATATATACTGTACACAAATACATACATATATACACATACTCCTTTTTCTTTCAGCCATGTGTAATGTTGAGGGATTTGCGCATACGTATATGCTTTTGCATTTACGTCTGTTTTATTAAGTTCAAAATAAGCCATTAATTTTGGATTTCTATTTTTCGCTACCTTTAAAGCTTCTGTTTCTTCGTCCTCTTTAAATTGAATCATATTCTGACCTGGTAAATGAATTGTTAATAATTCAACAGAATGACTTTGACCGTGCATTGGCAAATCCATTAAATGCCACCCGCTTTCAACTGCACTGACGTACCAAGTATCTAAATATGCTTGAACTTCGTCCTGAGACTGTTCTTTCGATAAAGTTACGCGTAAGCTTTTGTGCCCATTATGAATGCACTTGTAGATGTACTTAATACTCATAACCGATACACAATATTTGATATTAATGTAACAATCGAATTGTTTGAGCAAATACGGGTTATATGGTACAATCATTGAATTATCGATAATCATAATTTTACCATCTTTCTTTCTGGGATAAGTGTGCCATTTGTGACAATTATCTCTTCGGCAATAATCAGGAAAGCCAGCCTTAGTCATATCTGTTGATTGAACAAACGCTTTTAGAAATTTCTTTAAACACTTTTTCTCTTTTGAGTCCCAACATGCTGAATCTTTTAAATCTGGTCCATGAGACATCTGTTTAATGACTTTGCACCATAATTCAGGATAGGTTTTTCTGTTTGGAATTTCAGTACAGACAAACCAATCTACATCATCAGCAGTTAATAATTTATTTTGCAAAGTAACCAATAAATGCATGTGAGGTAAATCCCATTTTCGAAATTCGATTGTATAAATGTATGCTCTATTTTGACCGAACCCTGTTTCGATTCTATGTTGCATCACTTCTCCGTGATCATAAATATACATTGACTGAATTGTAGTTTCTTCAAAATTAAACTTGTCGGTGTTTTAAATTATTGCGGGACCACAGATTCTCATAGCGTATGGTCCATCCTTCTTTTAGCAGTAATTCAGCCGGTGGGAGTCCAGACTGTGTTATTGCTTGTAGATATTCTACGGGATATTGTAAGTTGATGTTTTCATCTTCCACACTATCAGCACCAACTGCTTCAGCATAGTCTATTGATACGCATTTAACCAATTTGCTGTGTAATCGTTCTACAATTTTTGTGTTAATTCTTTCGACGTTTTGAGCATTGAATGATGCGAACACAAAAAGATTATTGTAGACTCAGATATTCTGCTTGTAGTATTAGTGGATTTCACTTTCAACAAACAGCAAAACTTTTAAATCTCACGGATACACCTCTTCTTTGGGAGGCAACACTACTTTTCCCTGATGGCAACAGAAATGAGCCGATGTACAAGTCTCCAACTTAAACTTTAAAGCCTTACAATATCTACATACTTCTGACATATCACCTATGTCCATATATTCAATCTCTTTTTGCAGCTCCATATTTCAGCAAGTAATAATTTCTGTTTGTTTGTGCTAATGCAATCTTTATTATCTTTTTTTTAATACTTTCAATTTTCCTACTTTCACAATCTTTAACCTGCTCTGCATGTTATTGCC